>NC_092336.1:363522500-363892500 GCF_046630445.1 Rutidosis leptorrhynchoides
GTTCCGACATTGTGACATGAAGAATTTAGGGCGAGTCAAGGAAAATTTTCTCTCTATCCTTAATCCATACTCCGGTTAGTATTGTTGAAAATACTAACCAACGATATTCTTGTGTCTTGAAGGAACAATGGCTCCTCGTCGTGTACGCCGCAATGAAACTCCCGAACAAGCTCTCGAACGGATGATAGCTACCGCCGTAGATGCGGCCATGGCCGGTCACTCATCCAACAACAATAATAATAACAACCACAACAACAACAACAACGACAACAACAATGGAGCCGGAAACTCAAACGAGGGATGCTCCTATAAAGCTTTCATGGGGTGCAAACCTCACACTTTTGATGGAACCGGGGGACCGGTCGTGCTCACCCGATGGTTTGAGCAAACGGAAGCCGTCTTTAGCATAAGCGGTTGTCGGGACCAAGACAAGGTCAAATACTCCACTCACACTTTCTCCGGAATTGCTCTAACATGGTGGAACACCTATGTTCAATCGGTGAGTACCGATGAAGCTCATGCCCTCTCTTGGGCCGATCTAAAGGAAAAGATGATTGTTGAATATTTTCCGCGCGAAGAAACCCGAAAGCTCGAGGAAGAACTAAGAGCTTTGAAAGCGGTCGGAAACGATCTTAAGGCTTATAATCAACGCTTCGCCGAACTATCCTTGATGTGTCCTAATCTTGTTAACCCCGAATCTCAAAGGATTGAGCTCTACATGCTCGGTCTTCCAAAAAGCATCAAACAAGGGGTGATGTCATCCAAACCCACTACTCATCAAGCCGCTATGAACATGGCTCGCCAACTAATTGAAACGGTTGACGAAATCGTAGTTCCGGCACCTAAGGCCGAGGATAAATCGGGCGGCAACAAAAGGAAGTGGGAACCCTCTCAATCAAGCAACAACAACTTTGCTAAGAAGCCTTACACCTCCGACGGCAAGAAAGGTTATACCGGACACCTACCGTATTGTAACGAGTGCTACAAACATCATTTAGGCGAATGTGGCAAACCATTTTGCTTGAAGTGTCAAAGAAGTGGCCATGTAGCCCACGATTGTAGGAATACCACTCCCGTCGCTCAAAAGGAGCCCAATGCACCCAAGACGGGTGTTTGTTTTGAATGTGGCCAACCGGGTCATTTTAGGAATGCGTGCCCAAATAAGAAAATCAACCCCAACGCACGCCGTTAAACTTTCAACATCAACGCCTAGGATGCCCGAGACGACGATGGACTAGTCACGGGTATGTTTGTTCTCGAAATTCTCACGTTTCATGTTTATTCGATTCGGTTACCGTTAGACATTTTATAAACAAGTCTTTGACTCGTGCTCTTTACATTCCACTTTTTCCCTGGATACTACTTAGACGATTTAAGTGACCAACGGAAAATATTGTGTGCCTATAAATTTCATTGGAGGATATACGTTAAGACTTTTGACTTGACACCTATAGAATTAGGGAGCTCAAAAAAAAAAAAAAAAAAAAAAAAAAAAAAAAAAAAAAAAAAAAAAAATCATCTTGTAAAGATTATCGTGAACTGAGTAATTTTCGGTTGGAAACCGATACCCTCTCCCTCGCATCCATGACCTCATGATTTCTTGCATGAATCCCGTGTGTATTCCAAAACGACCTCCGTTCCGGTTATCATCAATTGGGGGTTAAGGGAGACAATGTCTCCTGAGTCTTTTCCGAACTCGCAACGTTAGTTGTAAATCCCTCTTAGTACCATTCGATTTATCCAAGGCTCGTCCGTATTCATGAACCTCCTAAACCACGTATGCAACTTATCTAGACAAATCTGTTATCACATTTATAGATGACATCTTAACTTATCCAAGTAAAGAAGGCAAACGAACAACATCATCATCTTACGCTCGAACTTTGAGAAAAGAGCAACTCTATGCCAAATTCTCCGAGTGAGAATTTCTGCTAAACGAAGTCAAATTTTCTAGACCATGATGTTAATGGTCAAGGCATTACAATCAATCTCGAAATCAAGCCACACGTGATCATGAAACTCTCTCAACTCAGACTTGTATTCGTAAAATCTTAGAACTCGCCTGTTATCACCGAAGATTCATTTCTGACTTTTCTCGTGTTACCCGACTTTTAAACTCGTTAACTCACTAAGGGAAAAACTTTAACCCTCTCCGTGTTCGAACCTTGAGCGTGATTCTTCACACCAACATTTCTAGTTAAAAATCGTATAGCAACAGATGGAACTCAAACATGGAAATATTTCTACATGAACGCCGAAAGGCATACTCTCTCGACTCAAAAATTAACGTAACTAAAATTCGTTATTTTGCACGAAGAAGTCAACTACTAAATTGTGGATCCGATCAATTTTCTCGTCATCACGTACCACACTACACACCTCTGATATTTCACCGTTACCGTCTGATATTACTGGAATTTAAGATAGCACGCCATCCAACGATACTTCACTCTTCTTTGACTTAACGCCCTTGTGTTTCTGATAATCGGTCAATTATTATGCAACCCCGAACTATACAACTACGTGTACCATCTCGTTTCTCTTTCAGACTTCAACTTTTGACAACTAGAGGCACGTTATGGCAACCTCGAGATGTAAGCTCATCCTATTCAAAGTCCTCATTTCACTCCCATCCTCATCGCTCGCATTTCCGTTTAAGGAAACTCCTGGTAACATTTCTCCATGGATAGATAAACTCCTCATATTACATTAGTATTCGCCACGAGGGTGAATAGTCCTAACGAACATTTTCGACCCCTAACTAACTTGTTCAAACGTATCTTAAGAGATTCTATTCCAACACGGTGTATCCTTGTCAAATATTCCGTATCGAAATACTCGTTTCACTTCTAGTTCTACAAGGAACCTTGGGAACCCGCTCAGACATGAGTACCGCGTAACATCCAAAACCCGACGGACCGAACAAACATACGATTTAAGTCTTGAAAACCATAATACGAATTTTTATTACCAACTTCAAATTTACTTGAGGAAAGTATTTTCCTTAACCGAATCCTCATACTACAATGATTTTCATTCGAGTTTTAACGTCACACCTTTTGAAACCACATGTGACCGGAAACGTCATTCTCCTTTGTCGAACCAAGTAAACGATGATCAATTCACCGGGGCCGAGGTTATTCATGAGCAACCGAGAAAATTTATTCATATTCAGGTAAAACCCTACGCGACTCGTATCCACCAATAGCTACGCCGATATTAGACGTAAACATTTCAAATTCCACGTGGGAAACCGCGTCACGTTAAGAGTCGCACCTTGGAAGGGTGCAATCCGTTTCGGGAAAACGTAGGAAGCTAAATCCACGATATTTTGATCCTTTAAATTCTTGGGGTGTTTTGGACCCGTAGCTAGCCGTTTAGACTTTTCCGACTCATTTTGGGTCTCCGTTTATCCTACATTCAATGTATCAACTCAAAGACGTGTTTTGCGAAACGAGAACTTGTTATCTCCTTTGATGAACTCACTATCGACGATAACCCTCACTTCCTAGGAGGACCGGTTGAAACCATGAATCATGGAAGCCAAACCTTAAAACAACATATGATCCCGACCGTCAAAATTCGTGGAAATACTCAAGGACGTACCTTCACTTATTCGTAGAATTTACAACGCAAGGTCTCGAGTAAGATTCAACAACTACTACTTCCAACTAAATTTCGGGACGAAATTTCTTTTGAGGTGTGGATAATGTAACATCCCGCGTTTTTCCGTTAAATTTAATTTTAACACCGTCTTTTTTTTTTAAAACATAATCTTTCGTATTTAAAGTAATAGTTTCCGTGAGTAACGTTCATTATATTTCCGCTATTTAATTATAACATCACTCGGTTACTCGAGCGTTTTTAAAATATTTCGTTGGTTAATTCCCGCACCCGCTTTGAAACTTGAGGGACCGAAATTGTCAAGTGGGCAAACTAGTTGACTAGGTCAACTAGTCAACCCACCATTCTCATCCATTCAATCCCTCCATCTCTCTCCCTTTTCTCTCTAGCTCAAGAACCCCATTTTTCCCAACTTCACTAAATCATCATCTAAATTCGATCTAGGAGGCTTACAACAAAACAAATTACATTTTCGTGATCCTCTCTTCATCCTCTACGATTTGATACTAACTACACCGATTTTGGGTAACATTTCTAAAACTCTAGATTTCATTAAATTCGTGTTTTTGACTTGAAATGTTGCTAGTTAGTGTCTATGGCTCGTGTCTAGCATGATTATATGATTTGTATGCTCGATCTTGATGTTTTGGTGTAACTAGCTTGAAAATGAAAAGTGGATGCTTAATCCTTGATTTTGGATGAGTTAATGTTGTTAGATTGTTAAAGTGCATGTTTTAATTGTGTTACTAGTATCATTAGCCACATTTGGATGTGTAGGTTGATTAAGGAAACTTCAAAAACCCGATTAATGATTTTGTGATGTTTGACTAGGGTTTGATAGTTCTTGACATGAACTTTTGGATGCTTAAATGCCATGGAATGTTAATTGTTAGTGTCTAGTAGTAATGTATGCTTCATTACCTTCAAAACGGCATATCGTATGTGTAAATTGGATTCCCGAATCATAAAATACGTTTTACGAACTTGAAACTTGAAAACAAACCTTTCTCGATCAATTGACGAGTTTTCGTTTATTGTAAATGATGTTTTTGATTGATGATATGTGGTTAGTTGTATTCCTTGTCGAAATAGCTTTCCGATGATATAAAATACATGTTCTAATTGTTTGCGGATCATAAAAATGTGATTGTTTGTGTTTTGGTTCGTGCATACTTTGAAAACTGACCAGAAATCCCTGCACAGAGGGTGGCGCGGCGCGCCCCTACCCCGCGCGGCGCGCCGAATGGCCTGGCCAGAATTCTGTCCAACTTGGTCAAATTTTGAATAATGTTTGGCATGCTACGCACCTCCGATTAACATGTAACTTGGCCAACATGCTCATATATGATTTCTAAGATTAGAAAAATAGTTCGGAACCCGACCCGAACGTGTTGACTTTCGTTGACTTTGACCGACCAAAGTTTGACTTTTTGTCAAACTTAACCAAATGATTATGCAACCTTCCTAACTTATTTATATACTTGTATCTTGCATGAAACTTGGCAATTTGATTTCACATGCTAAATAATCGAGTCGTAACGAGCCATAGGACTAATTGAACATCTTTGACCTATCGTGTTTACCGTTATTGATACAACCTATTGTTTAGGTCAAGACTAGCATTGTTCTTTGCACACGTTTACTTTGTGAAGTACATTTATATTCGTGCACTCGAGGTGAGATCATAGTCCCACCTTTTCAACAATTTTTATTCTTTTAAATCGTGGGCTGAGAAACATATACATTACATATTTATATACATTTCACATGTATATACACTTTTCATACTTTTATACTTTGAACACAAATACGAATACAAAGATACAGACGAGTTAGAACAAAAGTCCTCAATCCAATTATCATTAGTTCCACTTGCAGGGTGTAAGTGTAAGCGAGTGATTATGTTGTGTGGCCATACGGGTTTAACGAACCCTCATTCAGACGGTTCGCTACCGTTAGTGGATGAAATATAATTTCAACGTGCATAGTGTATGTTCTAACACTAAATTCGAAATTCAGAGGGAAGATTCAGTTAAGTTTTGGTAATTGGGTGCTCGTGATACAGATAACATCTTTTGGGATGTATACGCTTGATATTCACTTTATACTAAATTTTATGGTTTACAAACACATCTTTAGAGATGTATACGCCTTGATACTAAACCTTGTGATTCAAAATATGCTTTTACAAATACATTTATGATCTCACCAACGTTTTTCGTTGACAGTTTTCTACATGTTTTCTCAGGTTCATACTTGGCTGCTTGATACATGCTTCCGCTCATTAATTGATACTTGCATTGGATGTCGAGTATACATGCATTTCATGGAGCGTCTTTTGACTTTACTTTAAACCGTGTCGCCTAGATTTCATTTGTACTTATAATCTTGTAACTTAACTTTTGGTTGAACAATTCTTGTAAACTTTGGAAACAATCTTTATTTTGAAATGAAGGCGACATATTTTGGTCAAACGTTGTCATAAAGACTTATGACCAGGTAAAGGGACCCACGTAGACGACGCCGTCACTTGACGATTTGTCGGGGTCGCTACATCCTGTCTTTTGGAATGAGGTTGGGGATGCTCAACTCTCAGGTCCAGAAATTATTCACGAGACTACCGAGAAGATTGTACAGATTAAGGAAAGATTGAGAACTGCTAGAAGTCGGCAAAAGAGTTATGCCGACAGGGGAAGAAAAGATGTGGAATTCCAGGTTGGAGATCGTGTTATGTTAAAGGTTTCACCTTGGAAGGGTGTGATCCATTTTGGTAAAAGGGGAAAGTTAAGTCCTCGTTTTGTTGGACCGTTTGAGATTGTTGAGAGAGTTGGACCGGCGGCATATCGTTTGAAGTTGCCACAAGAACTCAGTGTTGTTCACAATGTTTTTCATGTATCGAATTTAAAGAAGTGTTTGACCGAGGCCATCAAAACTATTCCTTTGGAAGAACTTCATGTTGATAAGTAACTTCATTTTATTGAGGAAACCAATGAAAATATGGATCGAGAAGTTAAGACTCTTAAGCAAAGCCGAATTCCTATTGTCTGGGTTAGATGGAACGCTAGACGCGGTCCTGAGTTTACTTGGGAGCGTGAAGATCAGATAAAGCAGAAGTATCCGCATTTGTTCCCAGATGCTGAGTCAACCCCTGCACCTGCTTAAATTTCGGGACGAAATTTCCGTAACGGAAAGGTACTGTCACGACCCTACTTTTTCTGTTATCTTTTACCGTTAATTATTTAACGACCGTTAACTGTTAATTGTGCTACGTCATTTCTATGACCTATATTATTATATTAATAATAATATATTAATTATTTAGTGTTATGTGAATAATTGTATTCATATTTTAATTTATACGTTTCTACGTATCGCGGATTTCTATCCGGCGAATCTTTTCGGTTTTCAAACCAACGGTCGCGTTTTTGGGATATTTAAATCCTATTTATTTTAAATATGATATTTTAAAGTCATATAATTATATGTAGTATTTATATTTATTTTTCGTCGCGCGTTTGTTATCTCTCCGAATATTTAATCGCGTAATCGTATTTTCGCGTTTCGGGATTCGTTCGGGCTTTCGGGCCATAAGGAATTGATCACTTAGAAAGATGGGCTAGTGGGACCCACCCCACACCCTACCCATCGGCCGAAATAGGGAGGGGGAGTACTCCCTTGTTATTCCATTTTTCTAATTTTATTTTTATTTCACAAAATTAGAAGTCTAAACCTAAAATTCAATTTTGCTCTCTTTTTCTCTCTTCCCCTTGCCCTTGGCCGCCGCCTACCACCTCCCCAACATCATCATCTTCATCAATTTTTATTGCTTGGATCAAGGATTAAACAACATCAACGCGTTCCTCATTCCGTTCTCTACGCGATTATACTTCTTGTTTCTCGATTAGGGTATAAACCCTAACCCTAGAACTTTTGATTTTTCATTATATTTCTGTATTTTGATTATATATTAATAGTATGATGATTACTTGTTGTTGTAATGGTGTTTGTATGCAAGAATTACTCGTAAACACATGTTTTCGGTTTGATAAAATTGGGACAGCAGCTATTTCGTGTACTTATGACATTGTGACTGATATAAAAGTTAAAATAAAGTATCTTGATGAGTTCCTCTCATTAAGTCATTAATTTTAGACTCCGGATTCATGTCGTTTCGATTCCCGAGCCCTAGATATGATCAAAGTGATATTTTGTTAAGATTGAATTGTGATTTTGGTATGAACCAGGTTTGGTCTGAATTTGTGACCATATTTGGTGACTTTAGGGTGTGTTAGTGTGTTAGGACTGATGGTGGGACGAACTTTCATGTTCGGGTCATCTAAATCCGAGCCACGAATCACCCGTTACGTCTAAAACACGATTTTGATTGAATTGAAGTTCCAAGTAGTGTATTGGCTGTACATCACGACTTGTGGGCTGTTCTTGGTGTGTTCTTGAGTGTACCAAAGTGTCGGGTGGTTAGATTAGGCGAAGATATATGTAAGGCTCGCTGAAAACCGACACCCGGGGCTCAAGATACGACCCGATGAACTTTTGATTTAAAACTTGTGATTAATTATTAAACTTATGATATAAATAATGGGTTTCATTATCATTTAATTACTTATGATAAAAAAAGTAATTATTATTATTTAAGACTTATGATATATATTTATTATATCATTTAATTAATACTTTTGATTTAATTAACATTTTAATTAAACATATGATTAATAATACCTTATTATTAATGGAAAATACTTATGATAAGTATTAAACTTATATTATGAGATTATTATAATAAGACTTATAATAAGGATTAATTAATTATTTAATTATTATAAGGCTTACTTATTATTTAATTATTATAAGGCTTACTTATTATTTAATTATAATTTAATTATTAAATACTTATGATTTAATGGTTATAATTAGAAACTTATGATATGATTAATAATTCATTATTAACTAATAATACTTATGATATAATTTAAAATTTATTATTAATTAATAATACTTATATTATGACTAATATTTAATTAATTAATTAAATAGTTATGTTATATTAAATATATCATTTAAACTTATATTAACTTTAATAATTCATTTTAATCTAATTAAACTTATGTTATGACATAATTAGACATATTTAACTTTAATAAATATTATAACTTACATTATTATTACAACTTACACTTTTAAAATTAACGTTGATCATGTTTGACCAAGGTTGACTTTTGAGTTGATTTTCGGTTGACTTTGACTTTTAGTTGACTTTTGTTGACTTTCTAATTAAGGAAACTTTCCTAACTTATAAACTTTCCTAAAATAGCAACTTTCTAAAAATAGAAACTTTCCAAAAATAGAAACTTTCCAAAAATTGAAACTTTCCAAAAATTGAAACTCTCCAAAAATAGAAACTTTCCAAAAATGGAAACCTGCTAAAAATAGAAACTTTCTAAAAATAGAAAGTGTGTGTCCGTAAGTTATTCCGATCAAACCGATGCATATTGAGTATTGTTCTATGACTACTTGCAACATGTACAATAGCTAGCTATCATACTAAGACTTGACCTAAGTTGGTTATTTATATCGACCTGCTTTATTTAAAGATCAAAAATCAGCTTTTAAGCCTGATATTACTCAATCCTTGAGATTGACCTTAAAGATTGAGAATTTCAAACTCATGGAATTCAATGATATCTAAACTCGAGCTTGAACGAGAAAATATTTTGATCAAAATTACAAACCGATTTGTTTTCTGAAAACCCTATTTTCAATGCGTTCATTACCATTGAACGTAAAATCCTAGTAATTCACCTGGAATTCATTAGGTCACCTGAACTAAATCGGGTGTCGACCGTAAGAACGGTGGTTGCATAGTGGTCAAAGATAGGACCTTGTGCCAGACCGAAAAATCATAAGGGTGAGCTTTACTATTGCTCCTACCAAGGATAGTAATTGCGTCCGACACATTATAGACCATAATTAAAAGCATGTCAGGGGAAATTGCCTTAACAGTTGCTTGTTCAACGCTTTCCTTTACAACCGGACGGTAGTTTACCGAAAGGTAATATACGGGACAAGTAAACTGGACGTGTTGCTTTCCAAATACAAGGTTAGCAAGTGGGTGACACAAAACCGCAAGTTTTGAGCTAAAATTTTCAAATCTGAAACCCACCAAACCCACAAAAATATTTTGCAAACACCGGTAAAGGGTTATTCCGGAAAACTTATCTAGGGTAAAAACTAGATTTAATTTTCAAAAGATCAAATGTTTTCATAAAGATCCAATTTCCTTAATGGATCTAAATTTTTATAGTCATGTGGGACTGTAAACCATATCGTTACTACCATTGTTTATACCGCCGTATAGAAATCACTGATGTACAAAGTGTGAAGAATAAAGAAGTGATTCTAGTATTTCAAGATGATATTGCTTGAGGACAAGCAACGCTTAAGTGTGGGAATATTTGATAATGCTAAAAACGAACATATATTTCATAGCATTATTCCTCAAGAAAGACAAGCTTTTAGTTGCAATTGTTCTATTTACAAGTGATATTCGTTTAAATAATAAAAGGTGAAGACAAAAGACAGATTCGACGAATTGAAGACGTAAACGACCAAAAAGCTCAAAAGTACAAAAGACAATCAAAGAGGTTCCAATTATTGATAAGAAACGTCTCGAAATTACAAGAGTACAAGATTCAAAATGCAAAGTACAAGATATTAAATTGTACACAAGGACATTCGAAAATCCGGAACCGGGACCAGAGTCAACTCTCAACGCTCAACGCAACGGACTAAAAATTACAAGTTAACTATGTATATAAATATAATATAATATATAATTGATTATATAAATTATATATATTATATTTATATAATAAACCGTCGGTAAACAAAGAGCCAAAATGGAGTGAGCTGTATTTACAAACTCCGCGACTCGCGGAGTTTGAAGGCAAAAAGGGCCGCGAGTCGTGGAGCCCCAAATTCTGAAACTCCCTATAAAAGCAAACGAATTCTGATCGCAAAAACCAACATATATATCCATCCTCTCTATATCTATACGTAAATATTTATATTTATATTTTAATTTTAATTTTAATTTTAATTTTAATCCTAATAATAAGGGTATGTTAGCGAATATTGTAAGGGTGTAAGTCGAAATTCTGTCCGTGTAACGCTACGCTATTTTTAATCATTGTAAGTTTTGTTCAACCTTTTTAATTTAATGTCTCGTAGCTAAGTTATTATTATGCTTATTTAATCCGAAGTAATCATGATGTTGGGCTAATTACTAAAATTGGGTAATTGGGCTTTGTACCATAATTGGGGTTTGGACAAAAGAACGACACTTGTGGAAATTAGACTATGGCCTATTAATGGGCTTTATATTTGTTTAACTAAATGATAGTTTGTTAATGTTAATATAAAGATTTACAATTGGGCGTCCCTATAAATTACCATATACACTCAATCGGACACGATGGGCGGGGTATTTATATGTACGAATAATCGTTCATTTAACCGGACACGAGAATGGATTAATAGCCACTAGAATAATTAAAACAGGGGTGAAATTATGTACAAGGACACTTGGTATAATTGATAACAAAATATTAAAACCTTGGGTTACACTCAGTCGACATCCTGGTGTAATTATTAAACAAAGTATTAAAATCTTGTTACAGTTTAAGTCCCCAATTAGTTGGAATATTTAACTTCGGGTATAAGGATAATTTGACGAGGACACTCGCACTTTATATTTATGACTGATGGACTGTTATGGACAAAAACTAGACAGACATATTAAATAATCCAGGATAAAGGACAATTAACCCATGGGCATAAAACTAAAATCAACACGTCAAACATCATGGTTACGGAAGTTTAAATAAGCATAATTCTTTTATTTCATATTTAATTTCCTTTATTTTATATTTAATTGCACTTCTAATTATCGCATTTTTATTGTTATTGTATTTAATTGCACTTTTAATTATCGTACTTTTTAATTATCGCAAGTTTATTTTATCGCACTTTTATTATTCGCAATTTCATTATCGTTATTTACTTTACGCTTTAAATTAAGTCTTGTATTTATTTATTATTTTACATTTGGTTTTAACTGCGACTAAAGTTTTAAAATCGACAAACCGGTCATTAAACGGTAAAAAACCCCCCTTTATAATAATAATATTACTTATATATATATTTGTATTTTTACAAAAGTAAACTAATATAGCGTTAAGCTTTGTTTAAAGATTTTTCCTGTGGAACGAACCGGACTTACTAAAAACTACACTACTGTACGATTAGGTACACTGCCTATAAGTGTTGTAGCAAGGTTTAAGTATATCCTATTCTATAAATAAATAAATATCTTGTGTAAAATTGTATCGTATTTAATAGTATTTTCTTGTAAAATTTAATAGTATTTCGTACCCCCACGCTATCACATCAAGTTTTTGGCGCCGCTGCCGGGGACAATTTAGCTTAAAAGCCTAAAGCGCAACGCTAAATATTTAGAAAAAAAAAAATTTAGTTTACTTTTATTAAAATTCGTTTTTATAAAAATACGTTTTAAATATTCGAAAATATAAAAAGAAAAACAAAAATATAAGTATTTTTAAGATTTTGTTAAATATTTAAGTTTTATAAAGTTTCTTTATTTTTATATAAGTTTTATTTAAGTATTTTGTTTTTATTTAAAACATATAAAAAAATATATATATATATAAATCTAGTTTTAAGATTTTTATTTATAAAATTATAAAGTAGTTCTATTTTTATTCTAATTTTTAAAATATAAGTTTTTATTATATAAATATTTTAGATTTGAAAACAGAAAATATTAAAAAGAAAAAAAAAACGTCGAAAAAAAAAACTGTACCTGAGTTGAATTCTGGAACCCCACGACTCGCAGAGTTTGCAGCCTCGAATACCGCGACTCGCGGAGCCACTCTGACACCGACAGAAACCCTAATCTGCATTTAATTAGGAGTAATTAATTATTATTATTATTTTAACCCTAATTAGTTTAATTATTATTATAATTTAGTTTAAGTTTTAATTTAATTAGTATAATTAATTATAATTAGTTTTAATATATATAAAAATTAATGCTTTTATAAAATAATATAAAAATAATATTTTTATAAAAATTTGTAACTTTTTACAACTTTTTGTATATTTTTATATTTTGTCCCTTTTTAATTGTTTTAGCGTAATATTTGTATTTTTAGCTCATATTTAGTTTTAAACTTAGTTTTTGCCATAGTTATTTTTACTTCTAGATTTTTAGGCTTTGCCGTAGAATTCCTTAAGTGCTTTTTCTTTAGACTAAGATTTAGGTACTTTAGAATTTTGCGACGCCTTTTTAAGTTTTAGTTTCTTTTTAAGTTATTTCCATTTGGGATTTAGTTTTTCCTGTAAGCTTTAATATTTTTAGACGACTTTTACCTATGTATCAATTATCATTTCAATTAGTAATCTCAATTTGCGATTATAATTTTAAGTTAGTTGTAGTAATATGGTTAGGTTAGTCAAGTATTTTTAAGTTTTATAAGTTTCTTTTATTTTTCCGTCACCTTTTATTTTTCAACTATTTTTCTTTTTCGACCTTTTTCGACGAACTCTTTTTCTTTCTTATTTCTCGCTATTCTAGTTTTAGGACAGATTTTTATTCTACTTCTTATCTAAATTTCTTAAAATTACGAAAATTTATTTTAAGTGGTTAAATTAATAGACATCAAAATTTTCTAGTTCGTAGTAATAGTTGGATTTGTACGTGGACCGGGTTATTGGAGCCAAACAGTCCTCAATTATATTGAGACCAAACGAATCCTGCCCCTCTGCTGCATCTTTTGGCTATTCGAAACGTGGGCAAAATCAGAAAAGTCTATTGATTGGATAACTTATTATAATTTTTCTTTCCTTTTAAAAACTAATAGGATATTCAGTGAATGCACCGAGCAAGACGTTCACCACCTTTTGTACGTTCACCACCTGTAACTAGATCAAGACATTTAGCAAATATTACTGCCGTTGATTTTTCTTTAGAATCGTCATCCAGTCGACCAAGTACTCCAGTTCAAATTTTCGATAATCCATTTTTTGAACCCGACCTCACAATTGAGAATCCGGAGAATATTCAGGAACGATTCGTAGATCCTGAACCATTAAATTTTCCTCCGGAACCACCAATCATTCAAACAGAGATTGTTGAGGAACGAACCATTAAATCAGAATCCTCTAGTGATTCGGATTCAACAAATTCAATTATGGAGAATCTGGAACCTTTAAGTATGGAAGACCGAATGAGAGCTAAACGCACTGGCCAAGGTCACGCAATTACTCATCCAGACATTAATGCGCCAGATTATGAAATCAAAGGACAAATTCTACACATGGTGACTAATCAATGCCAATTTAGTGGTGCGCCGAAGGAAGATCCAAATGAACATCTACGTACCTTTAATAGGATCTGCACACTATTTAAAATAAGAGAAGTGGAGGATGAACAGATATATCTCATGTTATTTCCCTGGACTTTAAAGGGAGAAGCCAAAGATTGGTTGGAATCGTTACCTGAAGGGGCGATTGATACATGGGATGTTTTAGTTGAAAAATTTCTTAAACAATTCTTTCCTGCATCTAAAGCCGTAAGACTTCAAGCAGAAATTGTTACGTTCACACAGAAACCGAATGAAACTCTATATGAGGCGTGGACAAGATTTGGGAAGTTATTAAAAGGATGTTCGCAACATGGTTTAGACACCTGTCAAATAGTACAAATATTCTACCAAGGATGCGACATCACTACAAGGAAAGACATAGATATAGCAGCTGGTGGTTCTATTATGAAGAAAACCGAAACTGATGCTTACAAAATTATTGATAACACTGCTTCCCACTCACATGAGTGGCACCAAGAAAAAGATATCGTTAGATCATCTAAAGCAGCTAGAGCCGATTCTAGCCATGACTTAGATTCCATTTCCGCAAAGATAGATGCTGTCGAGAGACGAATGGAAAAGATGACTAAAGATATTCACGCAATACGAATTAGTTGTGAGCAATGTGGAGGACCACATTTGACAAAAGATTGTCTCAGTATTGAATTAACAATGGAACAAAGAGAGAATATTTCATACATAAACCAAAGGCCTGGAAATAATTATCAGAATAATTATCAACCGCCAAGACCAATTTACAATCAAAACCAGAATTGTAACCGAAATATTCCATACAACAACCAACAAGGTCCTAGCAATCAACAAGTATCCAATAATACTTATAACCAGCAAAGACCTAATTTTCAAAACAAACCACCACAACAACCCGATGATAAAAAGCCAAATTTAGAAGATATGATGACGAAGCTAGTTGAAACTCAAACGCAGTTTTTCACATCTCAGAAACAAACTAATGAACAAAATGCTCAAGTATTTAGAAATCAACAAGCTTCTATTCAAAATCTGGAAGAAGAAGTAAGTAACCTAGCAAGGTTAATAGGTGAAAGAAAACCGGGAGGTCTACCTAGTGATACAAATACTAACCCCCGGAATGAAACAGCTAAAGCCATTACCACAAGAAGTGGTACAACACTTAAACCACCTGAAATACCTGTAACTTCTGATGAAGCTATTCCTACTTTACAAGAACCACAACCTGATCAAGATAAGGAAAAAAAACCGGTAGTTGAAAAGGTTAATGAAGATAACACAGCTAAGGATAAACCTTATGTTAAACCATACCAACCACCACTTCCTTACCCGAGTAAAATGAAGAAAGAGAAACTTGAAGCCGAGCAATCCAAATTCTTGGATATGTTTAAACAGATAAATGTAAATCTTCCTTTCATTGATGTGATTTCAGAAATGCCTAGATATGCTAAATTCTTGAAAGATCTAATCTCAAATAGAAAGAAAATGGAAGAACTCTCGGCTGTTACCATGAATGCTAATTGTTCAGCAGTGCTGTTGAATAAGATACCAGAAAAACTATCTGATCCAGGAAGTTTCACAATTCCATGTTTTCTGGGTAGTCTTAGTTCAATAGAAGCATTGACAGACTTAGGTGCTAGTATAAATCTAATGCCATATTCACTATACGCTAAACTAGACCTTGGAGAATTGAAACCAACCAGAATAAGCATACAACTAGCTGATAGATCAATAAAATATCCTAGAGGGATAATGGAGAACATGCTAGTTAAAGTTGGTACTTTAGTATTTCCAGTAGATTTTGTTGTTTTGGACATGGAAGAAGATTCTCAAGTTCCTCTCATATTAGGAAGACCATTCTTAAACACGGCTAAAGCAATGATAGACGTGTTCGGTAAGAAATTGACCCTAAGTATAGAGGAGGAGAGTGTTACCTTTTCAGTTGATAGAGCAATGCAACAACCACAATCTGCAGATGATATATGTTATTATATTCAAACTATAGATGCACATGCAGAATTGTTAGAAGAATTTCCAGAATTACAAGGAACAAGAGAATGTTCTTTAGGAGAAGGTAATGAACCAATTGATGAAGCTGAAATGTTATCTACACTTATAGCTAATGGATATGAAGCAACAACAGAAGAAATCCAAATGCTAAAAGAAGAAGACAGATATCGATATAAATCATCGATAGAAGAACCACCAAAATTAGAGTTAAAGCCACTTCCAAACCATTTGGAATACGCTTATTTACATGGTGAATCTGAATTACCTGTAATAATATCGTCTTCTCTTACTGAAAATGAGAAATCACAACTCATTTCTGTGTTGAAAGCCCATAAACCAGCCATTGCATGAAAGATTCATGATATTAAAGGAATAAGTCCTTCGTATTGCACACATAAAATCCTTATGGAAGAAGGTCATAAAACGTATGTGCAACGCCAACGAAGACTAAATACTAATATGCAAGATGTAGTTAAGAAAGAGATTATTAAACTGCTAGATGCAGGTCTAATTTATCCAATCTCTGATAGTCCATGGGTAAGCCCAGTTCAATGCGTGCCTAAGAAGGGTGGCATGACTGTCATTACAAATGAAAAAAATGAGCTTATTCCTACTAGAACTGTAACAGGATGGCGTGTCTGTATTGATTATAGAAAATTAAATGACGCCACCAGAAAAGATCACTTTCCCTTACCTTTCATTGATCAAATGTTGGAAAGATTAGCCGGAAATAGTTACTATTGTTTTCTAGATGGATTTTCCGGATATTTTCAAATTCCAATAGCACCCGAAGATCAAGAAAAAACCACATTCACGTGCCCTTATGGCACTTTTGCTTACAAACGCATGCCATTTGGACTTTGCAACGCCCCTGCAACCTCTCAAAGGTGTATGATGGCGATTTTTCACGACATGATAGAAGAATGCATGGAAGTTTTCATGGATGACTTTTCAGTCTTCGGTGATACATTTGAATCATGTCTAGTTAATCTGGAACGAATGCTTATTAGATGCGAACAATCAAATCTAGTACTTAATTGGGAGAAATGCCATTTCATGGTTAAAGAAGGCATCGTTCTTGGTCATAAAATTTCAAAAGAAGGAATTGAAGTGGATAGAGCTAAAGTAGATGTAATTGCTAAACTTCCACATCCCACCAATGTTAGAGGAGTTAGGAGTTTTCTAGGGCATGCAGGTTTTTACCGACGTTTCATAAAAGATTTTTCTAAAATTGTCACTCCTATGAATAAACTCCTAGAAAAGGATGCTCCATTCATCTTTTCAGATGAGTGTATCAAATCTTTTAATATTCTTAAAGAGAAACTCACTAATGCACCGATCATGATAACACCAAATTGGAATCTACCATTTGAACTAATGTGCGATGCAAGTGATTTTGCAATGGGAGCCGTTTTAGGACAAAGGATTGAAAAACGATTTCAACCTATATATTATGCTAGTAAGACGTTACAAGGAGCACAAACGAACTATACAACTACTGAAAAAGAACTCCTTGCTATTGTCTTTGCTTTTGACAAATTTCGATCATATCTCGTTCTAGCAAAAACGGTGGTCTATACCGACCATTCTGCTCTTAGATACCTATTTTCGAAACAAGATGCTAAACCAAGATTAATCCGTTGGATCTTACTCTTACAAGAATTTGATATTGAAATCCGAGATAAAAGAGGAGCAGAAAATCTCGCCGCTGATCATCTTTCTCGTCTTGAAAATCCCGAATTAGAAGTTCTAAATGAATCGGCCATACAAGACAACTTTCCTGATGAATATCTATTGAAGATAGATTATAAAGAAATTCCATGGTTTGCAGATTATGCAAGCTACTTAGTTTGTGGATTCCTTGAAAAAGGATTATCGTACCAAAAACGAAAGAAATTCTTCAGTGATATAAAACACTATTTTTGGGAAGATCCACATTTGTTTAAAAGTTGTCCCGATGGAATAATACGCCGATGTGTATTTGGAGATGAAGCTAGTAAAATATTAAACCATTGTCACACAGGACCAACAGGAGGGCATTATGGGCCTTAACTAACAGCAAAAAAAGTTTATGATGCTGGATTCTATTGGCCTACAATTTACAAAGACGCACACCTTCTTTGCAAATCCTGTGATGCTTGTCAAAGGGCCGAAAAAATAAGTCAACGTGATAAAATGCCACAAAATGTCATCCAAGTATGTGAAGTATTTGACATTTGGGGTATTGACTTTATGGGTCCATTTCCAAAATCTCATAATAATCTATATATACTCGTAGCCATTGATTATGTATCTAAATGGGCGGAAGCACAAGCTCTCCCAACTAACGATGCACGAGTTGTAGTCAACTTTTTAAAACGTATTTTTGCAAGGTTTGGAACACCGAAAGCTTTAATAAGTGATCGGGGTACTCATTTCTGTAATAATCAACTTGAGAAAGTTCTTAAAAGATATGGAGTAACTCATAAAATCTCCACCGCATATCATCCACAAACAAGTGGACAAGTTGAAAATACAAACCGAGCTTTAAAACGTATTGTAGAGAAAACCGTAGGATCAAATCCGAAGGAATGGTCCATTAAATTGGAGGATGCACTCTGGGCTTTTAGAATAGCCTACAAAACTCCAATTGGAACCACACCTTTTAGACTTGTTTATGGAAAAGCATGTCATCTTCCAGTAGAAATTGAACACAAAGCATTTTGGGCTTTGAAGACATGTAATCTTGATTTACATGAAGCCGGACGTCTACGATTAAGTCAACTAAACGAATTAGAATAATTAAGACATGAAGCATACGAAAATTCGTTAATCTATAAAGAAAGAACGAAGAAATGGCATGATAAAAGAATCAGAAGTTCAAAAGAATTTAAAGAAGGAGACAGAGTTCTTCTTTTCAATTCACGATTCAAGTCATTTACTGGAAAATTGAAATCAAGATGGTCTGGACCATTCATAGTCAAAAGAGTTTTCCCATACGGAACGATATAATTAATAAATTCAAATGGGATTGAATTTAAAGTTAATGGTCACAGAGTTAAACACTACATAGATAGTCCGATGGAAGTCGACAACGAAGTTAATCACAATTTTGACACCACAGCTAACTAAGTGTGGGGAGAATCAAGTCTTTAAAGGATAATATGTATTTCTGTTAGAGTTAGATTGTCTGTTTTCGTGTAGTTCTCGAAAATGGAACCCGAATGGTCTTTCCCTAGCAGACCCTAAAGAACTAGTCTTCTCCCCCCATTCTGAATTTTTATTTTTTTAGGTTTTTACAAAATGAAGACTGCCTGTGAACTAAACCATGGTCTAATGCTACACGCTTTGATCACTAAACGTAATAATGACACACTACCGAGTGAAATAGTATCAGTAATCAGAGAAAGATTGGACGGAGTTAGAAAAGAATCCAGATGCGAAGATAATAAGTTACAATTTGGTAAAGGAAAATCAAAATCCGCAGCAAAAAGAAGAGCACGATACCTAGAAAGATGTCACAAATGCGAAAAATGGTCACATGGAGGTAAATGTTCAAATAATCAAACCTATTCAAATACCGAATTTGTTACTTTATGCAGAGACGGACCGTTCATATGTTTAGAAGAAAAGACACTGAATGCTCGAGGTTACGCCTATGTAGCAATGAAAAACCAATTAAACTGACTATCTTATGAATGGGATAGATCATATAACTAAGAAATCTATTTCACAGGTATGTTTGTACAGTTTTTATTTTATTTTTTTTATTTTTAACCTTTTGATAATAAACGCTAATTTGTTCGCTATAAAGTATTAAATTGGTATTGAATAAAATTAGGTTTGGCGACCGAAATTATTGATATCATTCAAAAATTTATTACATCACTGCGAAATTTAACGTTTATTCTTAAGGTATAAATATCTTTAATCAATCAACCCAAAATATTTCAAAAATTCGTCATGAGTTAAATTAGGTCTTGGAACCGAAATTACTTTACCGAAAAGAGGGGCGCATATTTTTGATAATATTTGATTGATTAAAGTGGGATAAAAAGCCAAAAAGATTTTTAATTTTATTTTTACCATGTTTTTAAAATTAATATATAAATCTTAAATTAATATTGTAAACTTTGTGAAAACAATATATTTAAAATTGTAAATATTTGAAAAAATTTATATAAGTTTGGTGTGAATTTATAATATGAATTTTTTAAATTAAGTTTGGTGTGAATTTTTAATTTTTAAAATATGAATTTTAATTTTATGCATTTTAAATTGTAAGTTTGGTGTGAATTTTTAATATTAATTTTGAATTTTATATTTAAATTGTGTGAATTTAAAAACAAAAATTTACTTTATCTCATTAAGTTAAAAATATGATTTTTAAAATTCGTCGTAAGTTGAAGACTAGGTCTTTGAACCGAAATTGCTTTACCCGAAGGAGGGACGAGAACTTTTATTATCATTATTTTTAATCTTGTTGAATTAAAGTATGCCAAAAACATTAGAAAACCCAAAAATCTTAGCTTTTAAAACAATCGCTACAAAAAGACAAATTTTAAAATTTTGTCGAAGGACGGACTAGGACATCGATCCGAAACGACCTCGTCCTAAATAACAAGGGAAACAAAATTTTAAAATTAATTACTTAATTGGTTTAATTAGTATAAGATATAAATAAATAAATAAAAAAAATAACAAACTCCGCGACTCGCGGAGTTTGAAGGGTAAAAACCCCGCGACTCGCGGAGGGACCAAAAATCAGAAAAAAAATAAAAACGCAGAACTGATCAGTTGCACACCACAAACACACCAAATACTGCGAAATACTGCGCAAAAATCCCGAAAAAACACCCCCAAAATCACAATTTTTAACCGTTAATCATCAAATATTTTACTAAAATCATGTTGAGAAGGATGCTATCAAGGAATTACTCAAGAAAAACGGTAAATTTCTACACCTAAACACCATTTAATCCGAAAATTAGTGTTCTTGAGCTATTTTTTCCCCAATTTGATTTTGATATTTTTTAGTGTAATTATGCTTAAATTGTTTATGTATTATGCTTGTATAACCTAGATTGATGCTATTTAACATGATTAGAAGCCTTAAACTTCAAATTTTGAGTAATCTAGGGTTTGTGTTCTTGAGCAAATTTGGGGCTTTTTGATATAAACAGGTTATGGCCGATTTTTGTCATGAATTGTTGCTAAATTAAGTAGTGTAACATGTTTAGGTAGTTAAATGATCCAAACTTTGAGCCTAAACATGATTTTGAGAATTAAAGTGGACTTTTTCAAGTCTAAAATTCATGAACTTGATTTTTGAAAGATAATGCTATTTGAAACTTGTTTAATTGCTAGTAATGATTATTTTGACATGTTATTTGAGTTAAATGCTTATGAACTTGGCGAACATTTTCGTATATGCTTATTTGAAAAAGTGTAGATTTGATAAAAATATGAAAATGAGCTTAAGTTTGATATAAATTGATCATGTCATTGTAATTATTTTGATTGATGATTTTGCTGACACTAATGCATATTTGGATGTACAAAAATTGTGTTTGATGTGTTTTGCAGACTGAAAGGGGTGAATCTTCATCCCAAGCTCGCAATCCTCCTACTGAGAATGCGGAACAACAGGAGGTGGATAACTACTACAAGCAAGATATACCTCATCCAGTCATGACATTTTCTGATATGCACTTGGAAGATTTGCACCCGAACCTGAGATTTGACAGACTTTGGATAGATTATCCAAAATACCAAAGGGGTTTGCATACTCTTCATTCTAAAGTTGTTGAGGTACCTAGGGTCATAGAATGGGGACCATTAGAAGCTGTAGAATTGGCCAGGCCAATTAGGGAATTACTTGCACAGAGGTATGGTAATTCTACTTTTAATGACTGGGTACGTTTATTCACCATGCGTAGACCTGTATATAAAGTATGGTGTGAAGAATTGTTGTGTAGTATAGAATTAAATGATCGGGTAGCTAGTTTAACCGATCGATCTTTTATTAGATTTTTGTTAGAAGGTTCGATGCGCCACATGTCTTTACTAGACATGGCTCAGGCTTTACGTATATATACGCCTGAGGAGTTAGCATCTGCCGATTGTAGAGGGTTGATACTAAATGGTAGAAAGATAGATGAAAATTTTGATACACATGGTGTATGGAGTCAAATGACAAGCCATCACCGATTCAAAGGGGGAAATTACTCTTATTTGGATATAGATAGAGCTGAATTAAGAGTAATTCATAGGTTTTTAGCTAATTCGATTACACAAAGAGGTAAGAACAAGGAAAAGGTAAATGAACAGGATTTTTTTTTACCATATGTGTATTCGAGACCCACAAAGCGCTGTAAGTATACCTTATTGTGTGGGTTATTATTTATCAGCTATGGTTAGGGGGATGAGACCGCATAGCATAATAGGAGGTGGTATTTTTATTACTTTGATTGCTGAATATCTCGGTGTGGATATAAGTCAGGGGGGATTATTAGTCGAAGAACCAGAACCCCGCGATACTATAGGTTTAAATGTATACCATGGTGCGAAAGTTTTGAAGAGGCGAAATAACGCCGCAGTACAATACCATGGTAGACATCCACAGGTTGAAAGAAACCAACAGCAAGGTAATGTAGGAGGGGGAAATGAAATGCAAGAAATGCAAAGGTTTATAGCTTCACAGGAGTACGAAAATGCTAGACAAAGAGCATTTGAATATTGGCAAGTTCATCAAAACCAAATCATAGCTTATTGCCAACATATAGGTAGAAACTATATTCCTACTCCAAAGCCAATATTCCCTCTAATGTGTCGCGAGGGGTACATAAAATAGTTATTAATTTTTGCAGGAAATACTATTAAATACGATACAATTTTACACAAGATATTTATTATTTATTTATAGAATGGATATACTTAAACCTTGCTACAACACTTATAGGCAGTGTACCTAATCGTACAGTAGTGTAGTTTTTAGTAAGTCCGGTTCATTCCACAGGGAATCTTTTTAAACAAAGCTTAACGCTATATGAGTTTACTTTTATAAAAATACAAATATATATATATATATATATATAAGTAATATTATTATTATAAAGGGGGGTTTTTACCGTTTAATGACCGGTTTGTCGATTTTAAAACTTTAGTCGCAGTTAAAACCAAATATAAAATATTAAAAATAAATACAAGACTTAAATTAAAGCATAAAATAAATAACGATAATGAAATTGCGAATAATAAAAGTGCGATAAAATAAACTTGCGATAATTAAAAAGTACGATAATTAAAAGTGCAATACAATAACAATAAAAATGCGATAATTAGAAGTGCAATTAAATATAAAATAAAGAAAATTAAATATGAAATAAAAGAATTATGCTTATTTAAACTTCCGTAATCATGATGTTTGACGTGTTGATTTTAGTTTTATGCCCATGGGTTAATTGTCCTTTGTCCTGGATTATTTCATATGTCCGTCTGGTTTTTGTCCATAACAGTCCATCAGTCATAAATATAAAGTGCGAGTGTCCTCGTCAAATTATCCTTATACCCGAAGTTAAATATTCCAACTAATTGGGGACTTAAACTGTAACAAGATTTTAATATTTTGTTTAATAATTACACACCAGGATGTCGACTGAGTGTAACCCAAGGTTTTAATATTTTGTTATCAATTATACCAAGTGTCCTTGTACATAATTTCACCCCTGTTTTAATTATTCTAGTGGCTATTAATCCATTCCCGTGTCCGGTTAAATGAACGATTATTCGTACATATAAATACCCCGCCCATCGTGTCCGATTGAGTGTATATGGTAATTTATAGGGACGCCCAATTGTAAATCTTTATATTAACATTAACAAACTATCATTTAGTTAAACAAATATAAAGCCCATTAATAGCTCATAGTCTAATTTCCACAAGTGTCGTTCTTTTGTCCAAACCCCAATTATGGTACAAAGCCCAATTACCCAATTTTAGTAATTAGCCCAACATCATGATTACTTCGTTTTAAATAAGCATAATAATAACTTAGCTACGAGACATTAATGTAAAAAGGTTGAACATAACTTACAATGATTAAAAATAGCGTAGCGTTACACGGACAGAATTTCGACTTTATACACTCAAACGATCTCTATCATAAATCTTATTATTATCATAATTTAAAATTAAAATTAAGATTATTGTTATATCTGATTACATTAACATTATGATAGAGAATTATAAATATAGATATTGGATATTAGATATAGATATTTGATCGATATATAGATAAAAAGAGGATAGAAAAAGTTGTATTTAAATCTACGAACTACATCGCCTTTTATAGGCAAAAGTTGAAATTGAATTTTCATTTACGACCCCTGAACTATGCTCAATTAACAACTTTTTATTATTTAATATTATTCTTATTATGAATTATTTAAATATTATATTTTATTCTTGTGCATAGTTGACTCGTAATTTTTACACCGTTGCGTCGAGCGCTGAAAGTTGGTTCATGCCTCAGTTCCGGATTTTCGAACGCCCTTTCGTACAATTTTATATCGTGTACTTTGCGTTTTGTAACTTGTACTCTTGTCATTTTTAGACGTTCTTCATCAATAATTTGAACCTTTTTGATTGTATCTTGTACTTTTGAGCTTTTTGGACCTTTGTGTCTTCAATTCGTCGTTTTCGCCTTTTGTCTTCGCACTTATTTAATATAAACGAATATTACTTGAAAATGGAACAATTGCAACTAAAATCTTGTCTTTCTTGGGGGATAATGCTATGAAATATATGTTCCTTTTTAGCCTTATCAATATTCCCACACTTAAGCGTTGCTTGTCCTCAAGCAATATAGTCTTGAAAAACACTTGAATCACTTCTTTATTCTTCACACTTTGTACATCAGTGACTTCAATACGGCGGTATAAACAATGGTAGTAACGATGTGGTTAAAGGTGGGTGTGTCTTTTATAGTTGCCTCGGGTTTAGGTCAACGACACTGGCAATCAAATAGCCGATTTACTTTCGGTTTCCAAAGTAAAGTGCACATTTGAAAGGCGGTTTACAGTCCCACATGACTATAAAAATTTAGATCCTTTAAGGAAATTGGATCTTTATGAAAACATTTGATCTTTTGAAAATTCAAGCTAGATTTTACCCTAGACAAGTTTTCTGATTTGATCCATCATTGGTGTTGCAAAATATATTTGTGGATCAATATTTTGGCTAAAACTTTTAGGCTCGTGTAATCCACTGCTATCCCGGTATCGAATAGCACACATCCAGTTTACTTGTTCCGTATATTACCTTTCGGTAAACTACCGTCCGGTTGTAAAGGAAAGCGATGAACAAGAAACTGTTAAGGCAATGTCTAATGACATGCATTTGATTATGGTCTAAAAATGTGTCGGATGCTAGTACTATCCTTGGTAGGAGCAATAGTAAAGATCATCCTATGATTTTTCGGTCTGGCACAAGGTCCTGTCTCCGACCATGCTATGCAACCACCGTTCTTACGGTTGACACCCGATTTGGTTCAGGTGACCTAATGAATTCCCGGTGAATTCCTAGGATTTTACGTTCAATGGTAATGAACGCATTGAAAATGGGTTTTTAGAAAACAAATCAGTTTGTATTTTTGATCAAAATATTTTCTCGTTCAAGCTCGAGTTTAGATATCATCGAATTCCATGAGTTTGAATTCTCAATCTTTAAGGTCAATCTCAAGGATTGAGTAATATCAGTCTTAAAAGCTGATTTTTAATCTTTAAGGAGATTATTCTTTTCTGGGGATCTGATTCATTAGTCTTATCCAGCTAATTTGCACGGTGCCCCCCATTGTACGAGATAAATCCTTCTCATGGTTAGGATAAATCTGACCACTTGGCGACCCTGTTTGATGCTGAGGTCCGTGGATTTCCTGCTGATTTTAGTGATGACTTTTCTAGATTTTTCATCAACCTACAGCTGGTCTGGACGACAACTTCTTGACCTAAATCAAGAAGCGCGTTTCTTTTTCGAAAGACTTTACTTCCTTTTAATGATGGAATTGATTCATCGTGTAGATCCATCTTTCTTTCAAATATATTATAATAAATCGGGTAAAACTGTTTAGATTAGTCCAAAGCAAAAAGTATCTTAAATTATTTGTTACAGAAATATGTTACATATGTTTAAAATAACTTGGTAAATTTTCCCACACTTGACTTTTATTTTCTTTTATTTGCCTTTTTGTTCTCCTCTATTCCATTCTTAAATGAATTTTAACATTTTGGTTTGTTTATCAATTTATGTCCTTTCCGAGGTTACAATAATTTCGGTGTTAAAACCTAGTTTTATCGTTCATAAATATGTATAAACATGATTTTGAGTTCATTTAATTGAAAATTTTGAAAATTTTTACTAGAATTGGGTAGTCAGTATATAAGACTAGGGCTGTTCCTTGTTATCGGAGAGCACTAGATTCTAATACAACTACTGCGTTACTAGTATTTTTAATGGTAACCAAGTGTTTAAAATAAAAATTTTTAAAATCCGAAAGAATTTAACCCCTTCCCACACTTAAGATCTTGCAATGCCCTCATTTGCAAGAAATCAGTAACAATTTAAATTATTGAGGGTGATAAGCGTAGAAAAGTGATTAAATTTTACCAAAGTTTCAAACATATTGTTGTTTGTTTGTTGAATGATAAATGGTGCACGTCATTTGTTTATTCCGTCTTGTTTGTTATTTCACACATATTTTGCATCTTGTCGTCAAAATTACTTGCTTTTGCTGAACTTAATGTCAGTCTTTGAAAACGCGTTGTTTTACCCTGTCTTGTAAGATAAACTACAAACAAATATATACATACTATTTTTTATTTATTTATAAAACCTTTAACTTATAAAACAAATATTAATTAATTTTAAAAATTTGTTTCTTTTAAGAATGAGGGCGTTTCGGAACGATGCCCTAGTCCGTCCCTCGACAAAATTTTAAAATTTGTCATTTTCAAGCAATTGTTTTAAAAGCTTAGATTTTTGGATTTTTTAATTTTTTTTGGCATACTTTAAATCAATAAGATTAAAAATAATGATAATAAAAGTTCTCGTCCCTCCCTCGGGTAAAGCAATTTCGGTTTAATGACCTAGTCTTCAACTTACGACGAATTTTAAAAATCATATTTTTAACTTAATGAGATAAAGTAAATTTTTGTTTTTAAATTCACACAATTTAAATATAAAATTCAAAATTAATATTAAAAATTCACACCAAACTTAATTTAAAAATTCATATTATAAATTCACACCAAACTTATATTAATTTTTCAAATATTTACAATTTTAAATATATTGTTTTTACAAAGTTTACAATATTAATTTAAGATTTATATATTAATTTTAAAAATATGGTAAAAATAAAATTAAAAATCTTTTTGGCTTTTTATCCAACTTTAATCAATCAAATATTATCAAAAATATGCGCCCCTCTTTTCGGTAAAGTAATTTCGGTTCCAAGACCTAATTTAACTCATGACGAATTTTTGAAATATTTTGGGTTGATTGATTAAAGATATTTATACCTTAAGAATAAACGTTAAATTTCGCAGTGATGTAATAAATTTTTGAATGATATCAATAATTTCAGTCGCCAAACCTAATTTTATTTAATACCAATTTAATACTTTATAGCGAACAAATTAGCGTTTATTATCAAAAGGTTAAAAATAAAAATAAAAATAAAAACTGTACAGACATACCTGTGAAATAGATTTCTTAGTTATATGATCTATCCCATTCATAAGATAGTCGGTTTAATTGGTTTTCCATGGCTACATAGGCGTAACCTCGAGCATTCAGTGTCTTTTCTTCTAAACATATGAACGGTCCGTCTCTGCATAAAGTAACAAATTCGGTATTTGAATAGGTTTGATTATTTGAACATTTACCTCCATGTGACCATTTTCCGCATTTGTGACATCTTTCTAGGTGTCGTGCTCTTCTTTTCGCTGCGGATTTTGATTTTCCTTTACCAAATTGTAATTTATTATCTTCGCATCTGGATTCTTTTCTAACTCCGTCCATTCTTTCTCTGATTACTGATACTAATTCACTCGGTAGTATGTCATTATTACGTTTAGTGATCAAAGTGTTTAGCATTAGACCATGGTTTAGTTCACAGGCAGTCTTCATTTTGTAAAAATCTAAAAAAAAAAAAAAATTCAGAATGGGGGGAGAAGACTAGTTCTTTAGGGTCTGCTAGGGAAAGACCATTCGGGTTCCATTTTCGAGAACTACACGAAAACAGACAATCTAACTCTAACAGAAATACATATTATCCTTTAAAGACTTGATTCTCCCCACACTTATTTAGCTGTGGTGTCGAAATTGTGATTAACTTCGTTGTCGACTTCCATCGAACCATGTATGTAATGTTTAACTCTGTGACCATTAACTTTAAATTCAATCCCATTTGAATTTATTAATTCTATCGTTCCGTATGGGAAAACTCTTTTGACTATGAATGGTCCAGACCATCTTGATTTCAATTTTCCAGGAAATAGCTTGAATCGTGAATTGAAAAGAAGAACTCTGTCTCCTTCTTTAAATTCTTTTGAACTTCTGATTCTTTTATCATGCCATTTCTTCGTTCTTTCCTTATAGATTAACGAATTTTCGTATGCTTCATGTCTTAATTCTTCTAATTCGTTTAGTTGACTTAATCGTAGACGTCCGGCTTCATGTAAATCAAGATTACATGTCTTCAAAGCCCAAAATGCTTTGTGTTCAATTTCTACTGGAAGATGACATGCTTTTCCATAAACAAGTCTAAAAGGTGTAGTTCCAATTGGAGTTTTGTAGGCTGTTCTAAAAGCCCAGAGTGCATCCTCCAATTTAATGGACCATTCCTTCGGATTTGATCCTACGGTTTTCTCTAGAATACGTTTTAAGGCTCGGTTCGTATTTTCAACTTGTCCACTTGTTTGTGGATGATATGCGGTGGAGATTTTATGAGTTACTCCATATCTTTTAAGAACTTTCTCAAGTTGATTATTACAGAAATGAGTACCCCGATCACTTATTAAAGCTTTCGGTGTTCCAAACCTTGCAAAAAGACGTTTTAAAAAGTTGACTACAACTCGTGCATCGTTAGTTGGGAGAGCTTGTGCTTCCGCCCATTTAGATACATAATCAATGGCTACGAGTATATATAGATTATTATGAGATTTTGGAAATGGACCCATAAAGTCAATACCCCAAATGTCAAATACTTCACATACTTGGATGACATTTTGTGGCATTTCATCACGTTGACTTATTTTTCCGGCCCTTTGACAAGCATCACAGGATTTGCAAAGAAGGTGTGCGTCTTTGTAAATTGTAGGCCAATAGAATCCAGCTTCATAAACTTTTCTAGCTGTTAGTTGAGGTCCATAATGCCCTCCTGTTGGTCCTGTGTGACAATGGTTTAATATTTTACTAGCTTCATCTCCAAATACACATCGGCGTATTATTCCATCGGGACAACTTTTAAACAGATGTGGATCTTCCCAAAAATAGTGTTTTATATCACTGAAGAATTTCTTTCGTCTTTGGTACGATAATCCTTTTTCAAGGAATCCACATACTAAATAATTTGCATAGTCTGCAAACCATGGGATTTCTTTATAATCTATCTTCAATAGATATTCATCAGGAAAGTTGTCTTGTATGGCTGATTCATTTAGAACTTCTAATTCGGGATTTTCAAGACGAGAAAGATGATCAGCGGCGAGATTTTCTGCTCCTCTTTTATCTCGGATTTCAATATCAAACTCTTGTAAGAGTAAGATCCAACGGATTAATCTTGGTTTAGCATCTTGTTTTGAAAATAGGTATCTAAGAGCAGAATGGTCGGTATAGACCACTGTTTTTGCTAGAACGAGATATGATCGAAATTTGTCAAAAGCAAAGACAATAGCAAGGAGTTCTTTTTCAGTAGTTGTATAGTTTGTTTGTGCTCCTTGTAACGTCTTACTAGCATAATATATAGGTTGAAATCGTTTTTCAATCCTTTGTCCTAAAACGGCTCCCATTGCAAAATCACTTGCATCGCACATTAGTTCAAATGGTAGATTCCAATTTGGTGTGATCATGATCGGCGCATTAGTGAGTTTTTCTTTAAGAATATTAAAAGATTTGATACACTCATCTGAAAAGATGAATGGAGCATCCTTTTCTAGGAGTTTATTCATAGGAGTGGCAATTTTAGAAAAATCTTTTATGAAACGTCGGTAAAAACCGGCATGCCCTAGAAAACTCCTAACTCCTCTAACATTGGTGGGATGTGGAAGTTTAGAAATTACATCTACTTTAGCTCTATCCACTTCAATTCCTTCTTTTGAAATTTTATGACCAAGAACGATGCCTTCTTTAACCATGAAATGGCATTTCTCCCAATTAAGTACAAGATTTGATTGTTCGCATCTAATAAGCATTCGTTCCAGATTAATTAGACATGATTCAAATGTATCACCGAAGACTGAAAAATCATCCATGAAAACTTCCATGCATTCTTCTATCATGTCGTGAAAAATCGCCATCATACACCTTTGAAAGGTTGCAGGGGCGTTACAAAGTCCAAATGGCATGCGTTTGTAAGCAAAAGTACCATAAGGGCACGTGAATGTGGTTTTCTCTTGGTCCTCGGGTGCTATTGGAATTTAAAAATATCCGGAAAATCCATCTAGAAAACAATAGTAACTATTTCCGGCTAATCTTTCCAACATTTGATCTATGAAAGGTAAGGGAAAGTGATCTTTTCTGGTGGCGTCATTTAATTTTCTATAATCAATACACACACGCCATCCTGTTACAGTCCTAGTAGGAATAAGCTCATTTTTCTCATTTGTAATGACAGTCATGCCACCCTTCTTAGGCACGCATTGAACTGGGCTTACCCATGGACTATCAGAGATTGGATAAATTAGACCTGCGTCTAGCAGTTTAATAATCTCTTTCTTAACTACATCTTGCATATTAGGATTTAGTCTTCGTTGGCGTTGCACATACGTTTTATGACCTTCTTCCATAAGGATTTTATGTGTGCAATACGAAGGACTTATTCCTTTAATATCATGAATCTTCCATGCAATGGCTGGTTTATGAGCTTTCAACACAGAAATGAGTTGTGATTTCTCATTTTCAGTAAGAGAAGACGATATTATTACAGGTAATTCAGATTCACCATGTAAATAAGCGTATTCCAAATGGTTTGGAAGTGGCTTTAACTCTAATTTCGGAGGTTCTTCTATCGATGATTTGTATCGATATTTGTCTTCTTCTTTTAGCATTTGAATTTCTTCTGTTGTTGGTTCATATCCATTAGCTATTAGTGTATCTAACATTTCAGCTTCATCAATTTGTTCTGTTCCTTCTCCTAAAGAACATTCTCCTGTTCCTTGTAATTCTGGAAATTCTTCTAATAATTCTGCATGTGCATCTATAGTTTGAATATAATAACATGTATCATCTGCAGATTGCAGTTGTTGCATTGCTCTATCAACTGAAAAGGTAACACTCTCGTCCTCTATACTTAGGGTCAGTTTCTTACCGAACACGCCTATCATTGCTTTAGCCGTGTTTAAGAATGGTCTTCCTAATATGAGAGGAACTTGAGAATCTTCTTCCATGTCCAAGACAACAAAATCTACTGGAAATACTAAAGTACCAACTTTAACTAGCATGTTCTCCATTATCCCTCTAGGATATTTTATTGATCGATCGGCTAGTTGTATGCTTATTCTTGTTGGTTTCAATTCTCCAAGGTCTAGTTTAGTGTATAGTGAATACGGCATTAGATTTATACTAGCACCTAAGTCTGCCAATACTTCTATTGAACTAAGACTACCCAGAAAACATGGAATTGTGAAACTTCCTGGATCAGATAGTTTTTCTGGTATCTTATTCAACAGCACTGCTGAACAATTAGCATTCATAGTAACAGCCGAGAGTTCTTCCATTTTCTTTCTATTTGAGATTAGATCTTTCAAGAATTTAGCATATCTAGGCATTCCTGAAATCACATCAATGAAAGGAAGATTTACATTTATCTGTTTAAACATATCCAAGAATTTAGATTGCTCGGCTTCAAGTTTCTCTTTCTTCATTTTACTCGGGTAAGGAAGTGGTGGTTGGTATGGTTTAACATAAGGTTTATCCTTAACTTTGTTATCTTCATTAACCTTCTCAACTACCGGTTCTTTTTCCTTATCTTGATCAGGTTGTGGTTCTTGTGGAGTAGGAATAGCTTCATCAGAAGTTACAGGTATTTCAGGTGGTTTAAGTGTTGTACCACTTCTTGTGGTAATGGCTTTAGCTGTTTCATTCCGGGGGTTAGCATTTGTATCACTAGGTAGACTTCCCGGTTTTCTTTCACCTATTAACCTTGCTAGGTTACTTACTTCTTGTTCCAGATTTTGAATAGAAGCTTGTTGATTTCTAAATGCTTGAGCATTTTGTTCATTGGTTTGTTTTTGAGATGTGAAAAACTGCGTTTGAGTTTCAACTAGCTTCGTCATCATATCTTCTAAATTCGGCTTTTTATCATCGGTTTGTTGTGGTGGTTTGTTTTGAAAATTAGGTCTTTGCTGGTTGTAAGTATTATTGGATACTTGTTGATTGCTAGGACCTTGTTGGTTGTTGTATGGAATATTTCGGTTATAATTTTGGTTTTGATTGTAAATCGGTCTTGGAGGTTGATAATTATTCTGATAATTATTTCCAGGCCTTTGGTTTATGTATGAAATATTCTCTCTTTGTTCCATTGTTAATTCAATACTGAGACAATCTTTTGTCAAATGTGGTCCTCCACACTGCTCACAACTAATTCGTATTGAGTGAATATCTTTAGTCATCTTTTCCATTCGTCGTTCCACAGCATCTATCTTTGCGGAAATAGAATCTAAGTCATGGCTAGAATCGGCTCTAGCTGCTTTAGATGATCTAATGATATCTTTTTCTTGGTGCCACTCATGTGAGTGGGAAGCAGTGTTATCAATAATTTTGTAAGCATCAGTTTCGGTTTTCTTCATAATAGAACCACCAGCTGCTATATCTATGTCTTTTCTTGTAGTGATGTCGCATCCTTGGTAGAATATTTGTACTATTTGACAGGTGTCTAAACCATGTTGCGGACATCCTCTTAACAACTTTCCATATCTTGTGCATGCCTCATATAGAGTTTCATTTGGTTTCTGTGTAAACGTAACAATTTCTGCTTGAAGTCTTACGGCTTTAGATGCAGGAAAGAATTGTTTAAGAAATTTGTCAACTAAAACATCCCATGTATCGATCGCCCCTTCAGGTAACGATTCCAACCAATCTTTGGCTTCTCCCTTTAAAGTCCAGGGAAATAACATGAGATATATCTGTTCATCCTCCACTTCTCGGATTTTAAATATTGTGCAGATCCTATTAAAGGTACGTAGATGTTCATTTGGATCTTCCTTCGGCGCACCACTAAATTGGCATTGATTAGTCACCATGTGTAGAATTTGTCCTTTGATTTCATAATCTGGCGCATTAATGTCTGGATGAGTAATTGCGTGACCTTGGCCAGTGCGTTTAGCTCTCATTCGGTCTTCCATACTTAAAGGTTCCAGATTCTCCATAATTGAATTTGTTGAATCGGTATCACTAGATGATTCTGATTTAATGGTTCGTTCCTCAACAATCTCTGTTTGAATGATTGGTGGTTCCGGAGGAAAGTTTAATGGTTCAGGATCTACGAACCGTTCCTGAATATTCTCTGGATTCTCAATTGTGAGGTTGGGTTCAAAAAATGGATTATCGGAAATTTAAATTGGAGTACTTGGTCGACTGGATGACGATTCTAAAGAAAAATCAACGGCGACAATATTTGCTAAATGTCTTGATCTAGTTACAGGTGGTGAACGTACAAAAGGTGGTGAACGTCTTGCTCGGTGCATTCACTGAATATCCTATTAGTTTTTAAAAAGGAAAGAAAAATTATATAAGTTATCCAATCAATAGACTTTTTCTGATTTTGCCCACGTTTCGAATAGCCAAAAGATGCAGCAGAGGGGCAGGATTCGTTTGGTCTCAATATAATTGAGTACTGTTTGGCTCCAATAACCCGGTCCACGTACAAATCCAACTATTACTACGAACCAGAAAATTTTGATGTCTATCAATTTAACCACTTAAAATAAATTTTCGTAATTTTAAGAAATTTAGAGAAGAAGTAGAAAAAAAATCTAAGTCCTAAAAACTAGAATGGCGAGAAATAAGAGAGGAAAAGAGTGCGCGTCGAAAAGTGTCGAAAAATGAAAAAGACGAAGAGTGGTTTGTAAACACGCGGTTAATCCAACCTTATAACGATCACTATCTTAAAATTAAAGCTACAAATGGAGATCACTAATTGGAATTGTAATTGATACATAGGTAAACGCGTCGAAAAATAAAAATAAGAAAATAGCGCGAAAAATGGCGTCGCAAAATTCTAAAGCACCTAAAACTTAGTCTAAGGAATAAGCACTTAAGGGATTTTACGGCAAAGCCTAAAAATCTAAAAATGAAAATAACTATGGCAAAACTAAACTTAATACTAAAAGTTGTGACTGAGTCTAAAAATCTAAAGGTAATAAAACTTAAAATAATTTTTTTTTTTTTTTTTTTAAAAACGATTTTTTTTTTCACACAATTTTTTTTTATTTTTAAATTTTTTTTTTATTATTATTTTTTTTTAAATAGAGAAGAATGAAGCTATTTTATGGGATAAGGAGAAAGTTGGAAAAGTTGTTTTCTACATACATATACGGAGTATCAGCTTACATCAACTGTTATGGGCACACAAGCTTATGCAAAAAAAAAAAAAAAAAATTTGGTCCAAATAAATATAGAGTTCTACTATTTGGACTCCTTGATACAATAAAATGCCAAAAATAGAAAAAGGAAAACAAATTAACAAGGTATAACAACCACTTTATTTGATTTTCACTCATCTCGTTTACAACTCAAATTAACAAACATGTCCCAATAGTTGTTGTCCCAACAGAACCACAATTGACTACCCACTTTAATTGATTTTGTCCAAATATAAAAAGGGAAAGCATAAATCACGGCCAAAAGGGATAGTGGTGGCCAAATTGGTTTTTTAAAAAAAAATAAAGTAGTAATAACGTGTCAAGTGGATTCCGGTTTTGACCAAGAAAGGTGATATAGCTTTTATAAATAATTTGAGTGGAAGAGTGGGTGATGTCTCCTTATCCCACCACACTATAATAAATATTTCAACTTTTTTTTTTTAAAACCAATTGAAATCTTTTTTTTTTTTTTTTTTTTTTTTAATTTGGGTGGTTTTTTTTACAACTATATTATTATTATAATTATAGGAGGTTCACTAATTCTTAGGAGATTCACTAAAAAGCTCAAACGGACACGATTAAAAATACGATTTGTAAACGCTATATCTTTAGAGAAGATATAGAGAAGTTTAATAATATAGAGATTTCTATAAATAACACGATTATAGCGTTTTCTCAAACTTATATATAATTATATTTTTACAAATATAGATTAAAAATATAGCGTTTCGCCGAGTTCCCCGGCAGCGGCGCCAAAAATACTTAATGTGTCGCGAGGGGTATATAAAATAGTTACTAATTTTTGCAGGAAATACTATTAAATACGATACAATTTTATACAAGATATTTATTTATTTATAGAATGGATATACTTAAACCTTGCTACAACACTTATAGGCAGTGTACCTAATCGTACAGTAGTGTAGTTTTTAGTAAGTCCGGTTCGTTCCACAGGAAATCTTTTTAAACAAAGCTTAACGCTATATGAGTTTACTTTTATAAAAATACAAATATATATATATAAGTAATATTATTATTATAAAGGGGGTTTTTACCGTTTAATGACCGGTTTTTCGATTTTAAAACTTTAGTCGCAGTTAAAACTAAATATAAAATATTAAAAATAAATACAAGACTTAAATTAAAGCATAAAGTAAATAACGATAATGAAATTGCGAATAATAAAAGTGCGATAAAATAAACTTGCGATAATTAAAAAGTACGATAATTAAAAGTGCAATACAATAACAATAAAAATGCGATAATTAGAAGTGCAATTAAATATAAAATAAAGGAAATTAAATATGAAATAAAAGAATTATGCTTATTTAAACTTCCGTAATCATGATGTTTGACGTGTTGATTTTAGTTTTATGCCCATGGGTTAATTGTCCTTTGTCCTGGATTATTTAATATGTCCGTCTGGTTTTTGTCCATAACAGTCCATCAGTCATAAATATAAAGTGCGAGTGTCCTCGTCAAATTATCCTTATACCCGAAGTTAAATATTCCAACTAATTGGGGACTTAAACTGTAACAAGATTTTAATATTTTGTTTAATAATTACACCAGGATGTCGACTGAGTGTAACCCAAGGTTTTAATATTTTGTTATCAATTATACCAAGTGTCCTTGTACATAATTTCACCCCTGTTTTAATTATTCTAGTGGCTATTAATCCATTCCCGTGTCCGGTTAAATGAACGATTATTCGTACATATAAATACCCCGCCCATCGTGTCCGATTGAGTGTATATGGTAATTTATAGGGACGCCCAATTGTAAATCTTTATATTAACATTAACAAACTATCATTTAGTTAAACAAATATAAAGCCCATTAATAGCTCATAGTCTAATTTTCACAAGTGTCGTTCTTTTGTCCAAACCTCAATTATGGTACAAAGCCCAATTACCCAATTTTAGTAATTAGCCCAACATCATGATTACTTCATTTTAAATAAGCATAATAATAACTTAGCTACGAGACATTAATGTAAAAAGGTTGAACATAACTTACAATGATTAAAAATAGTGTAGCGTTACACGGACAGAATTTCGACTTTATACACTCAAACGATCTCTATCATAAATCTTATTATTATCATAATTTAAAATTAAAATTAAGATTATTGTTATATCTGATTACATTAACATTATGATAGAGAATTATAAATATAGATATTGGATATTAGATATAGATATTTGATCGATATATAGATAAAAAGAGGATAGAAAAAGTTGTATTTAAATCTACGAACTACATCGCCTTTTATAGGCAAAAGTTGAAATTGAATTTTCATTTACGACCCCTGAACTATGCTCAATTAACAACTTTTTATTATTTAATATTATTCTTATTATGAATTATTTAAATATTATATTTTATTCTTGTGCATAGTTGACTCGTAATTTTTACACCGTTGCGTCGAGCGCTGAAAGTTGGTTCATGCCTCGGTTCCGGATTTTCGAACGCCCTTTCGTACAATTTTATATCGTGTACTTTGCGTTTTGTAACTTGTACTTTTGTCATTTTTAGACGTTCTTCATCAATAATTTGAACCTTTTTGATTGTATCTTGTACTTTTGAGCTTTTTGGACCTTTGTGTCTTCAATTCGTCGTTTTCGCCTTTTGTCTTCGCACTTATTTAATATAAACGAATATTACTTGAAAATAGAACAATTGCAACTAAAATCTTGTCTTTCTTGGGGGATAATGCTATGAAATATATGTTCCTTTTTAGCCTTATCACCCTCCCTGGTCTATAGAGATTCAACCACCGTATCCTACGTATAACCCAGCCGAAGCATTCTATAGCACCTATGGTTATGCATGGAACCCCTATTGGTATCAGTATCATCCCTAGTCTACTTAGTTTTTTTTTTATTATTATTATTTGTAACGTTGATACGTTTAATACTTATGTTAATATTGTAATAGTTTTTATAATTTTCTAACTTTTATTCTTAGATTTTAATAATTTTTGAATGTGGGGTAATATACCAAACTTCAAAAATATGTATATATGTTTGCAGTTTATCTTATGTACGCAACAGGGTAAAACAACGCATTTTCAAAGACTGGCATTAAGTTCAGCAAAAGCAACTAATTTTGACGACAAGATGCAAAATATATGTGAAATAACAACACGACGGAATAAACAAATGATGTGCACCATTTATCATTCAGCAAACAAACGCCAATATATTTGGAAACTTTGGTAAAAATTTAATCATTTTCACACAAATCACCCTCAATAATTTAAATTGTTACTGATTTCTTGCAAATGAGGGCATTGCAAGATTTTAAGTGTGGGAAGGGGTTAAATTCTTTCGGATTTTATAATTTTTATCTTAAACACTTGGTTACCATTAAAAATACTAGTAAAGAAGTAGTTGTATTAGAATCTAGTGCTCTCTGATAATAAAGAACAGCCCTAGTCTTATATACTAACTATCCAATTCTAGTAAAATTTTTCAAAATTTTCAATTAAATGAACTCAAAATCATGTTTATACATATTTATGAACGATAAAACTAGGTTTTAACACCGAAATTATTGTTACCTCGGAAAGGACATAAATTGAGAAACAAACCAAAATGTTAAAATTCATTTAAAATGGAATAGAGGACAATAAAAAGGAAAATAAAAGCCAAGTGTGGGAAAATTCTCCAAGTTATTCAAAACATATGTCACATATTTTTGTACAAATAACTGAAAATACTTTTGCTTTGGACTAAACTAAAATTTTTTTACCTGATTTACTGTAAGAAAGATGGATCTACACGATGAATCAATTCCATCATTAAAAGGAAGTAAAGTCTTCCGAAAAAGACACGCGCTTCTTGATTTAGGTCAAGAAGTTGTCGTCCAGACCAGCTGTAGGTTGACAAAAAATCTAGAAAAGTCATCACTAAAATCAGCAGGAAATCCACGGACCTCAGCATTAAACAGGGTCGCCAAGTGGTCAGATTTATCCTAACCATGAGAAGGATTTATCTTGTAAAATGGGGGGCACCATGCAAATTAGCTGGATAAGACTAATAAATCAGATCCCCAGAAAGGATAATCTCCTTAAAAGATCAAAAATCAGCTTTTAAGCCTGATATTACTCAATCCTTGAGATTGACCTTAAAGATTGAGAATTACAAACTCATGGAATTCAATGATATCTAAACTCGAGCTTGAACGAGAAAATATTTTGATCAAAATTACAAACCAATTTGTTTTCTGAAAACCCTATTTTCAATGCATTCATTACCATTGAACGTAAAATCCCAGAAATTCACCTGGAATTCATTAGGTCACCTGAACTAAATCGGGTGTCAACCGTAAGAACGGTGGTTGCATAGTGGTCAAAGACATGACCTTGTGCCAGACCGAAAAATCATAAGGGTGAGCTTTACTATTGCTCCTACCAAGGATAGTAATTGCGTCCGACACATTATAGACCATAATTAAAAGCATGTTAGGGGACATTGCCTTAACAGTTGCTTGTTCAACGCTTTCCTTTACAACCGGACGGTAGTTTACCGAAAGGTAATATACAGGACAAGTAAACTGGACGTGTTGCTTTCCAAATACAAGGTTAGCAAGTGGGTGACAAAAAAACGCAAGTTTTGAGCTAAAATTTTCAAATCTGAAACCCACCAAACCCACAAAAATATTTTGCAAACACCGGTAAAGGGTTATTCCGGAAAACTTATCTAGGGTAAAAACTAGATTTAATTTTCAAAAGATCAAATGTTTTCATAAAGATATAATTTCCTTAATGGATCTAAATTTTTATAGTCATGTGGGACTGTAAACCATATCGTTACTACCATTGTTTATACCGCCGTATAGAAATCACTGATGTACAAAGTGTGAAGAATAAAGAAGTGATTCTAGTATTTCAAGACGATATTGCTTGAGGACAAGCAACGCTTAAGTGTGGGAATATTTGATAATGCTAAAAACGAACATATATTTCATAGCATTATTCCTCAAGAAAGACAAGCTTTTAGTTGCAATTGTTCTATTTACAAGTGATATTCGTTTAAATAATAAAAGGTGAAGACAAAAGACAGATTCGACGAATTGAAGACGCAAACGACCAAAAAGCTCAAAAGTACAAAAGACAATCAAAGAGGTTCCAATTATTGATAAGAAACGTCTCGAAATTACAAGAGTACAAGATTCAAAACGCAAAGTACAAGATATTAAATTGTACGCAAGGACATTCGAAAATCCAGAACCGGGACCAGAGTCAACTCTCAACGCTCGACGCAACGGACTAAAAATTACAAGTTAACTATGTATATAAATATAATATAATATATAATTAATTATATAAATTATATTTATATTATATTTATATAATAAACCGTCGGTAAACAAAGAGCCAAAATGGAGTGAGCTGTATTTACAAACTCCGCGACTCGCGGAGTTTGAAGTCAAAAAGGGCCGCGAGTCGCGGAGCCCCAAATTCTGAAACTCCCTATAAAAGCAAACGAATTCTGATCGCAAAAACCAACATATATATCCATCCTCTCTATATCTATACGTAAATATTTATATTTATATTTTAATTTTAATTTTAATTTTAATTTTAATCCTAATAATAAGGGTATGTTAGCGAATATTGTAAGGGTGTAAGTCGAAATTCTGTCCGTGTAACGCTACGCTATTTTTAATCATTGTAAGTTATGTTCAACCTTTTTAATTTAATGTCTCGTAGCTAAGTTATTATTATGCTTATTTAATCCGAAGTAATCATGATGTTGGGCTAATTACTAAAATTGGGTAATTGGGCTTTGTACCATAATTGGGGTTTGGACAAAAGAACGACACTTGTGGAAATTAGACTATGGCCTATTAATGGGCTTTATATTTGTTTAACTAAATGATAGTTTGTTAATGTTAATATAAAGATTTACAATTGGGCGTCCCTATAAATTACCATATACACTCAATCGGACACGATGGGCTGAGTATTTATATGTACGAATAATCGTTCATTTAACCGGACACGGGAATGGATTAATAGCCACTAGAATAATTAAAACAGGGGTGAAATTATGTACAAGGACACTTGGTATAATTGATAACAAAATATTAAAACCTTGGGTTACACTCAGTCGACATCTTGGTGTAATTATTAAACAAAGTATTAAAATCTTGTTACAGTTTAAGTCCCCAATTAGTTGGAATATTTAACTTCGGGTATAAGGATAATTTGACGAGGACACTCGCACTTTATATTTATGACTGATGTACTGTTATGGACAAAAACCAGACGGACATATTAAATAATCCAGGACAAAGGACAATTAACCCATGGGCATAAAACTAAAATCAACACGTCAAACATCATGGTTACGGAAGTTTAAATAAGCATAATTCTTTTATTTCATATTTAATTTCCTTTATTTTATATTTAATTGCACTTCTAATTATCGCATTTTTATTGTTATTGTATTTAATTGCACTTTTAATTATCGTACTTTTTAATTATCGCAAGTTTATTTTATCGCACTTTTATTATTCGCAATTTCATTATCGTTATTTACTTTACGCTTTAAATTAAGTCTTGTATTTATTTATTATTTTACATTTGGTTTTAACTGCGACTAAAGTTTTAAAATCGACAAACCGGTCATTAAACGGTAAAAAACCCCCTTTATAATAATAATATTACTTATATATATATTTATATTTTTACAAAAGTAAACTAATATAGCGTTAAGCTTTGTTTAAAGATTTTCCCTGTGGAACGAACCAGACTTACTAAAAACTACACTACGTTACGATTAGGTACACTGCCTATAAGTGTTGTAGCAAGGTTTAAGTATATTCCATTTGTAAATAAATAATTAAAACTTGTGTAATTTGTAACTTATTTCGTAGTAAAATATAGTACTATCACGTACCCCCACGCTATCACATCACTTGCAATATGGCGAATTAGGTCACCGGTAGTTTTTCGCAGATTCATGAGCTCGTACTTGGCATCAACTTCATCGTAGGAAGGAGATCGGGATCTTTTCTTTGACGGGCCAGTTTCTTCAAGACGTTTCCCCTTGCCTTCCGGTCTTGGAGTCGGGTGGTGATCGGGAGAATTAGGTAAAGTATCCGGACTATAGTTTGGTGAGGGAGGACCACCAAAGCTATAAGGTGGACTTTGGACTGGTCTTTCAGTGGAAGACCTTTCAGTATCTTTTTCGGTTGGCTTGAAAAGATTCATTTTGGTCGCTTGGTAAGAATTAGACATCCTAACATTAGGAAGGAGATTTTTGATCAGTCTTAAGATAAGATTGTAAAGCATATGTTTTAAGATTACAAGGCAATCCTAAGTGCTTTAAAGTCTAAGGCCGGAAAGGTTATAGTTTCCTAGATTGCTAAGGCACCCTAGCTAACAAGTAAGGCACACATAAAAATGCAATCCTGGTTCTCTATAACAGCCTGGTTATGCTCTGATACCAATATGTAACGACCTCCTAATAGGGTCTGGAAGGAACGTCACTAATATCAAAATATACCAACATATTATTATACGAGAACAATTCTAAATGAAAAAAAAAATTAGCTTTATTGAGTACGCAGCGGAAAATAAAATATCGTTACAATAATGGAAATTACAATAAAGTAATTGTTTCAAATGCAAGAGTAATAAATGCGATAGTTCTTGATCCTGAGTCCAAGTAGCATCACATAAGCAGTAGATAAGTATACTTGATCAAACAGCACCTGAGACAAAACATGCTAAAGTGTCAACCAAAAAGGTTGAGTGAAATTCATAGGTTTAACAAAAGTAGGAATAGTTATTTTTAGACCACAAGATTTAGTTTGTAAAGTTGATCTTCCGCAGGATCAGAAAGTTATGCCAAAGCGTGATATTTAGACTAAACGTTCAAGTTTGCCCCATGACAAGTTGTGTCTGTCCTTGTCAGTTTTAATTTCATTATCAAGTAATACAAAGACTGAGTCAAATGTATCGGGGACGTTACTCCCGATAGGCCTACCCATAATAATTAAGCATGCCGCAGCAACTAAAAATATCACTGTAGGGACTTAGTCGGACATAGCCGGGTATAGCATAGTTTAACCGTTTGGTACTTGTGTCTAAAGTGTAAAAAGTAAAAACAGCATGTGTCTCACCCCAAGTAAAGTAAGTAAGTTTGCTAGCAGTAAAGAGGGGCTATGAATTCACCTTAGAGAGAGAGTTATTCCTCAGAATATAGAGTTGAACGAGTGAGCAGAAAAGTCAACCTATTGACATTTAAGAGTAGTTAAGTGTTTTGCCCATGTTTGAGTTTAAGTACGTGTTTATGTATAGTTTGTTTCACTAAGTTTCTATTCCTAGTAAATTTCTATTTTTAGAAAGTTTCCATTTTTAGAAAGTTTCCTATTTTTTAGTAGGTTCCCTATTTTAGTAAGTTTCTATACTTAGAAAGTTTCTACTTAAAGAGTGTTTTCCATTTTAGCATACTTGTCGTATTAGATAAGCTTCCAATCACCCCTTTCCCTTCGAATGGCCATTTCAGATCTAGGGGCTTGAGCCATAGGACCCTTTAAATCGGAAATCCAAACCCTCTGCCTAGAGTCTCGTAGAAACCATTCGTCGAGAAAGTTCAAAGATCTATACATCTCTAATACATATCCCAAAATGTCTTTACGTGTTATAATATAAGTAATAGGTTTTAGGTGTTAATAATAGTAACAGTGCATACATGTTAATTAATAGTATAAGTAGTATTAGGGTTTCATTAATTAGGGTTAGTTAATTAAAGTGGTATTTTAATGATTAGGGTTTGTAATAAATGACTAAGGTTTAATTAATGTCCTAGGGTTTAGGTTTAATTAATTAGGTTTAGGTTAAAGTTAATTTAGAGTTTTAATAATATATGTACAATATATGTGTCGTGTATATATATTGTAAATTTATTTAAACAAGATAAATTTAAAATATAAATTTATTAATTTAATATGTCTAATAGTTATCTTATTAAGTAAGTTAATGATTTTTATAAAAATTTATGAAAAAGTTCGGATTTATTTTATATGGAAACTTCAAAAATTGTTTTAACCATATCTAACTCAATTTTAATCCAAATCACATGATATTTATATGCATTTTGATTGGTTTTGAAAGGGGAATCCAAATATGAACTCAAAATAAGAGAATAAGACTTTTTCAGTTTCTGAAAAATTAGTGTTCTAATAGATACGAATTTAGTCATACTTAAAACAAGGTTAGCAAGCTTAATAACTAAAGATACTTGGTATACTCTAATTAATTTTAATAAGTGACTATATATTCAATTAATGAGATTTGATTAGGTTTAAATAAATTAGGGTTAGATATTTAGGGTTTGTAGATCATACATTATATATTTTTATTTTTTTTGTAATCGACATATATGCATGTATATGTATATTTATTTTTTTTACATGAACAATATAATTGTATATGATCTAGTATGAATGTAATTATGAATATAACATGAATTGAAAGTAAACTTTAAGAGTTTTGGATCTAGAGTTTTACCTTGATGAAGATTTATGAAGATTAACAAGAAAAAGTTGATGAACACTTGAAGATGAAGATCAAACCCTTGAAGATTTGAAGAACACCTTGAAGATCTTGATGAACACGAAGAACGCGATGAAGATCCTTTGAAGATTGCTTGAAGATCACTTGAAGATCTTGAAGATGGGGTGGTGATTTTCAATTCTTCTTGGCCAAAATTAGGAGATAGGGAGGGAGAGATTTGAGAGAGAATTGTAAGAATGATTTGGTACAAGAATAGCTCTAGCCTAGGTCCCTATTTTTAGGAGAGATTGGAGGGTTCTAGAATTAGGGTTTAACAAGTAATACTTAGGGAACAAGTTAGGGTTAAATGAGGAGGTAGAGGAGGTATTTTGGGCCAAAAATATGGAGGGCAAAAGGGTAATTATACCCCTTAAAATTTTGGCTAGGGTTTAGGGGAATTAGGGTTAACTTTTTCACTATAGTCCTTGTACTTTAATTTAGCTTAAATGGTTCCTTAATTATCCAAATTTAATTATTTAAATGTACAAAGTTTAAGGTTATTTATTTTATTCACAAAGGTTTATTAACCCTTTATTTTTATCTTTTATTAACTTGTCGTTTATCACACAAAGTTAATTATACATTTTTATAATTTTTTAACGCTTAACGATTATTGATTATAGTTAAATCGTTAAGTTTAATTATATTGTTTGGGCCAATTAAATGATGAAATGATATTTAAATGTTGGAAATTTGAGGGTCGTTATAACAGCCTCCTTCATGGTTTGCTCAATCCGTTTTCTAGTTCCAAACCTTCTCTTTTTCTGAGCTTTGTCAACACACTATTCTTTATCATCAAACTTTTTACTGTTAAGGTCGTTTACAATTTTTGCTGCTTCATCAGCATTTTTAAAATTTCGAGAACTAGTTCGCTGTTTAGGGTGTTTTTCAGAAACTTCACATTCGAAGTATGTAAGTCCTGGAGGTAGACGTTATATGTACACATATAACTGTTGGCGTAGACATGCTGCGAGATTTCAAAGTACTGATTGCTAATTCCCGATGATTCTTATTACAATTCTTGTTACAGGATGTAGGTGAGTACATGATGAGATTTCATGAGTAATATAGATGTTTTTCAGAGAGACTAAATCCGAAGTTGCTGGTACATCTGCTGATAATGTGGTGGAATATAAAAGGTTCTCCAGTAATGAAAGGGTAATCCTATATATCCGGTTTATAATAAGGCTACTCCAGATGAAAATCGAAGTTGACTTGATGAAGCTGTGACAGAATTTGCTACATTGAAAAGGAATCGCAAAGTTATTTTTGCTAATAAATGCCAAAGAATCTGACACGGATACGTGTTAAATTATGACTTTGGTTTCAAGAGTTTTTCAGGTACATGACTGTGAGTAACATGTGGTTGGATCATCATCTCGATTGTTCATTGTTTGAAGTGTCTTCAGGAATTTCGAGGGGTTTGAACACAGATTGTAATCGTTAATATACATATGATGTTCTAGGATTATAATTTTTTTTTCTGGGTTCAATGAATAGAAATGATGTTCTAGCACAGTTTTAAAGTCAAAGTATAGCTTTGAAAAATATAAAAATCTAAGAGTGATGGTACCGGTTATAACTCGAATTTGAATTCTGAGATCAGAATATGTAATTGTATTTGAATGAGTATGGTTGTTTTGATTTCTATGAAGGAATGTGTAGTTGTGAAAGTAGTGAGTATAGTTGATGAATGTGGAATCAGATTCGAAGAATGTAACATATTAATTGTGAATTTATATATCTCTCGGGTGTTTCCTACCCGTTAAAAAAAATCAAAAGTAACATTTTTGTACAAAAGAATTTTATTACAGTCTCTATGAAAACATATGTATATTTTCTTCAGATGTAATACAAATTTAATGAGTTAATATTAAATTAAACTCATTTGATTTTTGGCTGGAATTAGGAATGAATAATCTCTAAAACTTTAGAAATTACGTAATCTTCGTGGATTATTTCTTCAACGTAAATGAAATTATGAATCAATACTTCATTATTCATTTTTATTGATATTTACTCGGTGAATGATGTTGGTGCTCGTGGAATTCTTGTGAACTTCACAAGATATGAGTTATGTTTTCTAGAAAGTTTCGAGTACGGTAAAAATGAAAGTGTAATATCAAACATGTATTTAAATAGTACACTTGGTTTATTATAACATGGAATTTATTGAATTGAAATAGAGATTGTAGTTAACGATGGTTAAATCGTTAAGGAAGGATGTACATCTTAGCATATTAGTAATATGAATTTAATCGAGTAGTATCTACCCTTATTTAATTCATACACAATAGCTTATTACGAAAGATTTATTTTGATCTCAAAATTTATATATATATATATATATATATATATATATATATATATATATATATATATATATATATATATATATATATATATATATATATACATACATATAATTTCCTCAGAGGGAATGAGTTAATACTTCATAACTCGTTGATACAATATACGCGTTATTGATTAGTAATGATGTCCACGGTGATTCTTGAACTGGCAGAGCTTGTGATGTTATAGGTGCTGCTGATTCTGATGATGTCGATGGCACTGACTGTGCTGGTGATGCTAACGGTACTGTTGATGCTGCTGGTAAAATAAATCTAGCTTGTAAATTGTGCACCATTCCGGTCAGGGTTTCTACTCTTCCTTCTATCATTTTGGTCCACTTATCTGATTTATGGTTAAAGCTAGAATAGATAATCTCTGAGACTTTAGAGATTACATGATCGCCACAGAATGTTTCTCCAATGAATTTATAGCTTAATACTTCATCGGTTATTGTTGTTGGTACTCCTTGGTATCTATGGTGTGTATGTGTTAATGCTCGAGGTACAGATTATGATGTTGAGGTGTGGGATGCGGATGTTGCTGTTGGTGGTACGGTTGATTCAGGTGTTGTTGCTGGTGCTTGTAACCTTTGCACCATATTCTCTAAAGCCACTACCCGAGAGCGAAGCTTGTTGACTTCTTCTATTACACCGGGATGATTGTCAGTTCGGACGAGTGGGTGAATAAGATCTAGAATGTGAGATAATATGTAGTCGTAATGAGATACTCTGGAAATGAGAGAGAAAATGGTGTTTCGGATAGGTTCGTCGGTAAATTCTTCAGGTTCTTTGCCAAGAGGGCAATGTGGTGGATGGAAGGGATCACCTTCTTCTTGTCTCTAATGATTGAGGAGGCTACGAACCCATCTCCAATTCATCCAGAATAGATGATGGCTGATTGGTTGATCCATTCATATCACACTGCTTTCTGAGCTTGAGTGGGATTCCATTTCGGAATCTGAGGGACTTGAACTAGTGGCGAGTTCCATTTCGTACGATAAAATAAAGGATTCTTTGATATGAATTGATTTCTGGCTATCAGATGACATTCTAATTACATAGAATATCTATATTTATAGCGCAAAAGATTTCGTAGATTACGGAGATATTTGCGGGATATGTCAGGCAAAGTTTACAGTAACAGATACGCTAAGATTTGATTTAGCAGATACGCTAAGATATGAATTTTGTCTATACACTATTCATGCAATCAATGCAGTAAGACGTGTCTAGACTAAGAATGATAAGCAGGTAGTTTCTGACAGTAAATGATAAGCAAAACTTTTTTGACATGCAGCTAAGGTCGAAGTCCAGACTCAATAATGCATCCTAACAACTATCAATTAGACACACTAATGCAAGACCTGGTTCGCTAAGACCACCGCTCTGATACCACATGAGACGACCCGTCCTAACCCATAAGGACGAATACAATAACATATGATTTCATCGCGAGGTATTTGACCTCTATATGATACATTTTACAAACATTGCATTCATTTTTAAAAGACAACCTTTCATTACATCGAAAGTTGACATGCATGTATACCATTTCATAATATCCAACTTATAAATGACCTAATCTGTCATTTACTTAATAATAATCTCTATTGAACTCAACGACTTGAATGCAACGTCTTTTGAAATATGCCATGAATGATTCCAAGTAATTTCCTTAAAATGAGCAAATGCACAGCGGAAGATTTCCTTTATTCAATAATCATACACTCGCAAGTGTTTAAAAATCATTCATATGGATTAAACACCTGGTAACCAACATTAACATAATGCATATAGAATATCCTCAAAACAGAAATCCATCTGTATTAATAACTCGAAGTACTAAAGCATACCATTTTCTAGTATGGGAGGAGTTAGTGCCCGTAGATCTACCTTTAGGATTCGCATCAATTAGGGTGTCTGTTCCCTAATTCTTAGGTTACCAAGCTAAAGGGGAGATATTCGATTTTGATAATCCAACCATAGAATGTAGTTTTGAGTACTTGTGTCTATTTCGTCAAACATTTATAAAAACAGCGCATGTATTCTCAGTCCCAAAAATATATATTGCAAAAACATTTAAAAAGGGGGTAATGAAAATCACTATACTGTATTTTGTAGTAAAAATACATATGACGACATTGATCAATGCGGGGTTGGCCTCGGATACACGAACCTATATCAATTGTATATATTAACACATGTATTTGTAATGGAACAAGTTTATGTATTATTAGTAATTGTTATTTTAGTGACTTGTATGTTTTATTAATAACTAAATTAGCTATATTTATTTGATATACTTTAGATAAATAATTAGTATTTATTATAAAAATATTAATGTTGTTATGTGATATGTAGTAAATATATTCTTATATAGCTATTTATTTGGTAAAATAATGTATATAATAAATATAATAATAAATAAAAATTTGTATCTTTTTATGATAATAATAATACTAAAAATAATTAGATTTAGTAATGATATTGATATTAATAGTTTTGATAATAATACTAATAATAACACTTATAATAATAATAATAGTAATAATAATCTTAATATTAATTTTAATGATGATACTAATTACAATAATAACACTTACGATAATAATATAAATGATAATCATATTATTAGTAATCATGCTTTTATAAATGATAAAATTCATATTTTTAAGGATGATAATATTATTAGCAATAACAATAATAATAATAATAATAATAATAACCATAATTATAATCATAATAATAATAATGAATGATAATCTAATAATACTTGTGTTAGTAATAATAATAATAATAATAATAATAATAATAATAATAATAATAATAATAATAATAATAATAATAATAATAATAATAATAATAATAATAATAATAATAATAATAATAATAAATAGAGTAAAATTACTACCTCAAAGAAGTAGCCCTTTAAAAAAATGCCCAAGCTCGGATTTGAACCCGCGACGTCCCGCTAACCCGATAACAACCTAAACCATTACGTTACACTCCCATTTATGTTTTAAACTGTGTTTCTTCTTCATCTTCTTTTTTTAAAAAAAAATGCCACAGCTGAGGCTCGAACCCACAACCTCTAGTTCAACAAACATACACCCAAACCAACCAAGCTATCTGGCTTTTTATGTTTTAAACTCATTAGACTGTTTAATAATATGTATGAAATTGTTTCATCTCCTTCATCTACTCCCATCATCATCATCAACTTACATATCATAACACACGCATCATCATCATGTATTAACACAATTATCACCTACCAATTTCATCATCAATATATATTTATCAACTGTCATCATTAAAAAGAAATGGTATCGGTCTATAAGTATAATCACAAGCCGAAAATAGAAACTCCAACATAAATTCTCGGCCCAAAAAGTGAAGGAAAGCTCACGGCCCAAGTTATTCCTAAAACTGAATGGCCCAACATAACAAATTAGAAGGCTACGTTATAAGTGTATGGATTTAAAGGCCCGTAAACATAAATCAATCCACCGATGGATTGTGGGATTTTGTCTGGAAAAGAAACAACAAATGCATCTTCATCGCATACGACATACCATCATTCTCATCATCATCTTATATCATCATCTCCATCGTCACTTCATCAACATCATAAACGTCACCTTCAAATTCGTATCCTATCATATACGTGCTCATCAAATATCATCATCCTCCTTTTTCTTCCTTCGTTCACACTTAAAAGAGACAGAATTGCAGCTGCAGCACAGGCTGCAATTCACGCAGAATAAAAGGGACTGCAGTAGCAGTTTTTGTCATCAGTTCTTCAATAGAAAGAAGGACTCAAATCGTAATTATTTTGAGAAATAGAAAGGTTCTAATAGTGACGGTTTGGTGGTTATAAATCGAAGAAGAAAGGTGTTGGTGGCTTACGGTGGTGTTTGAAACAGAAACATGGTAATGAGATTGTGATCATTTCCGGTGGTGATTCATGAAGAAAAGGAGAGGGAGAGTGAGAGATGAGAGAGAGAGAGAGACGGTGGTTAACCGAAGATGGTGATCGGTGGTTCTAATGGTGGTGAAGGGAGGTTGGCTGATGGTGAGATGGCGAGGATCAAGGTGATCGAGTGGTTTGTTTTTTTTTTTTTTTTGTGTTTTCAATATGTATGCATATAAGTATCGATATATATAGGATTTTATATATATTATATCAATTATTAAATAATAATAATCATAATGTAATAATTATATCTTATCAATATCAATATGTACATAATGAGCTGGCTTTTTTGTCGAAGATCATAAGTCAATATCTCACATGTGATATCTGTACTCAAAAGAAACAAGAATAGAAAAGGTGGTTTAATAGTTTTGTGGTTATTTGGGTGTTCTAAAAATAATATAATAATTAAAATAATAATAATAATCAATTTCAACATGTGGGAGGGAACAGAGAAACAGTTAAGCAGCCTTGAAATTTGGAATCACTCTACCGACGCTTTTCACATGTTGTGTTATTTCGTACTCCGTTGTTGATCAGTGGCAGATAAACGTGTTCAGAAAAATCTCATATTTTTAAATTAAATATATTTATTTATTTTGGTCATTATGGTATAAATTTGATCATTAAATATTAAATAAAAAAACATTAATTATTCACTCCCAACTCCAAGAAAAATATAGTTAGTGTTAAAATTTATCAAATAACTTCTAAAAATATTATTAATAAGCCTATAATTTATAACACTCATTTTTGGATCACCGTTTATTTTAAAATCACATAAGTTCCTTCTTAACTTGTTTATTATCAAACGAATAACAATTTAGCGTTCCCGTCGTTTACTAAATAACTTCAAAATAACAAAATATGTATTTATTATATTTTGTTTATATATATATATAGATATGTTTTAAATATTAATTATCATATATCATATTTTTATTTTATTTTACATAATTAATTTTTAATAACAACAACATATAATATTTAAAATTATATTTCCAATTATTATCTATATAAATATATACACACATATCTATTTACAAGTAATTGTTCGTGAATCGTCGAGAACAGTCGAAGGGTAATTGTATATATGAGAACAGTTCAAAATTTTTGAGACTCAACATTACAGACTTTACTTATCGTGTCGAAATCATATAAAGATTAAGTTTAAATTTGCTCGGATATTTCCGGGTCGTCAAATAGTTTGCCTTATAAAAATCTTAAAATCATCGTTTGACACATCACTCAACACCCTCATATCACCCACTTCTCATTACTTCAAGTTCCCTTTTTACAACCACATTTGCATCCGTCGAAAACAAACTCTAGATCCGCCACTAGCGATTTATGTTGGAAAGAATAGGATCTTTAGATCAAAGTTTATGAGGAATCGTAAACTTTTGGGTGTGGATGTAGTCGAACCAATTACGTTGTGATGGATTAGATCGATGCATAGAGTTGATATTCGACTCGTATGAGTTTTGAGACGATCTTTGATGAGAGAAAATGGCTGGGAATGTAGTATGGTGATTAACCCTAAATTAAAACAATTTTCAAATGGTGCATCCTGTTCATACCCAGCCTCCCTAACCTGAGAGAATTCACCCACTTGAGGTCCCGTAACAAACCAACATCTCTAAAAATTCAGCTCGTATCGCGCAAAGTTTCACAAGACAAAATGTCTCGCACTCACGTCATCAAACCCAAAAAAATCATCTTGAAACTACAGCAACATTGAAAAATCGTATATAAAGATCTAACGGTCCGATCATTGCCAAATTTTTACCACTTGTAGATCTATATGTTTTCTATCTACAATCAAAAATTCAAGTCGATCCGACATTTATTAAACCTGCTATGAATTTTATCCTCTAGTTGTGCATGAACATTCAAATTTTGCTTGATCATTCCTTCTCACGAGATAGCGAGGAATGAGAACTCAGATCTGAAACCTGGATCTCTTGAGAATCTTCTGCAATAAGACCCATCGATCTGACCTCTGACTCTGTAACCCTTCGATAACGATCACCATCATAATACAATTTTCAGAACCAACTGCATCATAATCGGCCAGAATTGTCACCTAAACCTGGCGTGATCAACTCTAGATACATAAAACATACCCTCTTAACTTACCACGATCAACTAAGTCACCTGGTCTCGATACATGTTGCAAACAAATCCTAAGCCTCGTCACTTAATAACCCCGGTGAAAAAACATGATCATTAACATATAGTAAACCCATGTTTCAATCCGTTGTCGTGTCTGATCTTCAAACCTTGAAGCTCTCATACCAGTTATTAGGAATTAGTAGCGGAAGGACCCAACTAACGATACTCTCATCAGCAAAAACCTGATTCTCACATTACTCGTAACCGGATAACACCCACAATCAACAAAAAAATAATCAAAATGAGAAATTAAAGATAAACGACACAAGTAATTAATATGGTCATATCCCAACTCCAAACATGAAGAAGTTTTTAGTTCACGGTCGCAAATAAGAGATTTTCACTAATAAATTTCGTGCACACCATAAGCAAAAGGTTATGGTAACATTATATAGGAGTAAACGTAAAAGGAAACTAAATCGTCAAAACTTGTTGGCCAAGCTAGCCTTACGATCCGCGAACCAAGTCTTGTGATCCGCAGGCCATGAAGCCTCCAAAATCTTCAATTGCTCAACATTAATTCTCACGTCTTGACTCACTAGCTCGCGAAATGTGACACACCCTCGCGATCCGCAAGGGTCGGGCTGCACCTTCTCCTTCTTTGGTTTAAAGACTCCACACTAAACAATATTTTAATATTAATTAGAATATTAATTGATATAATGTGAGGTAGATGAATAGTGCGTGTATTATTTTAGTGTTAAGATCACATAGAAATTACGTCAAACTTTTAAATTATTCTAGAGTATATCCATAGGAGATGGCCTTACCACCTTAGTTGCAGTAGCGGAGACAGGGAGGGGACAGAGGAGGTGCTCAGCCTACCCCAATAGGTTCAATTCCAATAAAATATTAATGGCCCATATATAATTATTTTAACTAAACTTCCCTCAATGATTCATATAACTCAATTGTTTGGGTTACCTATCTTTCAAACCTGAATACGAAGTCATATTAGCTTAAACTTATTGGAGTCATCCTAAGTTAGCCCAGTGGTTTGGACCCTGACATCCTTGCAGTAGGTCTTAGGTTCGAATCTTGAGGTGGCCATAGAAGTTTGGAAACTGCCATAGAGTATTCCTGATGGGCTACGTACAGTATAACATGTGGTCGGATTATTCGCTCTCCCAGGTAACCCGAACAGAAAAAACCCTAGAACTTTAATAACTAAAACATATCGTACAAGTTTACTTATCAATTATTTAGATTAGCCATATCAGTTTTCGTACTAAAAAAATATAGTGGCATTTTTTATTGTTTAATAGTTATTAAATTTTTGTTAAGTAGTTATCTATATATGTATTAAACAAATAAAATAGGATATGCATAGGCGGTTTCCGTCTTTAGTTTTTCTTGGTTTCTCTCTTTTAACTATTAAGTAAGCCTCCCCTCTCGTTAAATCCTGACACCACCCCTGCTTAGTTGGTAGGCAATATAGTTAGAACATAAATAAACCATAATTATATGCATGAAAAGATTGATCCTTACATTCGTGCTGGAAATTAGTATTGGTAGCTCGTTGTAATGACCCGGACTTTTACGATTGATCTATACTTATAAGATTAATATTTACATAAATTAAACCTTCCCAACATGATAAGCAATCCAAATTGTTGAGACTTATGTTTTTGAAAAGAGTTTTACACAACGTTTGACCGTCTAGTTTGACCGATGATATCACGAACTATATAATATATGATAATTATACGTTTGTGTATATATATGTATATATACATATTTAACATAATCTAAGGATGTTTTAATATTTCATTTTGTATTAATAACAATAAGATATATGTATATTTTGAAACTACTAACTTAAGTTTTCAAAACAATAACCATACGTAACGTTCTTTGATATAAATACTTATAACCTATAATGTTTATACATATATCGTATATGTAATGTATTTAATCACTTTTTAAGAACTTAAATACATAAAACAATATAAGTATATTCACAAAAGATAACTATATTTGAATCCTCGTTCCATTTTCACAAGATTTCTATACGTATATCTACGGTATATGTACCCGTAACATACCTAGCTTCTATACGTATTTACTATTAGTATATACACATCAAATCACCACCAACCAGCCCTTGTTCATGCCTTATGTATAAGGTAATTACTTTTGTATGATTGTATGACTAATTACACAAGATTACAACATGTGAACTTGTCCTTGTATACCATAAATCACGCCACCACCACCTTAAATACTTCCATCCATTTTCAATTTTTACCACATTACTTCTCTAGTTAGGAACACATACTTACTAGCTTCATGTATCTCTAAGAACTACAGCAAAAATCCACTCAAGAATCACCTTAAACACCACCATAACAAGATCAAACAAAAACACTACAAAAATACAACTTTCATTTCAAGTTTATGTCTTAAGTTGCTTCCAATCTTTCATCCAACTCCATCACTCTTTTGGTTCTAGGTTTTTACTCCTCTTTTACAGCAATCTTGTCCAAGTAACTTGAGATAGTAACTTTGTTCATAACCTTATTCGATTCATATATATATAGTTATCTTATTTTATGGTATACAATTTTAACAACAAGAACATAGTTTGAATGATTTCAAACTTGTTTGCAAACTAAATAGATCCTTCTAACTTAAATTTTAAAATAATTCAAGACCTGTAATATATCATAAATATATGCTAATTTAACAAGGTATAACTTGGTTTTTCAAAGAACACCTTAAAAACAGAATTTACGACGTCGGAGTGCAACCGGGGGCTGTTTTGGGTTGGATAATTAAAAACTATTTTGAACCTTGAATTGGAGGTTTATTTTCTGGAAAAATGATATTTACTATGAATATGATAACACATAAAAATTTCATGATTTAACTCAAAGTATAAGTATTTTTAGAAAAATAATCATTTAATGTTGTTTGCATAAGGGAAAATGATTAACTTCATAAGTTTCACCAAAGTTTGACCTATGACCTGTGATTTCGAATACAAACTAAGGTATTTACAGTTCATATTCTTAAAGGAGGACTCGATCCAAGGAAGTGGCAAGTTGAACCAACGAAAACGGAGTTGTAACGAAGAAACTATGACTAAAACAAGATCGGATATCCAAAACTAGTTTAGCCACGAAAATAATTGGAGAAAAATTAAATAAATCACATCTTTCTAAAATAACATGATATTTTATATATATGTACTCATAATTTAATTTTATATATTTCAGGATTACCCGTAAACAATACGAGAAGATTAATCATAAAATCCCATGATTGTACGCAATACGTCTTCTTGACAATATAGGTACCATGGGTCAAGATTAATCCCGACCAATACGAATACGATGGGGGTTTTATTTATTTCGATGGGGGTTTTATTTATTTATTAAACACCTAAATATGAACCATTAAAATTGAATTGCTAACTACGGACTAAGAAGACATTAAAAGTATTATAAGTATATATACGTGACGATTGTTTAAAATGAAAATATATTGATATATTATATATGGATAGGTTCGTGATATCAACCGGAGACCAAGTCAAAATATATATATCTTCAAGGCAAAAGTGAGTATATAGTCCCACTTTTAAACTCTAAATATTTCGGGATGAGAATACATGTATTTTATGTTTTACGATATGGACACAAGTAACTGAAAAATATATTCTACGTTGAGTTGTACCACTGGCATACTTCCCTGTAGCTTGGTAACTACTATTTACAGCGGTATTGTAAACGCGAATCCTGTTGATAGATCTATCGGGCCTGACAACCCCAACCGGACTGGACGACCAGTATTCAACGGTTGCACAGTACTTCATTTCGGTGACTACACTTGGTACGGTGTAGTAAGATTTCATAATAAAGGGAATATGCGACGTGATTAAATGTTAAGTATGGTTACCAAGTGCTCAACCACTTAGAATATTTTTATTAAAATGCTTACATATGAAATCTTGTGGTCTATATTTATACCGTTGCCGGCATTAAACCTATATCTCACCAACTTTATGTTGACGTTTTAAACATGTCTATTCTCAGGTGATAACTAAAAGCTTCCGCTGCAACATGTTGAATTTAAGCAAGATCATGTGTACGCATATTTGTGTCAAAAACAAAACTGCATATCCGAGGAATTGTAATGTAAAATATGCTAGAAATCGTATTGTTATCATCACATGTAAAGTTTGTAAGTCTAAGATTATCGCTAAACGATAATCATCTTTTTATTGTCTAAAGCTTGTATTAAAATAAGAGTTATGGTTTGTAATGTAAAATAAATGCAGTTGTTCTTTTAAAAATGTCGCATATAGAGGTCAATACCTCGCAATGAAATCATACGTTATCTAACTCGTTCTTATGGTTAAGGACGGGTTATGACATGTGGTATCAGAGCGGTGGTCTTAGCGAACCAGGTTTGCATTAGTGTGTCTAACTGATAAGTCGTTAGGATACATTAGTAAGTCTGGACTTTGACCGGGTCTGATTTAAAAACCATTGCTTATCATTGTTGGTTAAAATTTATATGTAAATATTATGTAGTACTAATGGGTTAGTTGTGTGATAGATGTCGGGCTCAAAACTTGTTATCACATTCAGCGACTCCGAACCAGAATCTTCAGATGGTGTTCCAGTCATTAACTTATCCGATGACGAAAATAATATCTTTGGGGAAGACTCACAAATTCCAGATGAACCAACTATAGAGAACCCGGAAAGTGAACCCGAGGAGGAAAGTGAACCCGAGGAGGAAAGTGAACCCGAGGAGGAAAGTGAACCCGAGGAAGAAATACAGGAAATTACAAAAGACAAGTTCGAACTAGGAAAGAAACGAAAGGCTAATGAATTAGAAAATTCAAATCCCGAGTTTAGTGAGGATGATGTGGCACCAACTCCACTAGACACTACCACCCCTATTCCCGCTATTCCTATTCGTTCTATCCCGGCATCCAGTTCTTCAACCCCACAGCCAAAATATAGGGAGACACCGCCAAAATATAGGCAGACAGCCAGGATAAGCGTTAAGCGATTCTTTGAACCTAAACGTCCTAGAAAATAGACCAAACGATGCGCTGTCGTATTAAACCATGGGATCATATAATGTTTTGTATAATATTATTAGTGTGGTTTGCTTAATGTTCGATGTAAGATAAGCATATGTAAAATAGTGAAGTATGAAATGCAATAATTTTCCATGGTTAAGTATTATTTAGATGGTAGTAATTGGTTCTGTACTAAGCTATTAAGTATGGACATTAACGGGTAGGTACTACCCTAGATATAATTATAAAATGCTGATAAGAAGAAAAGGCTTTTATAATAATACCTGGTTCATATTATTAATAAGCTATAATGTACTGTAAATATACACTACATCTATAATATTCCATGTGAATAATTATTTTCTTTTCATTCTTATAGAAGAATATGGCGCGATTGAATCGAATGATGGAACAAGAAGTCGAGGAATTCATCAATCAGCGAGTGAACGACAGGATGTTATGGGTCGAGGCTGCAAGAGCTGCTGCAGTTAACCCAAATCCTCATGTAGGATGCACCTACAAAACTTTTCAAGCTTGCAAGCCCTCATCATTCAGTGGAACAGAAGGACCGATCGGTTTAACCCGGTGGATAGAAAAGATGGAGACTGTGTTTAAAATCAGTGGTTGTGTTGAAAAGGACATGACCAAGTATGCATCGTGCACTTTACAAGATAGTGCACTCACGTGGTGGAAAAATTATGAGAAGGCTGTAGGAGGAGATGTAGCTTATGATACTCCATGGGAAGAATTCAAAATAATGTTAATCAACGAGTATTGTCCAAGGAACGAGGTTAGGAAGTTGGAAGATGAATTACGAAGCCTGAAGGTTGTTGGTACTGAAATCACCAACTACAATCAGCGATTCATGGAATTAGTTTTGCTATGTCCTGAATTGGTTCCAACCGAAGAACGGAAGATTGAAATGTACAAAGATGGTTTGCCCAAAAAGGTCAAGGCAAATGTTACAGCATCGAAACCTAAGACAATTCATGAAGCTATAACCATGGCAAACGAGCTAATGGATCAGGTCATCATGGATAAGAAAGTATCCAATACTGATGTGAAGGTATCAGGTAACAAAAGAAAGTGGAATGGAAATTATGATCGAGGTAACCAACAACAATCTTTTAAGAAACAAGAAATCACGCAAGGTGCGGGTAGTGGTTTAAGCTTTGGTTACAAAGCACAAAATCCTTTATGTAACCGATGCCACAAACATCACTCTGGCTACTGTAATGTGGTATGCAACAAATGTAATCGAAAGGGTCATCTTGCTGAAGATTGTAGGGCTCTCGTTACAAATACAAATGGTACCAAGACTCCTGCCACCAATGCAAATAGAACTGCTTTGGCTACCATTACTTGTTATGGGTGTGGAAAACAAGGTCACTATAAGAGCCAGTGCCCGAATCCAGAGAAGAATATCGGACCTGCACGTGGGAGAGCATTTATTATTAATGCTAGAGAGGCATGTGAAGACCCGGAGCTTGTTACGGGTACGTTTACCATTAATAACTTATCAGCATCTATTATATTTGATACTGGTGCCGATAGAAGTTACGTGTGTAGAAATTTTTACACTAAATTGAATTGTTCATCATTGCCTTTAGATGCTAAGTACATGATTGAGTTAGCTAATGGTAAACTAATTAAAGCCGATAAAATTTGTCGTGATTGTGAAATAAATTTAGCTGGTGAAATGTTTAAAATTGACTTAATACCCGTAGAATTAGGAAGTTTTGATGTAATAGTCGGCATGGACTGGATGTCCAAAGTAGGAGCTGAAGTTGTGTGTGCCAAGAAGGCAATTCGCATTCCTTGTAAGGATAAAATGCCGGTGATGATTTATGGAGAGAAGGGTAACTCAAAGCTAAAACTCATTAGCTGTTTGAAAGCCAAGAAGTGTTTAGAAAAGGGATGTTATGCTATTCTAGCACATGTTAATAAAGTCGAAAAGAAAGAAAAAGAGAAGTGCATCAACGACGTGCCTGTGGCAAGAAATTTTCCTGAAGTTTTTCCGGAAGAGTTGCCGGGATTACCTCCATTTAGATCTGTAGAATTTCAAATAGATTTAGTACCAGGAGCTGCACCAGTTGCCCGTGCTCCATATAGACTTGCACCGTCCGAGTTAAAAGAACTTCAGAGTCAGTTAAAAGAATTACTGGATCGTGGATTCATACGACCAAGTACTTCACCGTGGGGAGCTCCGATTCTATTTGTTAAAAAGAAAGATGGATCTTTTAGGATGTGTATAGATTATCGTGAATTAAATAAGTTAACTATCAAGAATCGGTATCCACTACCGAGAATTGACGACTTATTTGATCAACTCCAAGGATCATGTGTGTACTCGAAAATTGACCTAAGATCGGGCTATCATCAATTACGCGTCAAAGAAGAAGATATACCGAAAACTGCTTTTCGGACACGTTACGGTCATTACAAATTTTTGGTCATGCCGTTTGGATTGACGAATGCGCCAGCTGTATTCATGGACCTCATGAATCGAGTTTGTAGTCCATATTTAGATAAGTTTGTTATTGTTTTCATTGATGACATTCTTATCTATTCCAAGAGTGAGCAAGAGCATGAGCAGCATTTAAGGTTAATATTAGAGTTGTTGAGAAAAGAACAGCTATACGCTAAATTTTCTAAGTGTGCTTTCTGGTTGAAAGAAGTGCAATTTCTTGGTCACGTTGTTAGTAGCAAAGGAATTCAGGTTGATCCAGCTAAAATTGAGGCCATTGAAAAATGGGAGACTCCTAAAACACCAATGCAGATACGCCAATTTTTGGGTTTAGCCAGTTATTATAGAAGGTTTATTCAAGATTTTTCCCGAATAGCTAAGCCGTTGACAGCATTAATGCAAAAATGGAAGAAATACGAATGGACCTCGGAGCAGGAGAACGCATTTCAATTACTGAAGAAGAAGTTAACTACGGCGCCTATTTTATCGTTACCTGAAGGGAACGATGATTTTGAAATATATTGTGACGCTTCGCGACAAGGTTTTGGTTGTGTTCTTATGCAACGAAAGAAAGTTATTGCATACGCATCCCGACAATTGAAGATTCACGAGCGGAATTATACGACGCATGATCTAGAACTGGGAGCAGTCGTGTTTGCGTTGAAGATATGGAGACACTACTTATATGGGGTTAGATGCACTGTGTTTACTGATCATAAAAGTCTTCAACATATTTTTGATCAGAAACAGTTGAACATGAGGCAACGTAGGTGGGTCGAGCTGATAAACGACTATGATTGTGAAATTCATTATCATCCCGGGAAGGCGAACGTGGTGGCCGATGCTTTAAGTAGAAAGGAACGAGAACCAATTCGAGTTCGAGCGATGAACATAAAAATTCGCATGAATCTCAACTCACAAATCAAAGAGGCTCAACGAGAAGCACTTACTAAAGAAAATATAGGAAATGAAATAATGAAGAAGTATGAGAAGCAACTCGTTATACGGGAAGATGGAACTCGATATTTTGCAAATCGTATTTGGGTACCGAAGTTGGGTGGATTAAGGAAGTTGATATTGAACGAGGCACATAAGACAAGATACTCGATACATCCTGGAGTTGGAAAGATGTATCAAGATCTTAAGACGCATTATTGGTGGCCTAATTTAAAGACAGACGTTGCAACATATGTTGGGGAATGTTTAACTTGTTCCAAAGTCAAAGCAGAACACCAGAAGCCGTCAGGGTTACTTCAACAACCAGAAATTCCAGAATGGAAATGGGACGGTATTACCATGGATTTCATCACGAAGTTACCAAAGACTGCCTGGGGATACGACACCATTTGGGTGATTGTTGATCGTCTCACCAAGTCTGTACATTTCTTGCCTATAAAGGAAACGGATAGAATGGAGAAATTATTACGATTATATATAAAGGAAATAGTTTCAAGGCATGGAATACCTATTTCCATTATATCTGATCGTGATAGTAGATTTACATCAAAGTTCTGGCAATCACTACAAGAGGCCCTAGGAACTCGTTTAGATATGAGCACCGCATATCATCCGCAAACTGATGGGCAGAGTAAAAGAACAATTCAGACTCTTGAAGACATGCTCAGGGCATGTGTGATCGATTTTGGAAACGGATGGGATAAGTATTTACCGTTAGCAGAATTCTCGTATAATAATAGTTATCATGCGAGCATTAAAGCTGCACCATTCGAAGCACTGTATGGAAGGAAGTGTAGATCTCCTATCTGTTGGAATGAAGTAGGAGATCGATAATTAACCGATCCCGAGATCATACACGAAACGACTGAGAAGATAGTACAAATCAAGGAGAGATTGAAAACAGCCCGTAGTCGCCAAAAGAGCTACGCCGATGTCCGAAGGAAACCATTAGAGTTTTAGATCGGTGACATGGTTATGCTAAAGGTGTCACCTTGGAAAGGTGTAATACATTTTGGAAAAAGGGGTAAACTAAACCCAAGGTATGTAGGCCCGTTCAAAATTATCGAACGCATCGGACCTGTAGCTTATCGACTCGAGTTACCACAACAACTCGCCGGAGTACATAATACATTTCACGTCTCGAACCTTAAAAAGTGTCTTGCAAAGGAAGACCTCACCATTCCTCTTGAAGAAATTCAAGTTGACGAGAAACTACAATTCATAGAAGAACCAATCGAGATCATGGACCGTGAAGTTAAACGGCTCAAGCAGAGCAACATACCGATCATTAAAGTTCGTTGGAATGCACGAAGAGGTCCCGAGTTTACTTTGGAGTGAGAGGATCAAATGAAACAAAAGTATCCACACTTGTTTCCCGACGACGCAAAATAGGTACAATTTTAAAATTTCGGGACAAAATTTATTTAACGGGTAGGTACTGTAATGACCCAGACTTTTACGATTGATCTATACTTATAAGATTAATATTTACATAAATTAAACCTTACCAACATGATAAGCAATCCAAATTGTTGAGACTTATGTTTTTGAAAAGAGTTTTACACAACGTTTGACCGTCTAGTTTGACCGATGATATCACGAACTATATAATATATGATAATTATACGTTTGTGTATATATATGTATATATACATATTTAACATAATCTAAGGATGTTTTAATATTTCATTTTGTATTAATAACAATAAGATATATGTATATTTTGAAACTACTAACTTAAGTTTTCAAAACAATAACCATACGTAACGTTCTTTGATATAAATACTTATAACCTATAATGTTTATACATATATCGTATATGTAATGTATTTAATCACTTTTTAAGAACTTAAATACATAAAACAATATAAGTATATTCACAAAAGATAACTATATTTGAATCCTCGTTCCATTTTCACAAGATTTCTATACGTATATCTACGGTATATGTACCCGTAACATACCTAGCTTCTATACGTATTTACTATTAGTATATACACATCAAATCACCACCAACCAGCCCTTGTTCATGCCTTATGTATAAGGTAATTACTTTTGTATGATTGTATGACTAATTACACAAGATTACAACATGTGAACTTGTCCTTGTATACCATAAATCACGCCACCACCACCTTAAATACTTCCATCCATTTTCAATTTTTACCACATTACTTCTCTAGTTAGGAACACATACTTACTAGCTTCATGTATCTCTAAGAACTACACCAAAAATCCTCTCAAGAATCACCTTAAACACCACCATAACAAGATCAAACAAAAACACTACAAAAATACAACTTTCATTTCAAGTTTATGTCTTAAGTTGCTTCCAATCTTTCATCCAACTCCATCACTTTTTTGGTTCTAGGTTTTTACTCCTCTTTTACAGCAATCTTGTCCAAGTAACTTGAGGTAGTAACTTTGTTCATAACCTTATTCGATTCATATATATATAGTTATCTTATTTTATGGTATACAATTTTAACAACAAGAACATAGTTTGAATGATTTCAAACTTGTTTGCAAAATAAATAGATCCTTCTAACTTAACTTTTAAAATACTTCAAGACCTGTAATATATCATAAATATATGCTAATTTAACAAGGTATAACTTGGTTTTTCAAAGAACACCTTAAAAACTGAATTTACGATGTCGGAGTGCAACCGGGGGTTGTTTTGGGTTGGATAATTAAAAACTATTTTGAACCTTGAATTGGAGGTTTATTTTCTGAAAAAATGATATTTACTATGAATATGATAACACATAAAAATTTCATGATTTAACTCAAAGTATAAGTATTTTTAGAAAAATAATCATTTAAGGTTGTTTGCATAAGGGAAAATGATTAACTTCATAAGTTTCACCAAAGTTTGACCTATGACCTGTGATTTCGAATACAAACTAAGGTATTTACAGTTCATATTCTTAAAGAAGGACTCGATCCAAGGAAGTGGCAAGTTGAACCAACGAAAACGGAGTTGTAACGAAGAAACTATGACTAAAACAAGATCGGATATCCAAAACTAGTTTAGCCACGAAAATAATTGGAGAAAAATTAAATAAATCACATCTTTCTAAAATAACATGATATTTTATATATATGTACTCATAATTTAATTTTATATATTTCAGGATCACCCGTAAACAATACGAGAAGATTAATCATAAGATCCCATGATTGTACGCAATACGTCTTCTTGACAATATAGGTACCATGGGTCAAGATTAATCCCGACCAATACGAATACGATGGGGGTTTTATTTATTTCGATGGGGGTTTTATTTATTTATTAAACACCTAAATATGAACCATTAAAATTGAATTGCTAACTACGGACTAAGAAGACATTAAAAGTATTATAAGTATATATACGTGACGATTGTTTAAAATGAAAATATATTGATATATTATATATGGATAGGTTCGTGATATCAACCGGAGACCAAGTCAAAATATATATATCTTCAAGGCAAAAGTGAGTATATAGTCCCACTTTTAAACTCTAAATATTTCGGGATGAGAATACATGTATTTTATGTTTTACGATATGGACACAAGTAACTGAAAAATATATTCTACGTTGAGTTGTACCACTGGCATACTTTCCTGTAGCTTGGTAACTACTATTTATAGCGGTATTGTAAACGCGAATCCTGTTGATAGATCTATCGGGCCTGACAACCCCAACCGGACTGGACGACCAGTATTCAACGGTTGCACAGTACTTCGTTTCGGTGACTACACTTGGTACGGTGTAGTAAGATTTCATAATAAAGGGAATATGCGACGTGATTAAATGTTAAGTATGGTTACCAAGTGCTCAACCACTTAGAATATTTTTATTAAAATGCTTACATATGAAATCTTGTGGTCTATATTTATACCGCTGCCGGCATTAAACCTATATCTCACCAACTTTATGTTGACGTTTTAAACATGTCTATTCTCAGGTGATAACTAAAAGCTTCCGCTGCAACATGTTGAATTTAAGCAAGATCATGTGTACGCATATTTGTGTCAAAAACAAAACTGTATATCCGAGGAATTGTAATGTAAAATATGCTAGAAATCGTATTGTTATCATCACATGTAAAGTTTGTAAGTCTAAGATTATCGCTAAACGATAATCATCTTTTTATTGTCTAAAGCTTGTATTAAAATAAGAGTTATGGTTTGTAATGTAAAATAAATGCAGTTGTTCTTTTAAAAATGTCGCATATAGAGGTCAATACCTCGCAATGAAATCATACGTTATCTAACTCGTTCTTATGGTTAAGGACGGGTTATGACACTCGTCAACAAAGGTTACTTCATATTCGATTGAGAAAAGATTGGGTAAGAAATATAATCTTTTGATAATTGATAGTGTGGTTGTTAAATCAATCATTAAGTGTCGAAAAGGTTAAGGTAAATCGGTTGTCGGTTAGTTAGATCGGTTTTATTCATTTGTTAGGTGTGTTGTTCTTCATTGTTACCAATGGCGGAGCCAATAGGGGGACGTGGGGATGCCATGCCACCCTTAACTCTGGGATTGTTTATAAATTTAACTGTGCTTTAAAATTGACGAACAGAAGGTGCAACCGATTACTTTATTTTGAGTATTAAAGTAGGTTGGTAAGACCGTAAAACAGAGTTAAAGGTTAGGTGGGGGAAGGAGATGGCTTTCTTTGTGTCATATTTCTGTTTTGGACCTTTATGTAATATTTTATTTCTGACCTTGACCCCTCAATTTATAAAATATCAATTAACTCCTTCATGTTATAATTCAGTAGGCTTATAACTACCTTTAGTGGTTTGGTTCGTGTCTATAGACTACTTAAAATAAGAGAGAGTAAAGAATGGTAATATATGAAAATATATTCTATGTGTGTTACATGATTACATTTGATGGGGTATTTATAATACAATAATTTACTGTACTGTTAGGTATAATAATAATACACCCGTGATCAAATTTGTCAGCCCCCTTTTTTTGTCATTATCACAACACTCCCCCTTGGATGACAAATTGTATTAAAGAGCAGCTTAGTACTGCCTCGTTAAAAACCTTGCTAAAAAAACCCAGTGGGAAAAAGCTTTAGCTAAGGGAAAAAGAGTGCAGCATAGAGTTGGCTCCCCCTCAAATAGACATTGATGAGCTATTACATCTTTTGAACATGTCTCATACCAATGTTATGAACGTTTGTTCTAAAAATAGCAGTTGGAAGTGCTTTGGTGAAAAGATCAGTAGAATTTTTGCTGGATTGAACATATTTCATTTCAATATGGTTGTCCTTAATGAGATTTTGAGTGTATGAGAAGAATCTAGGAGGTATGTGTTTTTTTCGGTCACTTTTGATGTATCCTTCTTTCATCTGTGCTATGCAAGCTGCATTATCTTCATAGATAGTTGTTGGACTTTTATCGCGTTCTAGTCCACAAGAATAAGTAATGAGTTGTGTCATTGATCTCTACCAAAAACATTCTCGAGTAGCTTCATGTAATGCAATCACTTCGGCATGATTTGATGATGTTGTAACAAGTGTTTGTTTCTGAGAACGCCATGATATTGCAGTACCTCCATTTAGGAATACATATCCAGTTTGAGATTTAGCTTTATGTGGATCAGATAAATAACCTGCATCTGCATAACCAACCAAATCTTGTTTTGATTCGTTAGAATAAAATAATCCTAAGTCTGTAGTTCCTCGAAGGTATCGAAATATATGTTTGATCCCATTCCAGTGCCTTTTGGTAGGAGCTGAGCTGAACCTTGCCAACAAATTAACTGCAAAAGAAATGTCAGGTCTTGTACAATTTGTAAGATATATAAGAGCTCCAATTGCACTAAGATATGGTACTTCTGGTCCCAGGATATCTTCATGATCTTCACAGGGACGAAATGGATCAGTGTCAACATTAAGTGATCTAACAACCATAGGAGTACTTAATGGTTTTGCCTTGTCCATATTGAAATGTTTTAAAATCTTTTCCATATAAGTTGTTTGATGTACAAGTAAACCATTAGGCATATGCTCAATCTGCAAACCAAGGCAGTACTTGGTTTTTCCGAGATCTTTCATTTCAAATTCTTTCTTTAGAAGTTGAATGGCTTCATGGATCTCTTTATTTGTACCTATGATGTTAAGATCATCGACATAAACGGCTATGATCACATATCCGGATGTTGTTTTCTTAATGAATACACATGGGCAAATAAGATTATTGGTATACCCTTTTCTTATCAAGTAATCACTTAATCGTTTATACCACATGCGACCCGATTGTTTCAACCCATATAAAGACCTTTGTAACTTGATTGAGTACATTTCTTTGGGTTTTGCATTGGTTGTTTCTGATACCGTGATACCTTAAATCCTTCAGGTATCTTCATATATATATCACTATCAAGTGATCCATATAGATAAGCAGTCACACCATCCATGAGATGCATTTCTAAATTTTTAGAAACTGCCAAGCTGATTAAGTATCTAAAAGTAATCGCATCCATAATAGGGGAATAAGTTTCATCATAATCAATTCCCGGTCTTTGAGAAAACCTTGAGCTACAAGTCTAGCTTTATACCTTGTAACTTCATTTTTCTCATTTCTTTTTCGCACAAAAACCCATCTATATCCCACAGGTTTCACATCTTTAGGTGTGAGAACGATAGATCCAAACACTTTTCTTTTATTGAGCGATTTAAATTCAGCTCTTATTGCTCCTTTCCAATGATCCCAATCATGTCTATTTTGACATTCCATGACAGATTTTGGTTCTGGATCATCATCATTCATGATGTCATATGCAACATTATATGAAAATATTTCATCAAGATTCTTCATTTCATTTCGGTTCCATAATATTTTTGAATGTGCATAGTTGATTGAAAATTCTGTATTGACATCATCAATCTCCTCTGCAGAAGGAGTGTTGATTTGTGGTTCTTCTTGAACACTTTCTTTTACCTCATTATCAGCTGATTTTCTTTTTCGAGGATTTTTATCTTTGGAACCAATTGGTCTCCCACGTTTCTGGCGTGGCAAAGACTCAAGAGCGACATTATTGCCAGCTTTTGGAATTTCAATTCGAGCTGGAGCATTTGCTGCTGGTATATATGATTTAGTCACTCTTTTTGTATCTGTAAATGCATCAGGGAATTTATTCGCAAGTTCTTGCCTATGCATTATTTTTTGAACTTCGGTCTCGCATTCTTTTGTGTGAGGATCGAGATACATTAATTGAGGTTCACACCATGAAACATCATTTTCTTTATTTTTTATTTCTCCCCCTAATCTAGGGAACAATGTTTCATTAAAGTGACAATCAGCAAAACGTGCTGTAAAAACATCACCCGTCATGGGTTCAATATATCTTATGATTGAAGATGTTTCATATCCAACATATATTCTCATCCTTCTTTGAGGACCCATTTTAGTGCGTTGTGGTGGCGCGATAGGAACATAAACCGCACAATCAAATGTTCTAAGGTGAGAAATATTTGGCTGATGGCCAAAAGCAAGTTGCAAGGGAGAATATGTATGACTTGCACTTAGTCTAATGCGAATTAATGATGCAGCATGTAAAATTGCATGACCCCATACATATTCTGGGAGTTTTGTTCTTATTATCAATGGTCTAGCTATTAACTGCAATCGTTTGATTAGTGATTCGGCTAAACCATTTTGTGTATGCACATAGGCAACAGGATGTTCAACAACAATCCCAATAGACATGCAAAAATCATTAAATGCTTGAGATGTAAACTCACCAGCATTATCCAATCTCACCCTTTTAATAGTATAATCAGGGAAATGTGCTCTCAATTTAATAATTTGAGCAAGAAATTTTGCAAATGCCACATTTCGACTTGATAATAGACAAACATGAGACCATCTACTAGATGCGTCTATTAGGACCATGAAATATCTAAATGGTCCACATGGTGGATGAATTGGTCCACATATATCACCTTGAATTCTTTCAAGAAATATTGGTGATTCTTTTTCAACCTTAAGAGGTGATGGTCTTATTATCAATTTTCCAAGTGAGCATGATGTACATGGGATAAGTGCATCATGAGGGATCTTTTGATCCGTCAATGGATGTCCATGTGTATTTTGAATTATTCTTTTCATCATTGTTGATCCTGGGTGGCCTAATCTTTCATGCCACAGATTGATCATTAAAGGATCACATGCCTTTTCATTAACTACCATGTGTGCTTCTGATACATTTATATATGTATAATGTAAACCAGAACTAAGTCTTGGTAGTTTTTCAATCACATGCTTCTTGTCAGTGATACTTAAGTATTTATCATTTTCTGTAGTCACTGACTGATAATTATATCCATTTTGGTATATGTCAGAGAAGCTTAACAAATTTCTCTTTGACATGGGAGAAAATAAGGCATTTTTTATCAGAAAATTTGTACCATTTGGTAACATGAATTTTGCCTTTCCCATTCCTTTTATTAAATCCGAAGGGCCTGATATAGTATGCACCGTTCCTTCTGTTGCTTTAAAATCGGTGAAATATTTTTTAGATTTGAGTATAGTGTGTGTGGTACCACTGTCTGCAATACAAAGATCCCCACCATTTGACTGATTTTGCACTCCAGTAGTGTACATCATGAACTTCAAAATATGAGAAACAAATAATGAGTACATAATTCATCAATATATTACATTCAAAATATGTTATAAATGAAAGTACAAAATAAGGAAAGATATAGTAAAGTAGATATGGTATAGATTGTAAATCTATATCCATTTATTTGATATGGACATATAATAGAAAATTTATTCATTAAAGTAGTCACTTGTTGGCTCAGTAATTTTTGTATCAAGGTCATCCACAAGGTTTGCCTCTTTTCCTTTTCCCTTTAGAGATTCTTGATATTGATTAACAGAATTTTGATTTGTTCGACAGTTCTTAGACCAATGTCCAATTTTATCACATCGATAACAAGAATCTTCAATATTCTTTGAAGAGCTTCCTTCAACATTATGATTTGTGGGATTGTATGGTAGTTGAAATTTATAATTTTGTGGATTATTATTTCTTTGTCCACGACCACGACCACCACCACGACCATTACCATAAGGGTGATTTCAAACATAGTTATGATTTTTATTATTGTTATGGTAATTTCCATGATGATGGTTTTGGCCAATATGACCACGACCTCGCCCACGTCCTCGTCCAGGTGCATTTCTTTTTTTATTATTATTATTGTTAATAGCATTAGCTTCAGGGAATGCTAGCGCACCCGTAGGAGGAGATTCTTGATTCTTCATCAGTAATTCTTTATTCACTTCTGCAACTAAGAGATAAGTTTGAAATTTAGAAAAAGTTTTGTAATTATGCAATCTTAAATTTTCTTGTATAGTTATGTTTGCAGAATGCATTGTGGAGAAAGTTTTCTCCATCATATCAGCATCACTTATTTCTTGACCACAGAATTGAAGCTTTGAACGGATCTTGAACATGGTCGAGCTGTATTCACTTACCTTTTTAAAGTCTTGGAACCTTAGATTTCTCCATTCTTCCCTCGCAGCTGGGAGTAATATTTCCTTTTGATTATCGAATCTACTCTTGATACTTTTCCATAAAACATGTGGATCTTTGATAGTGAGATACATATGTTTTAAGGTGATATCAATATGTTTACAAATAAAAGCAATTGATTTTAATTTATCTTGATCAGAACAAGTATTATTTTCTTTTAAAGTTTCTAGAATACCCAATGATCCAAGATTTATTTCTACATCCATGACCCATGATGTGTAGTTTGTTCCCGATACGTCTAGGGCATCAAACTCAAGCTTTGATAAGTTTGACATTTTCTATTTTCAGAAAGATGAACAACATAAATTATAATCATAATCAATTTCTAACAACATGAAATTAGAATCATTTTAAATTTATAAGTAGCAAACAACAGAATAATGGTATGATTACAAATAATAAAACCACAAGGGCAGGATAGAATATAGGTTCACCCGGTGGTATATTAGCAACAATGATGATAGTTAATATGACCAATACAATAGGAAAAATCATCCTTGTGTGAATCATCTTTACAAAAACTTTTTGAGAGTGGTAATCTGAGAAAATGAAGATTGATTTGTGAAAATGTGAAAACGGAGATATTTATTTTATATTTGAAAAATATAGTCGTTGTAACGTCGTCAGTTGACGTTAACAACCGTTATGTATATATGACCGTTGTAACGTCGTTAGTTGACATTAACGAATGTTATGTACTCGTTATATTAATAATCATTTTAATAAAAGAATTTTATTAGTATAAATATGATTACTATAAAATACATTTAGTATAAATATGTTTAGTATAAATATGTTTAGTATAAATACGAAGATTAAGAGAATAAACATATTATGCATAAATAATAAATTTAAGAATAAACATTAGTATGCATGAAATAAATAATGATTAATTGCATAAATAATCATAAATGTTAGATAACATAAATATAAATGTTAGTGAAGTTAATAAGAGTTAAATTACAGAAATATAATTCAGGCGGTATAACCGACCATATATAACATAAATATAAATGTTAATGAAGTTAATAAAAGTTAGATTACAGAAATATAATTTAGGCGGTATGATAATGCTAAAAACGAACATATATTTCATAGCATTATTCCTCAAGAAAGACAAGCTTTTAGTTGCAATTGTTCTATTTACAAGTGATATTCGTTTAAATAAATAAAGGTGAAGACAAAAGACAGATTCGACAAATTGAAGACAAAAAGGTCCAAAGAGCTAAAAAGTACAAGATACAACTAAAAAGGTTCAAAATATTGATGAGGAACGTCTCAAAATGACAAGAGTACAAGTTGCGGAACACAAAGTACGCGATTTAAAATAATACGCGAGGACGTCCGAAAATCCGGAACCGGGACCTGAGCCAAGAAGAAACGCCCGACGCAACGGACCAAAAATATCTAGTCTACTATGCACAAGAATATAATATAATATATATATAATTATATATAATTATATATTATATATATTATTATTATTATATTACGTCGACAAAGAAGAAAACAAAAGTAGTTGGCTGAATCCAGGGTGGCCATGCGACTCGCATGGCCAGAGGCACAAAACCATGCGAGTCGCATGGTGTAAGATTGCTGGTCAGGTCCTATAAAAAGCCAGTTTTCTGACGAGTTTAAATCATCCTTTTTCTCTTCCTCTTCAACGTAAATATATTTATATTTATAATTTATATTTTAATTTTAATTATAATAATAAGGGTATGTTAGCGAATGTTGTAAGGGTGTAAGTCGAAATTCTGTCCGTGTAACGCTACGCTATTTTTAATCATTGTAAGTTATGTTCAACCTTTTTATATTAATGTCTCGTAGCTAAGTTATTATTATGCTTATTTAAAACGAAGTAATCATGATGTTGGGCTAATTACTAAAATTGGGTAATTGGGCTTTGTACCATAATTGGGGTTTGGACAAAAGAACGACACTTGTGGAAATTAGACTATGAGCTATTAATGGGCTTTATATTTGTTTAACTAAATGAAAGTTTGTTAGTGTTAATATAAAGATTTACAATTGGGCGTCCCTATAAATTACCATATACACTCGATCGGACACGATGGGCGGGGTATTTATATGTACGAATAATCGTTCATTTAACCGGACACGGGAATGGATTAATAGCCACTAGAATAATTAAAACAGGGGTGAAATTACATTCAAGGGTAATTGGTGTAATTGTTAACAAAGTAGTAAAACCTTGGTTTACACGCAGTCGATAACCTGGTGTATTCATTAAACAAAGTATTAAAACCTTGTTACAATTCGAATCCCCAATTAGTTGGAATATTTATCTTCGGGTATAATAATAATTTGACAAGGACACTTGCAATTTATATTTATGACTGATGGACTGTTATGGACAAAAACCAGACGGACATATTGAATAATCCAGGACAAAGGACAATTAACCCATGGGCATAAAACTAAAATCAACACGTCAAACATCATGATTACGGAAGTTTAAATAAGCATAATTCTTTTATTTCATATTTAATTTCCTTTATTTTATATTTAATTACACTTCTAATTATCGCACTTTTATTTATTTTATTTTATCGCACTTTTAATTATCGTACTTTTAATTATCGCAATTTAATTTTATCGCATTTTTATTATTCGCAATTTCATTATCGTTATTTACTTTACGCTTTAATTTAAAGTCTTGTATTTATTTTATATTTTACATTAGGTTTTAACTGCGACTAAAGTTTTAAAATCGACAAACCGGTCATTAAACGGTAAAAACCCCTCTTTATAATAATAATATTACTTATATATATATTTGTATTTTTATAAAATTAAACTAATATAGCGTTGAGCTTTGTTTAAAGATTTCCCTGTGGAACGAACCGGACTTACTAAAAACTACACTACTGTACGATTAGGTACACTGCCTATAAGTGTTGTAGCAAGGTTTAAGTATATCCATTCTATAAATAAATAAATATCTTGTGTAAAATTGTATCGTATTTAATAGTATTTTCTGCTAAAATTTAATAGTATTTTATACCCCTCTGCTTTGACATCAAGTATTTTTGGCGCCGCTGCCGGGGAACTTTCGCCGAAGCGAAACGTCATATTTTTAATTTTTAAGTTATAATTAGTTTTTGTAAAATTTATATTTTTGTTTAAAAAAAAAAAAAAAAAAAACTTTTAAAATCGAAAAAAAAAAAAAAAAGTATTTTAAGTATATTTTTAAGTTTTTCTTTTATTTTTACAAAATTATAAAGTATTTTAAGTTTATTTTTAAGTTTTTATTCTAATTATATATATATATTTTATTTTAATTTAAAACAGAAAATAAAAGAAATTAAATATAAAATAATACGTGACCCGTCATTTGAACCAGTCCAGTTAAACTGGTCCAGTTCAGTCATGCGACTCGCATGACCCCCCCCCCCCCCTAAAACCATGCGACTCGCATGAAGGGTCTGACAGGGCCACATCCAACCCTAATTTCGCATTAATTACGGGGTATATTATATTATTATTAACTAAACCCTAATACTATTATTATTATTATAATTAAGTTTAATTTATTTAGTTATTTTTACTTTTATTTACTTTTATTATTTATTTACTTAATACTTTTATTATAAAATATAAAAATAATATTTTTATAAAATCTAATATTTTTATAACTTTTTATAACTTTTATATTTTGTCCCTTTTTAATCGTTGTAGCGTAATATTTATATTTTTCGCTCATATTTAATTTTAAACTTAGTTTTTGGCTATAGTCATTTTTACTCCTAGATTTTTAGGCTTTGCCGTAGAATTCCTTAAGTGCTTTTTCTTTAGACTAAGATTTAGGTGCTTTAGAATTTTGCGACGCCTTTTTAAGTTTTAGTTTCTTTTTAAGTTATTTCCATTTGGGATTTAGTTTTTCCTGTAAGCTTTAATATTTTTAGACCTTTTACTATGTATCAATTATCATTCCAATTAGTAATATCAATTTGCGATTATAATTTTAAGTTAGTTGTAGTAATAAGGTTAAATTAGTTAAGTATTTTTAAGTTTTTATAAGTTTCTTTTATTTTTCCGTCACCTTGTATTTTTCAACCATTTTTCTTTTTCGACCTTTTGCGACGAACTCTTTGTCTTTCTTATTTCTCGCCATTCTAGTTTTTAGGACTTAGATTTTTATTCTACTTCTTATCTAAATTTCTTAAAATTACGAAAATTTATTTTAAGTAGTTAAATTGATAGACATCAAAATTTTCTGGTTCGTAGTAATAGTTGGATTTGTACGTGGACCGGGTTATTGGAGCCAAACAGTCCTCAATTATATTGAGACCAAACGAATCCTGCCCCTCTGCTGCATCTTTTGGCTATTCGAAACGTGGGCAAAATCAGAAAAGTCTATTGATTGGATAACTTATTATAATTTTTCTTTCCTTTTTAAAACTAATAGAATATTCAGTGAATGCACCGAGCAAGACGTTCACCACCTTTTGTACGTTCACCACCTGTAACTCGATCAAGACATCGTTTAACAAATATAACCGCCGTTGATTTTTCATTAGAATCGTCATCCAGTCGACCAAGTACTTCAGTTCAAATTTCTGATAATCCAGTTTTTGAAACAAACCTCACAATTGAGAATCCAGAAAATATTCAGGAACGGTTCATAGATCCTGAACCATTAAACTTTCCTCCGGAACCACAAATCATTCAAACAGAGATTGTTGAGGAACGAACTATTAAATCAGAATCATCTAGTGATACCGATTCAACAAATTCAATTATGGAGAATCTGGAACCTTTAAGTATGGAAGACCGAATGAGAGCTAAACGCACTGGCCAAGGTCACGCAATTACTCATCCAGACATTAATGCGCCAGATTATGAAATCAAAGGACAAATTCTACACATGGTGACTAATCAATGCCAATTTAGTGGTGCACCGAAGGAAGATCCAAATGAACATCTACGTACCTTTAATAGGATCTGCACACTATTTAAAATACGAGAAGTGGAGGATGAACAGATATATCTCATGTTATTTCCCTGGACTTTAAAGGGAGAAGCCAAAGATTGGTTGGAATCGTTACCCGAAGGGGCGATTGATACATGGGACGTTTTAATTGACAAATTTCTTAAACAATTCTTTCCTGCATCTAAAGCCGTAAGACTTCAAGCAGAAATTGTTACGTTCACACAGAAGCCAAATGAAACTCTATATGAGGCGTGGACAAGATATGGAAAGTTGTTAAGAGGATGTCCGCAACATGGTTTAGACACCTGTCAAATAGTACAAATATTCTACCAAGGATGCGACATCACTACAAGGAAAGACATAGATATAGCAGCTGGTGGTTCTATTATGAAGAAAACCGAAACTGATGCTTACAAAATTATTGATAACACTGCTTCCCACTCACATGAGTGGCACCAAGAAAAAGATATCATTAGATCATCTAAAGCAGCTAGAGCCGATTCTAGCCATGACTTAGATTCCATTTCAGCAAAGATAGATGCTTTCGAGAGACGAATGGAAAAGATGACTAAAGATATTCATGCTATACGAATTAGTTGTGAGCAGTGTGGAGGACCACATTTGACAAAAGATTGTCTTAGTATTGAATTAACAATGGAACAAAGAGAGAATATTTCATACATAAACCAAAGGCCTGGAAATAATTATCAGAATAATTATCAACCGCCAAGACCGATTTACAATCAAAACCAGAATTATAACCGAAATATTCCATACAACAACCAACAAGGTCCTAGCAATCAACAAGTATCCAACAATACTTATAATCAGCAAAGACCGAATTTTCAAAACAAACCACCACAACAAACCGATGATAAAAAGCCGAATTTAGAAGATATGATGACGAAGCTAGTTGAAACTCAAACGCAGTTTTTCACATCTCAAAAACAAACCAATGAACAAAATGCTCAAGCATTTAGAAATCAACAAGCTTCTATTCAAAATCTAGAACAAGAAGTAAGTAACCTAGCAAGGTTAATAGGTGAAAGAAAACCGGGAAGTTTACCTAGTGATACAAATGCTAACCCCCGGAATGAAACAGCTAAAGCTATTACCACAAGAAGTGGTACAACACTTAAACCACCTGAAATACCTGTAACTTCTGATGAAACTATTCCTACTCCACAAGAACCACAACCTGATCAAGATAAGGAAAAAGAACCGGTAGTTGAAAAGGTTAATGAAGATAACACAGTTAAGGATAAACCTTATGTTAAACCATACCAACCACCACTTCCTTACCCGAGTAAAATGAAGAAGGAAAAACTTGAAGCCGAGCAATCCAAATTCTTGGATATGTTTAAACAGATAAATGTGAATCTTCCTTTCATTGATGTAATTTCAGGAATGCCAAGATATGCTAAATTCTTGAAAGATCTAATCACGAATAGAAAGAAAATGGAAGAACTCTCGGCTGTTACTATGAATTCCAATTGTTCAGCAGTACTGTTGAATAAGATACCAGAAAAACTATCTGATCCAGGAAGTTTTACAATTCCATGTTTTCTGGGTAGTCTTAGTTCAATAGAAGCATTGGCTGATTTAGGTGCTAGTATAAATCTAATGCCGTATTCACTATACGCTAAACTAGACCTTGGAGAATTGAAACCAACCAGAATAAGCATACAACTAGCCGATAGATCAATAAAATATCCTAGAGGGATAATGGAGAACATGCTAGTTAAAGTTGGTACTTTAGTATTTCCAGTAGATTTTGTTGTTTTGGACATTGAAGAAGATTCTCAAGTTCCTCTCATATTAGGAAGACCATTCTTAAACACGGCTAAAGCAATGATAGACGTGTTCGGTAAGAAACTGACCCTAAGTATAGAGGATGAGAGTGTTACCTTTTCAGTTGATAGAGCAATGCAACAACCACAATCTGCAGATGATACATGTTATTATATTCAAACTATAGATGCACATGCAGAATTATTAGAAGAATTTCCAGAATTACAAGGAACAGGAGAATGTTCTTTAGGAGAAGGAAATGAACCAATTGATGAAGCTGAAATGTTAGCTACACTTATAGCTAATGGATATGAACCAACAACAGAAGAAATTCAAATGCTAAAAGAAGAAGACAGATATCGATATAAATCATCGATAGAAGAACCTCCGAAATTAGAGTTAAAGCCACTTCCAAACCATTTGGAATACGCTTATTTACATGGTGAATCTGAATTACCTGTAATAATATCGTCTTCTCTTACTGAAAATGAGAAATCACAACTCATTTCTGTGTTGAAAGCTCATAAACAAGCCATTGCATGGAAGATTCATGATATTAAAGGAATAAGTCCTTCGTATTGCACACATAAAATCCTTATGGAAGAAGGTCATAAAACGTATGTGCAACGCCAACGAAGACTAAATCCTAATATGCAAGATGTAGTTAAGAAAGAGATTATTAAGCTGCTAGATGCAGGTTTGATATATCCAATTTCTGATAGCCCATGGGTAAGCCCAGTTCAATGCGTGCCGAAGAAGGGTGGCATGACTGTCATTACAAATGAGAAAAATGAGCTTATTCCTACTAGGACTGTAACAGGATGGCGTGTATGTATTGATTATAGAAAATTAAATGACGCCACCAGAAAAGATCACTTTCCCTTACCTTTCATAGATCAAATGTTGGAAAGATTAGCCGGAAATAGTTACTATTGTTTTCTAGATGGATTTTCCGGATATTTTCAAATTCCAATAGCACCCGAGGACCAAGAGAAAACCACATTCACGTGCCCTTATGGTACTTTTGCTTACAAAAGAATGCCATTTGGACTTTGTAACGCCCCTGCAACCTTTCAAAGGTGTATGATGGCGATTTTTCACGACATGATAGAAGAATGCATGGAAGTATTCATGGATGACTTTTCAGTCTTCGGTGATACATTTAAATCATGTCTAGTTAATCTGGAACGAATGCTAATTAGATGCGAAAAATCAAATCTAGTACTTAATTGGGAGAAATGCCATTTCATGGTTAAAGAAGGCATCGTTCTTGGACATAAAATTTCAAAAGAAGGAATTGAAGTGGATAGAGCTAAAGTAGATGTAATTGCTAAACTTCCACATCCCACCAATGTTAGAGGAGTTAGGAGTTTTCTAGGGCATGCCGGTTTTTACCGACGTTTCATAAAAGATTTTTCTAAAATTGCCACTCCTATGAATAAACTCCTAGAAAAGGATGCGCCATTCATCTTTACAGATGAGTGTATCAAATCTTTCAATATTCTTAAAGAAAAACTCACTAATGCACCAATCATGATAACACCAAATTGGAATCTACCATTTGAACTAATGTGCGATGCAAGTGATTTTGCAATGGGAGCCGTTTTAGGACAAAGGATTGAAAAACGATTTCAACCTATATATTATGCTAGTAAGACATTACAAGGAGCACAAACGAACTATACAACTACTGAAAAAGAACTCCTTGCTATTGTCTTTGCTTTTGACAAATTTCGATCATATCTCGTTCTAGCAAAAACGGTGGTCTATACCGACCATTCTGCTCTTAGATACCTATTTTCAAAACAAGATGCTAAACCAAGATTAATCCGTTGGATCTTACTCTTACAAGAGTTTGATATTGAAATCCGAGATAAAAAAGGAGCAGAAAATCTCGCCGCTGATCATCTTTCTCGTCTTGAAAATCCCGAATTAGAAGTTCTGAATGAATCGGCCATACAAGACAACTTTCCTGATGAATATCTATTGAAGATAGATTATAAAGAAATCCCATGGTTTGCAGACTATGCAAACTACTTAGTTTGTGGATTCCTTGAAAAAGGATTATCGTACCAAAGACGAAAGAAATTCTTCAGTGATATAAAACACTATTTCTGGGAAGATCCACATCTGTTTAAAAGTTGTCCCGATGGAATAATACGCCGATGTGTATTTGGAGATGAAGCTAGTAAAATTTTAAACCATTGTCACACAGGACCAACAGGAGGGCATTATGGGCCTCAACTAACAGCAAGAAAAGTTTATGAAGCTGGATTCTATTGGCCTACAATTTACAAAGACGCACACCTTCTTTGCAAATCCTGTGATGCATGTCAAAGGGCCGGAAAAATAAGTCAACGTGATGAAATGCCACAAAATGTCATCCAAGTATGTGAAGTATTTGACATTTGGGGTATTGACTTTATGGGTCCATTTCCAAAATCTCATAATAATCTATATATACTCGTAGCCATTGATTATGTATCTAAATGGGCGGAAGCACAAGCTCTCCCAACTAACGATGCACGAGTTGTAGTCAACTTTTTAAAACGTCTTTTTGCAAGGTTTGGAACACCGAAAGCTTTAATAAGTGATCGGGGTACTCATTTCTGTAATAATCAACTTGAGAAAGTTCTTAAAAGATATGGAGTAACTCATAAAATCTCCACCGCATATCATCCACAAACAAGTGGACAAGTTGAAAATACCAACCGAGCTTTAAAACGTATTCTAGAGAAAACCGTAGGATCAAATCCAAAGGAATGGTCCATTAAATTGGAGGATGCACTCTGGGCTTTTAGAACAGCCTACAAAACTCCAATTGGAACCACACCTTTTAGACTTGTTTATGGAAAAGCATGTCATCTTCCAGTAGAAATTGAACACAAAGCATTTTGGGCTTTGAAGACATGTAATCTTGATTTACATGAAGCCGGACGTCTACGATTAAGTCAACTAAACGAATTAGAAGAATTAAGACATGAAGCATACGATAATTCGTTAATCTATAAAGAAAGAACGAAGAAATGGCATGATAAAAGAATCAGAAGTTCAAAAGAATTTAAAGAAGGAGACAGAGTTCTTCTTTTCAATTCACGATTCAAGCTATTTCCTGGAAAATTGAAATCAAGATGGTCTGGACCATTCATAGTCAAAAGAGTTTTCCCATACGGAACGATAGAATTGATAAATTCAAATGGGATTGAATTTAAAGTTAATGGTCACAGAGTTAAACATTACATACATGGTCCGATGGAAGTCGACAACGAAGTTAATCACAATTTCGACACCACAGCTAACTAAGTGTGGGGAGAATCAAGTCTTTAAAGGATAATATGTATTTCTGTTAGAGTTAGATTGTCTGTTTTCGTGTAGTTCTCGAAAATGGAACACGTATGGTCTTTCCCTAGCAGACCCTAAAGAACTAGTCTTCTCCCCCCATTCTGAATTTTTATTTTTTTTAGGTTTTTACAAAATGAAGACTGCCTGTGAATTAAACCATGGTCTAATGCTACACGCTTTGATCACTAAAAGAAATAATGATATACTACCGAGTGAATTAGTATCAGTAATCAGAGAAAGAATGGACGGAGTTAGAAAAGGATCCAGATGCGAAGATAATAAGTTACAATTTGGTAAAGGAAAATCAAAATCCGCAGCGAAAAGAAGAGCACGACACCTAGAAAAATGTCACAAATGCGGAAAATGGTCACATGGAGGTAAATGTTCAAATAATCAAACCTATTCAAATACCGAATTTGTTACTTTATGCAGAGACGGACCGTTCATATGTTTAGAAGAAAAGACAATGAATGCTCGAGGTTACGCCTATGCAGCCATGGAAAACCAATTAAACCGACTATCTTATGAATATAATAGATCATATAACTAAGAAATCTATTTCACAGGTATGTCTGTACAGTTTTTATTTTTATTTTTATTTTTAACCTTTTGATAATAAACGCTAATTTGTTCGCTAAAAAGTATTAAATTGGTATTAAATAAAATTAGGTTTGGCGACCGAAATTATTGATATCGTTCAAAAATTTATTACATCACTGCGAAATTTAACGTTTATTCTTAAGGTATAAATATCTTTAATCAATCAACCCAAAATATTTCAAAAATTCGTCATGAGTTAAATTAGGTCTTGGAACCGAAATTACTTTACCGAAAAAAGGGGCGCATATTTTTGATAATATTTGATTGATTAAAGTGGGATAAAAAGACAAAAAGATTTTTAAATTTATTTTTACCATGTTTTTAAAATTAATATTTAAATCTTAAATTAATATTGTAAACTTTATAAAAACAATATATTTAAAATTGTAAATATTTGAAAAATTAATATAAGTTTGATATGAATTTATAAATTTTTAAATTAAGTTTGGTGTGAATTTTTAATTTTTAAAATATTAATTTTTAATTTTATGCATTTCAAATTTTAAGTTTGGTGTGAATTTTTAATTTTAATTTTGAATTTTATATTTAAGTTGTGTGAATTTAAAAACAAAAATTTACTTTATCTCATTAAGTTAAGAATATGATTTTTAAAAAATTCGTCGTAAGTTGAAGACTAGGTCTTTGAACCGAAATTGCTTTACCCGAGGGAGGGACGAGAACTTTTATTATCATTATTTTTAATCTTATTGATTTAAAGTATGCCAAAAACATTAAAAAACCCAAAAATCTTAGCTTTTAAAACAATCGCTACAAAAAGACAAATTTTAAAATTTTGTCGAGGGACGGACTAGGGCATAGTCCCGAAACGACCTCGTCTTAAAAAGAAACAAAATTTTTAAAATTTTATTAAATTTTATGTTCTAAAAAGTTTAAGGTTTATAAAAAAAAAAAAAAAAAAAAAAAAAAAATACCTGGGAATTGACCCCCATGCGAGTCGCATGGGGATGGGCAGAAGGCCATGCGACTCGCATGGCCATAAAATACTGGACAGGATCAAAACTTCCAGCGAGCTGCTCTGTCTCTCACATTACACACACATATACACGAACCATCTCCAAAACCCTCTCAATTTTTCACCAATTTTCACCAAATTTCTTGCAAAACTTCACAATAATCATGCCTAGATTCAGTAGTCTCAACCCCTTCAGGAGAAAGGTAAAGATTTCACCCCTAATCTCTTTAAATTCGAATTTTTGTGTTCTTGAGCTAGAAAATTTATATTTTGATTTTGTTAAATTTAGGTGTAATTAGAGCTAAATTGTTGTTATATTATGCATGTATATCCTAGATAGAAGCTATTTAACATGATTTGAAGCTAAAAACTTCAAATTTTTAAGAATCTAGGGTTTGTGTTCTTGAGCAATTTGGGGCTTTTTGATATAAACAGGTTATGGCCGATTTTTGTCATGAATTGTTGCTAAATTGAGTAGTGTAACATGTTTAGGTAGTTAATTGATCCAAACTTTGAGCCTAAACATGTTTTTGAGAATTAAAGTAGACTTTTTAAGTCTAAAAATTCATGAACTTGGATAATTTGATATAAAGGCCATTTGAAACTTGTCTCATTGCTAGAAGTGATTATTTTGGCATGTTATTTGAGATAAATGCTTATGAACTTGATGTACATTTTTCGTATAGGCTTATTTGACAAAGTGTAGACTTGACAAAAATATGAAAATGAACACTAGTTTGATTTGAATGCCATGTAACAAGTGTTTAATTGCTATAATGATTATTGTTGACATGTTTAAGAGTTTAAATGTGATAAAACATTGTACACATTTTCGTATGTAAAAGTGTAGAATTGTTATTGTTAAGAAAATGTGTATAAAATGTGTTATGAATTGAACAGGTCATCATAATTGTTTCAAGTTATTATTTTGCTAACACTAATGCATATTTGGATGCACAAATTTTGTGTTTAATGTGTTTTGCAGAAAGCCGATACTGGAGGTTCAGGAGCATCATCGTCCAGGCAACCGGAGCCCGAACCGGAAATGTTTCATGAACAGGAACAGCATATGCAACAAGAAGAAGAAGAACAGGAGGAGCAACATATTCCATATCACGATCAAGATCAATTATTCGTGAATCAGTTTCGTCAATTCGCTCCACATCAAAGGATTCTGAGCTTAGACATTAATGAAGATCAGTTACACCCAAATCTGAGATTTGATCGATGTTGGATAGAGTATCCAGATTATCAAAAGAACATGCACATTCTCTACTTTAAGGTTGTTGAAATGCCAAGGGCAATTGACTGGGTACCTTTGGAAACAGTTGACCTTGCCGAACCGATTCGGGGATTATTGGTGCAAAGGTATGGTAATTCTCAGTTTAACGATTGGATGCGTCTATTTTCCATTCGTAGAACCATATATAGGGAATGGTGTATAGAATTACTTAGTACTATTAAGTTAAACAGTGATGTTAGGAGGATAGATGATAGAAGCTTTATTAGATTTCTGTTAGGTGGACGCATGTACAGAATGTCCATGATAGATTTAGCCAGGGCCTTACAGATTTACACCCCTGCTGAACTTTTGAGCCCCGACTGTAATAGCCTGATTGCCCAAGGAGAAAGGGTAGATAGGGAATTTGATGTTAACGCTGTCTGGAGGCGTATGTCACACTTTAATGAATTTCACGCCAGTGGAAATCATACATACTTAGATATAGACAGAGCTGAACTCCGGGTGATTCATAGATTCTTAGCAAACACAATTACACAAAGGGGTAGGAATAAGGAGAAATTGACCGTAAACGATTTGTTCTACCTCAAGTGTATTAGAGACCCGAGGAGTTTCGTTAACATTCCCTATTGTGTTGGTTATTATCTCGCTAATGTAGTTTCGGGGATGAAATCGGGGAGTATTATAGGTGGTGGTATTTTCATTACTCTCATTGGAGAGTATTTAGGTGTAGATAAGCACCAAGGGGGTCCAATGAACGAAATAGAGGACGGAGGTGAAACTATAAGTTCAAACCTTTATCACGGTGCAAGGGTATTATTGATGAGACGTGGTCGGGTATATCGATACGAGGGACCTCAGCGACAGGTAGAGAGAGGTTCGGATGACGAGATGGAGGAGGCGAACAACATTATAGGAGTTGTTCGGGAGACTGCTCTTGATTTAGGTATTCGTATGGAGGATGAATACATGACGAACTATGATAGGCATATGCAGTACGAGGCATGGCAACGCCGGAATGACTACGAGCATTCCCGGCAACGAGAGCATGGCCGATGGGATTATCATCAGCGCCAAATTATAAGCCAGTTGCAGCCTGGTGAGATGTATTATCCGACCCGACCCGCATACTATCCCGCACATCAGCCAGAGATGAGACCACCCTATGATTCATATGATTATGACGCAGCATACCAGTACACCTATAATCAGCCATGGAACCCGGACGCGAACATGAATTGGGATCCATATCCTAATTTTCCTCCTAACCCACCTCCTGATCAGTAGAGATAAGTTGGTAATTTTTATTTTTTTTTATTTTAAACACTTAACATTTCTATTACGTTTATGTAATGTTTGATATTTCTATTATTATTGTGTACTAATATTTTTCTTATAGTTTGAAAGTGGGATGCCAAAGTTCCATTTCAAATTTCATGTATGATTATATTTGTATTGTATGTATTCTATTTTATGCACAAAACAGGGTGAAACAACGCGTTTTCAAAGACTGGCATTAAGTTCAGCAAAAGCAAGTAATTTTGACGACAATGATGCAAAATGTATGTGAAATAACAACAAGACGGAATGAACAAATGACGTGCACCATTTATCATTCAGCAAACAAACGCAATATATTTGGAAACTTTGGTAAAAATTTAATCATTTTCACACAAATCACCCTCAATAATTTAAATTGTTACTGATTTCTTGCAAATGAGGGCATTGCAAGATCTTAAGTGTGGGAAGGGGTTAAATTCTTTCGGATTTTAAAATTTTAATATTAAACACTTGGTTACCATTAAAAATACTAGTAAAGCAGTAGTTGTATTAGAATCTAGTGCTCTCTGATAAAAAAAGAACAGCCCTAGTCTTATATACTGACTACCCAATTCTAGTAAAATTTTTCAAAATTTTCAATTAAATGAATTCAAATCATGTTTATACATATTTATGAACGATAAAACTAGGTTTTAACACCGAAATTATTGTTACCTCGGAAAGGACATAAATTGAGAAACAAACTAAAATGTTAAAATTCATTTAAAATGGAATAGAGGACGATAAAAAGGAAAATAAAAGCCAAGTGTGGGAAAATTTACCAAGTTATTTTAAACATATGTCACATATATCTGTAACAAATAACTAAAAATACTTTTGCTTTGAACTAAACTAAACTGTTTTACCCGATGAAAGAAAAGAAGAGATGGATCTACACGATGAATCAATTCCATCATTAAAAGGAAGTAAAGTCTTCCGAAAAAGACACGCGCTTCTTGATTTAGGTCATGAAGTTGTCGTTCAGACCAGCTGTAGGTTGACGAAAAATCTAGAAAAGTCATCACTAAAATCAGCAGGAAATCCACGGACCTCAGCATTAAACAGGGTCGCCAAGTGGTCAGATTTATCCTAACCATGAGAAGGATTTATCAAGTACAATGGGGGGGGCACCATGCAAATTAGCTGGATAAGACTAATGAATCAGATCCCCAGAAAGGATAATCTCCTTAAAGATTAAAAATCAGCTTTTAAGACTGATATTACTCAATCCTAGAGATTGACCTTAAAGATTGAGAATTCAAACTCATGGAATTCAATGATATCTAAACTCGAGCTTGAACGAGAAAATATTTTGATCAAAAATACAAACCGATTTGTTTTCTAAAAACCCTATTTTCAATACGTTCATTACCATTGAACGTAAAATCCTAGGAATTCACCTGGAATTCATTAGGTCACCTGAACTAAATCGGGTGTCAACCGTAAGAACGGTGGTTGCATAACATGGTCAAAGACAGGACTTTGTGCCAAACCGACAAATTATAAAGGTGAGCTTTACTATTGCTCCTACCAAGGATAGTAATTGCGTCCGACACGTTATAGACCATAATCAAAAGCATGTCACGGGACATTGCCTTAACAGTTGCTTGTTCAACGCTTTCCTTTACAACCGGACGGTAGTTTGCCGAAAGGTAATATACGGGACAAGTAAACTGGACGTGTTGCTTTCCTAATACAAGGTTAGCAAGTGGGTGACACAAAACCGCAAGTTTTGAGCTAAAATTTTCGAATCTGAAACCCACCAAACCCACAAAAATATTTTGCAAACACCGGTAAAGGGTTATTCCGGAAAACTTATCTAGGGTAAAAACTAGATTTCGAAAGATCAAATGTTTTCATAAAGATCCAATTTCCTTAATGGATCTAAATTTTTATAGTCATGTGGGACTGTAAACCATATCGTTACTACCATTGTTCATACCGCCGTATTGAAATCACTGATGTACAAAGTGTGAAGAATAAAGAAGTGATTCTAGTATTTCAAGACAATATTGCTTGAGGACAAGCAACGCTCAAGTGTGGGAATATTTGATAATGCTAAAAACGAACATATATTTCATAGCATTATTCCTCAAGAAAGACAAGCTTTTAGTTGCAATTGTTCTATTTACAAGTGATATTCGTTTAAATAAATAAAGGTGAAGACAAAAGACAGATTCGACAAATTGAAGACAAAAAGGTCCAAAGAGCTAAAAAGTACAAGATACAACTAAAAAGGTTCAAAATATTGATGAGGAACGTCTCAAAATGACAAGAGTACAAGTTGCGGAACACAAAGTACGCGATTTAAAATAATACGCGAGGACGTCCGAAAATCCGGAACCGGGACCTGAGCCAAGAAGAAACGCCCGACGCAACGGACCAAAAATATCTAGTCTACTATGCACAAGAATATAATATAATATATATATAATTATATATAATTATATATTATATATATTATTATTATTATATTACGTCGACAAAGAAGAAAACAAAAGTAGTTGGCTGAATCCAGGGTGGCCATGCGACTCGCATGGCCAGAGGCACAAAACCATGCGAGTCGCATGGTGTAAGATTGCTGGTCAGGTCCTATAAAAAGCCAGTTTTCAGACGAGTTTAAATCATCCTTTTTCTCTTCCTCTTCAACGTAAATATATTTATATTTATAATTTATATTTTAATTTTAATTATAATAATAAGGGTATGTTAGCGAATGTTGTAAGGGTGTAAGTCGAAATTCTGTCCGTGTAACGCTACGCTATTTTTAATCATTGTAAGTTATGTTCAACCTTTTTATATTAATGTCTCGTAGCTAAGTTATTATTATGCTTATTTAAAACGAAGTAATCATGATGTTGGGCTAATTACTAAAATTGGGTAATTGGGCTTTGTACCATAATTGGGGTTTGGACAAAAGAACGACACTTGTGGAAATTAGACTATGAGCTATTAATGGGCTTTATATTTGTTTAACTAAATGAAAGTTTGTTAGTGTTAATATAAAGATTTACAATTGGGCGTCCCTATAAATTACCATATACACTCGATCGGACACGATGGGCGGGGTATTTATATGTACGAATAATCGTTCATTTAACCGGACACGGGAATGGATTAATAGCCACTAGAATAATTAAAACAGGGGTGAAATTACATTCAAGGGTAATTGGTGTAATTGTTAACAAAGTAGTAAAACCTTGGTTTACACGCAGTCGATAACCTGGTGTATTCATTAAACAAAGTATTAAAACCTTGTTACAATTCGAATCCCCAATTAGTTGGAATATTTATCTTCGGGTATAATAATAATTTGACAAGGACACTTGCAATTTATATTTATGACTGATGGACTGTTATGGACAAAAACCAGACGGACATATTGAATAATCCAGGACAAAGGACAATTAACCCATGGGCATAAAACTAAAATCAACACGTCAAACATCATGATTACGGAAGTTTAAATAAGCATAATTCTTTTATTTCATATTTAATTTCCTTTATTTTATATTTAATTACACTTCTAATTATCGCACTTTTATTTATTTTATTTTATCGCACTTTTAATTATCGTACTTTTAATTATCGCAATTTAATTTTATCGCATTTTTATTATTCGCAATTTCATTATCGTTATTTACTTTACGCTTTAATTTAAAGTCTTGTATTTATTTTATATTTTACATTAGGTTTTAACTGCGACTAAAGTTTTAAAATCGACAAACCGGTCATTAAACGGTAAAAACCCCTCTTTATAATAATAATATTACTTATATATATATTTGTATTTTTATAAAATTAAACTAATATAGCGTTGAGCTTTGTTTAAAGATTTCCCTGTGGAACGAACCGGACTTACTAAAAACTACACTACTGTACGATTAGGTACACTGCCTATAAGTGTTGTAGCAAGGTTTAAGTATATCCATTCTATAAATAAATAAATATCTTGTGTAAAATTGTATCGTATTTAATAGTATTTTCTGCTAAAATTTAATAGTATTTTATACCCCTCTGCTTTGACATCACGGTATAACCGACCATATATAACATAAATATAAATGTTAATGAAGTTAATAAAAGTTAGATTACAGAAATATAATTTAGGCGGTATAACCGATCATATATAACATAAATATAAATGTTAATGAAGTTAATAAAAGTTAGATTACAGAAATATAATTTAGGCGGTATAACCGACCATATATAACTTAAATAACATATATATAAATGTTAGTTATGATGATAATAATATTTATCTTACTAATAAATAATAGAAGATATCGTTAAAGAAATTTTTTTTTTTATTACCTTGATTATACGGAGCACTTCGTGCTGATAACGTGTTATAATTCAGTAGGCTTATAACTACCTTTAGTGGTTTGGTTCGTGTCTATAGACTACTTAAAATAAGAGAGAGTAAAGAATGGTAATATATGAAAATATATTCTATGTGTGTTACATGATTACATTTGATGGGGTATTTATAATAAAATAATTTACTGTACTGTTAGGTATAATAATAATACACCCGTGATCAAATTTGTCAGCCACCTTTTTTTGTCATTATCACAACACTTCATGGAATGTATAAACAAAATAAATACGGAGTACATATGTAACGAGAATTTTAAATTTAGAATGCCAATATAACTTGCAATGAATCAAATATTTTAACCCTTAAATACTACTGTAATTTAATTTAATATAAAAAACTTATACATCAATATTTTTTCCTAACAAAATAGAATATTGCTTTAATGTTTGAATTAATTCTACTAAATTTATATCTATAAGAAACTTAAAGAATTACGTAGTATTTGTCAATAATAAGTTGTGTACATTCAAAGAAGAATTTTACTTTTCTTTTGAGTTATGAAGTTATAAAATTATAATGTAAACTTGTGTAAACTTTTTTTGAGTGGGTAATGCCTCCGTCAGTGACCTTACTACGGACGTTAAAAAAATAATGTAAACTTTTTGAGATGCACATGCATAATGGAAAAAAAAAAAATGACTAACGTGACTTTAGACTTTAATCTACTAAGCCCCCCTCAATCATAGTTCCTGGCTTCGCCTCTGATTGTTACCTTTGTTTGGTTTGTTGTGATGGAATATTTTTGTGTTTATGTTGCGGGTTGTCTTTGTGGCATGGTTTGATTAAGACTCGAGTTTAGTTAGCTTTTTCTTGATATTTAGTGTTAGGGTTCGCAAACTGTTATCGAGCCTTGTGGTTTTTCTGTTCGATTGTACTTTTGTTCGTCTCTTTCATCTTTTGAGGAATTTTTTTTATTGTGATCCTTGTTTAAAAGAAATAGAACAAATTAACATATATTATTAAAAACAGATGCAAGTTGTAATATTAAAATTAAAATTTGTCTAGCTGCATGCTAGTGTATTACGGACTAAATGCCATTGTGACTTATCATATACATTTCTTTTAATAATTAAAACCTTTAATGCGTTACAAATAAAACTAAACTTGGAATGATGGTGTCAAGGTTGGAACTTGAGTCTAGTTATTTTATTCATCATTTTTTAATATATACTCGCGACATTAACCTCCCAGCATGTTCATCTATTTTTAAAAACTCACGGCACTACCAAACTCCAAATCAAAATGTAAAAATCATTATGAAAATTGCCTGCGATTGCTTCGCTGGCTATTCATTACATATATGATTTACATGCTAAAGTGTTTAACCGCTACAAAGCTTATCAGTAGGTAGTCCTTGCACACTACAAGTAGGCGTCATTACACACATAATTTACAAGCTAAATCTGCAGAATTTCAAAAGTACACAAGCATACTTTGCTATTGTCGGGTATGGTTACAAAGCTTTGTTAGAATTAATGTGCACGTCATAACACAAATCTATACTACGGCTTATATACGGGCCTATGGGGTCACACACTTTAGCATTTAGACACCAATTATTATATATTGTTGATATATATATAATTATAACCTATGTTTTAAAAAGCATTATTTAATTAAATAAAGTTTAATTAAATATAAAATTATTGAATGGTTTTATTATGATTAAAAAATATTACTCCTTAATTGGTATGGAGTAATTGTTTTGTTGACCTGCTCCACACAAAGTTCAAAGAAAGGGTGCTGGCCTCAGATATATAAATATCATATATGCATTTATAATAAAAAAAATAAAAGTGGTCTTCTTTTTCTGTACTAGACAAAATATAATGAGGTGATATATATTTTAAGGGTGAACACCCTTTGTGAGAGTTTTTAGCTCAGCAAGAACAAAACAGAGAAACAAATTATTTTCAGCTCTATTGTTGCTAATACAACCATCGTTTGTTTCATCTTTATTATTTACATAATCATCGTGATTATTCAATAATTCGTTAGTGTTGTTAGCGAGAGATTTACAAAAGAATAAAAGTACGATTTTGCTTTTGATCTTACTTTTCATTATTGAATCAATATACGATATTGTTTACGGGTTATACGGACTAGCATCCGATTGGTGTTGTTCGAGGTGCTGTGTGGATCAACCATGGAGATATTCATACACTTTGAATATATGTTTCAACCTAGACGTGGACAACTCTTTCTACCGTTCTTGCGTCGCTCGCTAAAGGTATATCTAAACTCCTCTTTGTGAATTTATTATTTGACAATTATTAGTGGTGTAATTGGATCGTGTTGGGATCGTTAATCGTGTGAATATTTGTGATGACCCGGAAATTTCCGACCAAATTTAAACTTTAATCTTTATATTATTCCGACACGATAAGCAAAGTTTGTTAAGTTAAATCTCAAGAATTTTAAACTGTGTTCATACATTCATTATAACCTCGACCAAATTCCGACGATTCATTAACCGTTATATAAATATATATATATATATATATATATATATATATATATATATATATATATATATATATATATATATATATATATATATATATATATATATATATATATATATATATTATAACTTGAGAATATTAATAAAGTATTAAACGTATAATAATTTACACGAACGTATTTGTTTCAATATGATTTTTGACGAAATTAAAAAAAAAATATATTAAATGATTGAATTATCAGAAACATTGAATTATGATTACAAGTCTCTGTTGAGAGGTCCACTATAATTTGAGAAAATCTATTCCTCTTAACGATATTCAGAATAATTTGTAAAGCTATTTATAAATAAAAACAAAAAGTATCATTTACGAAAGTTAGACAAAAGTTAGTGGAGAATTGGTTTCCATAATATTCTATTAATCTATTTTCAAACGTACAAAGACGTTTTCAGTTTAAAAAAGAACTTTATTATTAAAACGTATATAACTTTTATAAATATCTAGAATCACTTTTGACAACTCATTACTTAACCAGTATAATAAATATAACGATATTTATATTTTATTTCATTAAATATATATAACGATTTAAATTAATATTATATATATTTATACGCGTATTATACATACATAGTTTTTATACTTTTACTATACTTTAACTTTACCTTTACTTTACTTTTACTTTACTTTATCTTTAATAATTCACTTTAATAATTCATACTTTAATAATTCACTTTAATAATTCATACTTTAATAATTCACTTTAATAATTCATATTTTAATAATTCACTTTAATAATTCATACTTTAATAATTCACTTTAATAATTCAAAAATCTATTATAAATAGAATTCAATAGGTTTCATTATTTTATAGAAACTTGAAAATATATTTCTCTAAACTCTCTCAATCGATATATATATATATATATATATATATATATATATATATATATATATATATATATATATATATATATATATATATATATATATATATATATATATATATATATATATATATATATATATATATATATATATATATATATATATATATATATTTGCTCTGTATTATTTCAAGATATTATTAGTATATATAAAATATTACGACGGAGTGCTGTCCGAGTGATTTCAAAATAGTTTTTTTGAATGAGTCGAAGCTAAGAAAATTATGGGTTATAGCTATGGAGGTGATGGGTATGGTTCATGGGTATGCTCGTGAGGTCAATCTAGTGTTTATCATCTCCGTTGCGTCTACGTACTTTCCTGCAATATTGAATCTCAATATTGATACGTTCGTGAATCCGAGGCCAACCTTGCACTTGTTAAATGACGTTATATGTATTTTTACTACGAAATACAGTATTGTGAGTTTCATTTGCTCCCTTTTATATATATTTTTGGGACTGAGAATACATGCGCTGTTTTTATAAATGTTTTACGAAATAGGCACAAGTACTAAAACTAATTTTACGTGGGTTTAAACCAGAAATATACCCTTAGCTTGGTAACATTAAACTACTTGTCTATGTACGGGAGGCGCGAATCCTAAAGATAGATCTATTGGGCCTAACAAACCCCATCCTGACTATGGGATGCTTTAGTACTTCGAGGTTATTTTAAACACACCTGATCTGGTGTACTTCAGAGGGTAAAACATGAACGTTAAGGCTTGTTACGGGGTGCCTACAACTTATAGAATACTTTTATACACTTGCGAGTGTACATATATTTATAAACGGAAATCTTGTGGTCTATTAATATATTGAAATGATTGTTATGATAAACCTATGAACTCACCAACCTTTTGGATGGCACTTTAAAGCATATTTATTCTCAGGTATTAAAGAAATCTTCCGCTGTGCATTAGCTCATTTTAAGATATTACTTGGAGTCATTCATGGCATATTTTGAAAGACGTTGCATTCGAGTTATTGAGTTCATCAAGATTATTATTAAGCCAATTATAGTTGGATGTATTATGAAATGGTGTGCATGCCGTCAACTTTCGTTGTAAAGAAAGTTTGTCTTTTAAAAACGAATGCAATGTTTGTAAAATGTATCATATAGAGGTCAAATACCTCGCGATGTAATCAACTATTGTGAATCGTTTATAATGTATATGAACGGGTCCTTTCAGTTGGTATCAGAGCGGTGGTCTTAGTGAACCAGGTCTGCATTAGTGTGTCTAACTGATAGTCGTTAGGATGCATTAGTGAGTCTGGACTTCGACCGTGTCTGCATGTCAAAAGTTTTGCTCATCATTTTTTTCAGAAATTACCTGCTTATCATTCTTAGTCTAGACACATCTTATTGCAATGATTGCATGAATAGTGTATAGACAAAATTCATATCTTAGCGTATCTATTACTGTAAACTTTGCCTGACATATTCCGTAAATTCCTCCATAATCTACGAAACCTTTTGCTCTATATAATTAGAATACCACCCGATAGCTGAAAAATCATTTCATATCGAAAAATTCTTTATTCAATCGTACGAAATGGAATTTGTCATTAGTTCAAGTCCCTCGGATTCCGAAATGGAATCTCACTCAAGTTCCGAAAGCAGTGTGACCGGAATGGATCAACCAATTAGTCCATCATCTATTCTGGATGAATTGGGGATGGATTCGTAGCCTCCTTAATCATTGGAGACAAGAAGAAGGTGATCCCTTCCATCCACCACATTGTCCTCTTGGCGAAGAACCTGAAGCACTTACCGGCGAACCTATCCGAAACACCATTTTCTCTCTTATTTCTAGAGTATCTCGTCACGATTACATACTACACCAAATTCTAGATTTTATTTATCCGCTCGTCCGAACCGACAATCTACCCGGTGTAATAGAAGAAGTCAACGAGCTTCGCGCTCGGGTAGTGGCTTTGGAGAATATGGTGCAAAGGTTACAAACACCAGCAGCAGCACCAGCAGCATAAATAGTACCACCATCAGCAACACCAACACTACCATCACCACCACCAACAACACCATCCACATCCCATACCGCAACATTACAATCTGTATCTCAAACATCAACGTCATACGCCCTGTAAATATCCAGGAATATCAACAACAACAAACGATGAAGTATTAATTCATAAACTTCATTGAAGAGATATCTCTGCGGCAGTTATGTAATCTCCAAAATCTTAGAGATTATTTAATTCTGATCGTAAATCAGATGAGTGAACGGAGATGGTAGAGTAGAAACTTTGATCGAAAATGGTGTACGATTTATAAGCTAGAATTGTTTTACCAACAGCATCAACAGGACCGTAGCATCATCAACACAGTCAGTGCCGTCAGTATCGTCAGAATCAACGGCATCTTAACATCACAAACTCTGTCAGTTCAAGAATCATTGTGGACATCATTACGAATCAACAACAAATATATTGTATCAACGAGTTATGAAGTATTAACTCATTTTCAATCGAAAGATTTATATGTATATTTTATATGTATAAATTTTTAAACCATAATAAATCTTCCCGTACTAAGCTATTATGTGTGAATCTTAACTACTCAGTTAATTCATATTACAAATATGCAATGATGTACGTTCTTCGTCCGCAACTTAACCATCGTTAATTACAATCTCTGTCTCAATTCAATAAAAATCCAATTCATAATTAATCAAGTGTATTATTCGAATATATGTTTGATTTTACACTTTCATCATCGATGTACTCGAAACTTTTCAAATAACATCATTCGTACCTTGCGAAGTTCACAAGAATTTCACGAAAACCAACAAATAACAAAGTAATGATTCATAATTTCAATATTATTGAAGAAATACTTATGCAATTTATAAAGTTTTAGGGATTACTCAATTCTAGTTCCAACCATAAAACAAATGAGTTTAATTTAATATTAACTCATTAAATCTATATTACATCTAAAGAAAATATACACATATATTTTCATAAAGACTGTAATAAACTTCTTTTGTACAAAATATTAATTGTAAAAAATTTTTAACGGGTAGGTAATACCCGAGAGATATATAAATTCACAATTAATATATTACCTTTTTTTGAAACTGATTCAGCAATCATCAATTATACTCCCTACTTTCACAACAATATCCATTCTTTCATATAAATCAAAACAATCATACTCATTCAAATTCAATTACATATTCTGATTTTGAAATCGCATAATTCAATTCGAAATATAACCAGTATCATCACTCTTAGATTCCTATATCTTTCAAAGCTATACTTTGACTTCAAAACTGTGTTAGAACATCATATGTATTAACGATTACAATATGTGCTCAAACCCTTCAAAATTCCTGAAGACACTTCAACTAAGGAACAATCGAGATGATGATCCAACCACATGTTACCCACAGTTATACACCTGAAAAACTCTCAAAACCCAAGTCATAGTTCGACACGTATCCGTGTTAGACCCTTTGGCATTTACTAGCTAAAATAACTTTTCAATTCCGTTTCAAAATAGACAGTTTTGTCACATCTCCAGCAAGTCAACTTCGACTTCTCAATCAAAACAGTCTTATTATAACCTCAATAGATACGTTGCCCTTTCACCAACGTTACCGGGGAATCGTTTATATTCACCACATTAGCAATAAACTTACCAACAACTTCACTGATCTTTGACTTTCAAAAAAAAATCATTATAATTATCGAAACCCTATCATATACGCATTCGTACCTTATAACAAGAATTGCCATACCAATTATTGAGAATCAGCAATCAGTATTTTGAAACCACGCAGCATGTCTACATCAACAATTACATATACACACAACGTCTACCTCCAAGACTTACATTCTTTGAATGAGAAATTTCTGAAAAACACCCTAAACTGCGAACCAGTTCTCAAAATTTTGAAAAATGCTGATGAAGCAGCAAAAACTGTAAACGACCTTAACAGTAAAAAGTTGGATGATAAAGGATAGTATATTGGCAAAGCTCAGAAAAAGAGAAGCTTTGGAACTGGAAAACGGATTGAGCAAAGTATGAAGGAGGCTGTGGACAAATCACAAAGGCTGAACCTGACTTCAAAGAATCCAAATGATTCAGTACTTGCTGAAGTCATTAACGAATACCTTGCTCCTGACTCTAAATCTCTGCGGATAATATCCTTCATCATCCTCTGATATTAGACATTCTAAGATATCATCGTATCTTTCATTATAAATATCATCTATACTTCTGAAGATATTTTTATAATTATTCTTATCTGAAATCATTTACCTCTTCGCGCTATCTGTATTATATCATAAAAGAAACTATTTTAGTTTCTAAATTCTAAAACATTCGAGTTTAAAATAGGAATATTCTTGAAGAAGTGTTGGGAGCTGAAGCATGAGTTAGTATAATATAATGACACTTGATCAACGTGATTATATTACAGTAATTCATGCTGAGTTTCTAAATGGAACATGATGATTCACAGATCATAACGTCATCATGTGCTATGTTACACGACTCTTGTATTCTCTTTGATCTCTAAATATCAAGAAAATATTTCTTGATGATTCGGCCTTTTCTGAGGTATTCTGGTAATTTGACAAGTCAAGATCGTGTCATTACAATTTCCTTCCTAGAACATTAACAATGTTCATTCCGAAATTTATATCTGCGAAATCTGAACCATTACAAGCAGTGCTTAATCGCAAGAAGAAGAAACGAAAGGACAAAGCTCCGAACTAGAAATGGGAGTATAAATCATGGCAAATAGAAGAGAGCATTAACTGTGGATGACAATGATTATAGAAGAAGCAAAGACTTTGAAATATAAGGGAAGATATAAAATCCAACAACAACCCAGAAATCACAAACCGTATATATCAATGCATATAGCAATATAAAGACACGGGAGAACTAAAAACACTATAAAACCAAGAGTATAGTAGAAGTAAATAGATTCTTCCGGAGGCAGATGAAAAAGAAGAGCGACAGATATGAAAGTGAGGAGTATATCAAGAATCAGCACTGGATGAAGCATATTGACAAATACTTTAAAATATGAGTTGAGAAGGTGTGAGTTGTAAGAAAACAAATGAGGTGGATTTATAGTGAAATATCCGACAGAGAAATCAAAATAGATTATCGCATTAATTCGAAGAGGATCATAATTTCCTTAATCGCCGAATAATCAAATCCAATATAGATTACAAAGATTTTCTTTTCGGAGATCAATCGTGATGACGTTAAAAGATACAACGAATCACTATTATCTTATTTCATTCATTTATGATAACTTCACTCACACGCTTCGAGTAATCGAATTATTTTATCCATTCTTCTTGAACATGATAAAACTCTATAATCATTATAATAACATTCTCATTGTTAGTCATGACGACCTCTATCAAATTTCGGGGACGAAATTTCTTTAACGGGTAGGTACCGTGACGACCCGAAAATTTCCGACCAAATTTAAACTTTAATCTTTATATTATTCCGACACGATAAGCAAAGTTTGTTAAGTTAAATCTCAAGAATTTTAAACTGTGTTCATACATTCATTATAACCTCGACCAAATTCCGACGATTCATGAACCGTTATATATAAATAGATATGTATATATATATATATATATATATATATATATATATATATATATATATATATATATATATATATATATTATAACTTGAGAATATTAATAAAGTATTAAACGTATAATACTTTACACGAACGTATTTGTTTCAATATGATTTTTGACGAAATTAAAAAAAAATATATTAAATGATTGAATTATCAGAAACATTGAATTATGATTACAAGTCTCTGTTGAGAGGTCCACTATGATTTGAGAAAATCTATTCCTCTTAACGATATTCAGAATAATTTGTAAAGCTATTTATAAATAAAAACAAAAAGTGTCATTTATGAAAGTTAGACAAAAGTTAGTGGAGAATTGGTTTCCATAATATTCTATTAATCTATTTTCAAACGTACAAAGACGTTTTCAGTTTAAAAAAGAACTTTATTATTAAAACGTATATAACTTTTATAAATATCTAGAATCACTTTTGACAACTCATTACTTAACCAGTATAATAAATATAACGATATTTATATTTTATTTCATTAAATATATATAACGATTTAAATTAATATTATATATATTTATACGCGTATTATACATACATAGTTTTTATACTTTTACTATACTTTAACTTTACCTTTACTTTACTTTTACTTTACTTTAACTTTAATAATTCACTTTAATAATTCATACTTTAATAATTCACTTTAATAATTCATACTTTAATAATTCACTTTAATAATTCATACTTTAATAATTCACTTTAATAATTCATACTTTAATAATTCACTTTAATAATTCATACTTTAATAATTCACTTTAATAATTCATACTTTAATAATTCACTTTAATAATTCACTTTAATAATTTAAAAATCTATTATAAATAGAATTCAATAGGTTTCATTATTTCATAGAAACTTGAAAATATATTTCTCTAAACTCTCTCAATCGATTTATATATATATATATATATATATATATATATATATATATATATATATATATTTGCTCTGTATTATTTTAAAATATTATTAGTATATATAAAATATTACGACGGAGTGCTGTCCGAGTGATTTCAAAATAGTTTTTTTGAATGAGTCGAAGCTAAGAAAATTATGGGTTATAGCTATGGAGGTGATGGGTATGGTTCATGGGTATGCTCGTGAGGTCAATCTAGTGTTTATCATCTCCGTTGTAGTGACCCGAACTTTTCCATGTTTATATATATTAATTGAGATTGATATTTACATGATTAAATGTTTCCAACATGTTAAGCAATCAAACTTGTTAAGACTTGATTTATTGAAATATGTTTCATATAGACAATTGACCACCCAAGTTGATCGGTGATTCACGAACGTTAAAACTTGTAAAAACTATATGATGACATATATATGGATATATATATAGTTAACATGATACTATGATAAGTAAACATATCATTAAGTATATTAACAATGAACTACATATGTAAAAACAAGACTACTAACTTAATGATTTTTAAACGAGACATATATGTAACGATTATCGTTGTAAAGACGTTTAATGTATATATATCATATTAAGAGATATTCATACATGATAATATCATGATAATATAATAATTTAACATCTCATTTGTTATAATAAACAATGGGTTAACAACATTCAACAAGATCGTTAACCTAAAGGTTTCAAAACAACATTTACATGTAACGACTAACGATGACTTAACGACTCAGTTAAAATGTATATACATGTAGTGTTTTAATATGTATTCATACACTTTTGAAAGACTTCAAGACACTTATCAAAATACTTCTACTTAACAAAAATTCTTACAATTACATCCTCGTTCAGTTTCATCAACAATTCTACTCGTATGCACCCGTATTCGTACTCGTACAATACACAGCTTTTAGATGTATGTACTATTGGTATATACACTCCAATGATCAGCTCTTAGCAGCCCATGTGAGTCACCTAACACATGTGGGAACCATCATTTGGAAACTAGCATGAAATATCTCATAAAATTACAAAAATATGAGTAATCATTCATGACTTATTTACATGAAAACAAAATTACATATCCTTTATATCTAATCCATACACCAACGACCAAAAACACCTACAAACACTTTCATTCTTCAATTTTCTTCATCTAATTGATCTCTCTCAAGTTCTATCTTCAAGTTCTAAGTGTTCTTCATATATTCTACAAGTTCTAGTTACATAAAATCAAGAATACTTTCAAGTTTGCTAGCTCACTTCCAATCTTGTAAGGTGATCATCCAACCTCAAGAAATCTTTGTTTCTTACAGTAGGTTATCATTCTAATACAAGGTAATAATCATATTCAAACTTTGGTTCAATTTCTATAACTATAACAATCTTATTTCAAGTGATGATCTTACTTGAACTTGTTTTCGTGTCATGATTCTGCTTCAAGAACTTCGAGCCATCGAAGGATCCATTGAAGCTAGATCCATTTTTCTCTTTTCCAGTAGGTTTATCCAAGGAACTTAAGGTAGTAATGATGTTCATAACATCATTCGATTCATACATATAAAGCTATCTTATTCGAAGGTTTAAACTTGTAATCACTAGAACATAGTTTAGTTAATTCTAAACTTGTTCGCAAACAAAAGTTAATCCTTCTAACTTGACTCTTAAAATCAACTAAACACATGTTCTATATCTATATGATATGCTAACTTAATGATTTAAAACCTGGAGACACGAAAAACACCGTAAAACCGGATTTACGCCGTCGTAGTAACACCGCGGGCTGTTTTGGGTTAGTTAATTAAAAACTATGATAAACTTTGATTTAAAAGTTGTTATTCTGAGAAAATGATTTTTATTATGAACATGAAAATATATCCAAAAATTATGGTTAAACTCAAAGTGGAAGTATGTTTTCTAAAATGGTCATCTAGACGTCGTTCTTTCGACTGAAATGACTACCTTTACAAAAACGACTTGTAACTTATTTTTCCGACTATAAACCTATACTTTTTCTGTTTAGATTCATAAAATAGGGTTCAATATGAAACCATAGCAATTTGATTCACTCAAAACGGATTTAAAATGAAGAAGTTATGGGTAAAACAAGATTGGATAATTTTTCTCATTTTAGCTACGTGAAAATTGGTAACAAATCTATTCCAACCATAACTTAATCAACTTGTATTGTGTATTATGTAATCTTGAGATACCATAGACACGTATACAATGTTTCGACCTATCATGTCGACACATCTATATATATTTCGGAACAACCATAGACACTCTATATGTGAATGTTGGAGTTAGCTATACAGGGTTGAGGTTGATTCCAAAATATATATAGTTTGAGTTGTGATCAATACTGAGATACGTATACACTGGGTCATGGATTGATTCAAGATAATATTTATCGATTTATTTCTGTACATCTAACTGTGGACAACTAGTTGTAGGTTACTAACGAGGACAGCTGACTTAATAAACTTAAAACATCAAAATATATTAAAAGTGTTGTAAATATATTTTGAACATACTTTGATATATATGTATATATTGTTATAGGTTCGTGAATCAACCAGTGGCCAAGTCTTACTTCCCGACGAAGTAAAAATCTGTGAAAGTGAGTTATAGTCCCACTTTTAAAATCCAATATTTTTGGGATGAGAATACATGCAGGTTTTATAAATGATTTACAAAATAGACACAAGTACGTGAAACTACATTCTATGGTTGAATTATCGAAATCGAATATGCCCCTTTTTATTAAGTCTGGTAATCTAAGAATTAGGGAACAGACACCCTAATTGACGTGAATCCTAAAGATAGATCTATTGGGCCTAACAAACCCCATCCAAAGTACCGGATGCTTTAGTACTTCGAAATTTATATCATATCCGAAGGGTGTCCCGGAATGATGGGGATATTCTTATATATGCATCTTGTTAATGTCGGTTACCAGGTGTTCAGCATATGAATGATTTTTATCTCTATGTATGGGATGTGTATTGAAATATGAAATCTTGTGGTCTATTATTATTATGATTTGATATATATAGGTTAAACCTATAACTCACCAACATTTTTGTTGACGTTTTAAGCATGTTTATTCTCAGGTGATTATTAAGAGCTTCTGCTGTCGCATACTTAAATAAGGACGAGATTTGGAGTCCATGCTTGTATGATATTGTGTAAAAACTGCATTCAAGAAACTTATTTTGTTGTAACATATTTGTATTGTAAACCATTATGTAATGGTCGTGTGTAAACAGGATATTTTAGATTATCATTATTTGATAATCTACGTAAAGCTCTTTAAACCTTTATTGATGAAATAAAGGTTATGGTTTGTTTTAAAATGAATGCAGTCTTTGAAAAACGTCTCATATAGAGGTCAAAACCTCGCAACGAAATCAATTAATATGGAACATTTTTAATCAATAAGAACGGGACATTTCAGTTGGTATCCGAGCGTTGGTCTTAGAGAACCAGAAAATTTGCATTAGTGTGTCTTATCGAGTTTGTTAGGATGCATTAGTGAGTCTGGACTTCGACCGTGTTTTCCTTAAAAATGATTGCTTAACATTTTTGTTGGAAACTATATATTTTTAACATATGAATATTATGTGATATATTAATCTCTTATCGTGTTTGATATTATGTGATAGATGTCTACCTCTAGAACAAGTCCCATTGACTCACCTAATAATAATGAAGAGTCAAATGTAAATTGGAATGATTCGTGGACTGATTCACAAGTTCCCGAAGAGGAACCGGAAGAAGAGTCGGCACCGGAAGAAGAATCGGAACCGGAAGAAGAATCGGAACCTGAAGAAGAAATAGAACCGGTGGGGGAAATAATAAAACGGTTAAGTAAAAGAGAATCCTCAACCAACCGACCAAGGTTAATTATGGTCAATGGTGTTTCCGCCAAGGAAGCCAAATATTGGGAGGATTACCAATTCTCCGATGAATCGAATTCCGACGAGAATTCCGATGATGTTATAGAAATTACCCCAACGGAATTTAAAAAGGCAAAAGAAAATAATAAGAGAAAGGGCATAAAAATAGAGAAATCTAATTCCAACCCCGATGAACTTTATATGTATCGTCAACCCCCGAAGTCCTTAAGTTGTAACAATGACCCGGGAACCTCTAAACCACCAGGTTTTTCTAAACCAATGTGGATAACGACGGCTCGTATTAGGGGAACATCATATATCCCTAGAAACTTGGCAAAACGAACCAAAACCGAACAAGAAGAAACAAGCGAGTCGGAATAAGATAGTTATATTCGTGTGGTGTAATATATGTAATATAGTGTGCTTATGCTTTATGATATATGTAAAAATATCTTGTATTAATAAGTATTTTTTTTTATGAATCTAACTCTTGTCTATTTTACAGTATAAAAACACAAAATGGATAGACAACCCAATATTTTAAGAGACCTACCCGGAGACATGATTGATGAAATCTTGTCTAGAGTGAGTCAGAATTCCTCGGCACAACTATTTAAGGCGAGATCAGTTTGTAAGACATTCGAAGAACGTTCCAAGAATGTCTTGGTTTATAAGAGACTTTCGTTTGAAAGATGGGGGATATCACATTGGGAAACCCATAAGTTACGACGTGTTTACTTTGACGCATATATTGCGGGGAACCTAAATGCTATTTTACGCAACGGGTTAAGAAATTATTTTGACTCAATATATCCAAATATTGGACTTCGTGATTTAGAAAAAGCGGCTAACATGCAAAACAAAGAAGCATGTTATGCTTACGGGTTAGTAATGTTCGCTTCTCACCAAAGTGAGAACAAGAACATCGGGCTACAACTATTAAACAAAACGTTCCCACAAGTGACGGAGTCGGTAATTGGGGTAAGAAATGAGGTTTTTAGGTTATTACGAGACTGTTGGTCATTACATAACCCTCGTCCCTTTGATGACGTTACAACACGCTGTCTTATCAACGGCCATAACGGTTATGTTCCACAAGACCAAGGATGGGAAGTAGTCCTAGTAAAACCAGAATGCATGACTTGTTTCTGGACGTATGAATTACGTGTCTTTATTGCCTTTGCTGAACGACTTGTGTACTAGCTAGAATTGTCTTCACAACTATCTTGTATCAAAGTTATTGTGTGCTATATTTCATGCTTTATGTAAAATAAGCGGTATTGTAAGTTTGTAAAATATTGTATAAAAGTTTGAATGCGAAATATTATTACAATCAGTTTTTCATATAGAATTGTAGTAGTTGAATTGTATATTAGCTACTAAGTATGAACTTAATGGGTAGGTACTACCCGAATTTAAACTTATAAAACGCTAATATGAAGAAAAAGCTTTTATAAATGAGTTCATATTATGCTACGAAATACTATTAACTACTCTTAATATTCTGTATGATTAACTTGTTCCATTTGACTATTTTGAAGGAAATGGCACCGACTACTCGACACACCGTGAATATGAATGAAGAGGAATTCCGTACTTTTCTAGCTTCAAACATAGCCGCAGTACAGGCTGCGCTACATACCAACAATAACCTTGGATCTGGCAGTACAGGAAATCGTGTAGGATGCACCTACAAAGAATTCACTGCTTGCAAACCTTTGGAATTTGATGGAACTGAAGGACCGATCGGATTGAAACGGTGGACCGAGAAGGTTGAATCGGTGTTTGCCATAAGTAAGTGTACTGAAGAGGACAAAGTGAAGTACGCTATTCATACCTTCACAGGTTATGCGTTAACATGGTGGAATACCTATCTAGAGCAAGTGGGACAAGACGATGCGTACGCACTACCGTGGTCAGCATTTAAGCACTTGATGAACGAGAAGTACCGTCCCAGAACCGAGGTCAATAAGCTCAAGACAGAACTTAGAGGGTTACGAACCCAAGGATTTGATATTACCACGTATGAAAGACGATTCACAGAATTGTGCCTATTGTGTCCGGGAGCATTCGAAGATGAGGAAGAGAAGATCGACGCGTTTGTGAAAGGATTACCGGAAAGAATCCAAGAATATATAAGTTCACACGAGCCCGCCTCCATACAACAGACATGTAGAATGGCTCACAAACTAGTGAACCAGATTGAAGAAAGAATTAAAGAACAGACTGCTGAAGAGGCCAATGTGAAGCAAGTCAAAAGAAAGTGGGAGGAAAACGGTGATAAGAATCACCAATACAACAACAACAGCAATTACAACAATAATCGCAACAATTATCCCAACAATCGCAACATCAATCGCAACTACAACAAACGGCCCAACAACAACAACAACAACAACAGCAACAGCAACTACAACAATCATCCCAACAACAATAATAACCGCAACAACAACAACAATCAGAAGCAGCTATGCCAAAGGTGTGAAAAGTATCACTCGGGGTTCTGCACCAAATTTTGCAACAAGTGTAAAAGAAATGGTCATAGCGCGGCGAAGTGTGAGGTCTACGGACCAGAGGTTAATAGAACGAAAGGAACAAATGGTGTCGGAACGAGTAATGGCGGAGCAAGTAGTGTCGGAGCAAGTTATGCCAATGTAGTTTGTTATAAATGTGGAAAACCGGGCCACATTATTAGAAATTGCCCGAACCAGGAGAACACGAATGGACAAGGCCGCGGAAGAGTTTTCAATATTAATGCGGCAGAGGCACAGGAAGACCCGGAGCTTGTTACGGGTACGTTTCTTATTGACAATAAATCTGCTTACGTTTTATTTGATTCGGGTGCGGATAGAAGCTATATGAGTAGAGATTTTTGTGCTAAATTAAGTTGTCCATTGACGCCTTTGGATAGTAAATTTTTACTCGAATTAGCAAATGGTAAATTAATTTCAGCAGATAATATATGTCGGAATCGAGAAATTAAACTGGTTAGCGAAACATTTAAGATTGATTTGATACCAGTAGAGTTAGGGAGTTTTGATGTGATAATCGGTATGGACTGGTTGAAAGAAGTGAAAGCAGAGATCGTTTGTTACAAAAATGCAATTCGCATTATACGAGAAAAAGAAAAACCCTTAATGGTGTACGGAGAAAAGGGCAACACGAAGCTACATCTTATTAGTAATTTGAAGGCACAAAAACTAATAAGAAAAGGTTGCTATGCTGTTCTAGCACACGTCGAGAAAGTACAAACTGAAGAAAAGAGCATCAATGATGTTCCCATTGCAAAAGAATTTCCCGATGTATTTCCGGAAGAATTACCGGGATTACCCCCACATCGATCCGTTGAATTTCAAATAGATCTTGTACCAGGAGCTGCACCAATAGCTCGTGCTCCTTACAGACTCGCACCCAGCGAGATGAAAGAACTGCAAAGCCAATTACAAGAACTTTTAGAGCGTGGTTTCATTCGACTAAGCACATCACCGTGGAGAGCTCCTGTTTTGTTTGTCAAGAAGAAAGATGGTACATTCAGGTTGTGTATCGACTACCGAGAGTTGAACAAACTTACCATCAAGAACCGCTACCCACTACCGAGAATCGACGACTTATTTGATCAACTACAAGGCTCGTCTGTTTATTCAAAGATTGACTTACGTTCCGGGTATCATCAAATGCGGGTGAAAGAAGATGATATTCCAAAGACTGCTTTCAGAACACGTTACGGTCATTACGAGTTTATGGTCATGCCGTTTGGTTTAACTAATGCACCAGCTGTGTTCATGGACCTTATGAACCGAGTGTGTGGACCATACCTTGACAAGTTTGTCATCGTTTTCATTGATGACATACTTATTTACTCAAAGAATGACCAAGAACACGGTGAACATTTGAGAAAGGTGTTAGAAGTATTGAGGAAGGAAGAATTGTACGCTAAGTTTTCAAAGTGTGCATTTTGGTTGGAAGAAGTTCAATTCCTCGGTCACATAGTGAACAAAGAAGGTATTAAGGTGGATCCGGCAAAGATAGAAACTGTTGAAAAGTGAAAAACCCCGAAAACTCCGAAACACATACGCCAGTTTTTAGGACTAGCTGGTTACTACAGAAGGTTCATCCAAGACTTTTCCAGAATAGCAAAACCCTTGACTGCATTAACGCATAAAGGGAAGAAATTTGAATGGAATGATGAACAAGAGAAAGCGTTTCAGTTATTGAAGAAAAAGCTAACTACGGCACCTATATTGTCATTGCCTGAAGGGAATGATGATTTTGTGATTTATTGTGACGCATCAGAGCAAGGTCTCGGTTGTGTATTAATGCAACGAACAAAGGTGATTGCTTATGCCTCTAGACAATTGAAGATTCACGAGCAAAATTATACGACACATGATTTGGAATTAGGCGCGGTTGTTTTTGCATTAAAGACTTGGAGGCGCTACTTATATGGGGTCAAAAGTATTATATATACCGACCACAAAAGTCTTCAACACATATTTAATCAGAAACAACTGAATATGAGGCAGCGTAGGTGGATTGAATTATTGAATGATTACGACTTTGAGATTCGTTACCACCCGGGGAAGGCAAATGTGGTAGCCGATGCCTTGAGCAGGAAGGACAGAGAACCCATTCGAGTAAAATCTATGAATATAATGATTCATAATAACCTTACTACTCAAATAAAGGAGGCGCAACAAGGAGTTTTAAAAGAGGGAAATTTAAAGGATGAAATACCCAAAGGATCGGAGAAGCATCTTAATATTCGGGAAGACGGAACCCGGTATAGGGCTGAAAGGATTTGGGTACCAAAATTTGGAGATATGAGAGAAATGGTACTTAGAGAAGCTCATAAAACCAGATACTCAATACATCCTGGAACGGGGAAGATGTACAAGGATCTCAAGAAACATTTTTGGTGGCCGGGTATGAAAGCTGATGTTGCTAAGTACGTAGGAGAATGTTTGACGTGTTCTAAGGTTAAAGCTGAGCATCAGAAACCATCAGGTCTACTTCAACAACCCGAAATCCCGGAATGGAAATGGGAAAACATTACCATGGATTTCATCACTAAATTGCCAAGGACTGCAAGTGGTTTTGATACTATTTGGGTAATAGTTGATCGTCTCACCAAATCAGCACACTTCCTGCCAATAAGAGAAGATGACAAGATAGAGAAGTTAGCACGACTGTATTTGAAGGAAGTCGTCTCCAGACATGGAATACCAATCTCTATTATCTCTGATAGGGATGGCAGATTTATTTCAAGATTCTGGCAGACATTACAGCAAGCATTAGGAACTCGTCTAGACATGAGTACTGCCTATCATCCACAAACTGATGGGCAGAGCGAAAGGAAGATACAAACGCTTAAAGACATGCTACGAGCATGTGTTATTGATTTCGGAAACAGTTGGGATCGACATCTACCGTTAGCAGAATTTTCCTACAACAACAGCTACCATTCAAGCATTGAGATGGCGCCGTTTGAAGCACTTTATGGTAGAAAGTGCAGGTCTCCGATTTGTTGGAGTGAAGTGGGGGATAGACAGATTACGGGTCCAGAGATTATACAAGAAACTACCGAGAAGATCATCTAAATTCAACAACGGTTGAAAACCGCCCAAAGTCGACAAAAGAGCTACGCTGACATTAAAAGAAAAGATATAGAATTTGAAATTGGAGAGATGGTCATGCTTAAAGTTGCACCTTGGAAAGGCGTTGTTCGATTTGGTAAACGAGGGAAATGAAATCCAAGGTATATTGGACCATTCAAGATTATTGATCGTGTCGGACCAGTAGCTTACCGACTTGAGTTACCTCAACAACTCGCGGCTGTACATAACACTTTCCACGTCTCGAATTTGAAGAAATGTTTTGCTAAAGAAGATCTCACTATTCCGTTAGATGAAATCCATATCAACGAAAAACTTCAATTCATCGAAGAACCCGTCGAAATAATGGATCGTGAGGTTAAAAGACTTAAACAAAACAAGATACCAATTGTTAAGGTTCGATGGAATGCTCGTAGAGGACCCGAGTTCACCTGGGAGCATGAAGATCAGATGAAGAAGAAATACCCGCATCTATTTCCAGAAGATTCTTCAACACCTTCAACAGCTTAAAATTTCGGGACGAAATTTATTTAACGGGTAGGTACTATAGTGACCCGAACTTTTCCATGTTTATATATATTAATTGAGATTGATATTTACATGATTAAATGTTTCCAACATGTTAAGCAATCAAACTTGTTAAGACTTGATTTATTGAAATATGTTTCATATAGACAATTGACCACCCAAGTTGACCGGTGATTCACGAACGTTAAAACTTGTAAAAACTATATGATGACATATATGTGGATATATATATATAGTTAACATGATACTATGATAAGTAAACATATCATTAAGTATATTAACAATGAACTACATATGTAAAAACAAGACTACTAACTTAATGATTTTTAAACGAGACATATATGTAACGATTATCGTTGTAAAGACGTTTAATGTATATATATCATATTAAGAGATATTCATACATGATAATATCATGATAATATAATAATTTAAAATCTCATTTGATATTATAAACATTGGGTTAACAACATTTAACAAGATCGTTAACCTAAAGGTTTCAAAACAACACTTACATGTAACGACTAACGATGACTTAACGAATCAGTTAAAATGTATATACATGTAGTGTTTTAATATGTATTTATACACTTTTAGAAGACTTCAATACACTTATCAAAATACTTCTACTTAACAAAAATGCTTACAATTACATCCTCGTTCAGTTTCATCAACAATTCTACTCGTATGCACCCGTATTCGTACTCGTACAATACACAGCTTTTAGATGTATGTACTATTGGTATATACACTCCAATGATCAGCTCTTAGCAGCCCATGTGAGTCACCTAACACATGTGGGAACCATCATTTGGCAACTAGCATGAAATATCTCATAAAATTACAAAAATATGAGTAATCATTCATGACTTATTTACATGAAAACAAAATTACATATCCTTTATATCTAATCCATACACCAACGACCAAAAACACCTACAAACACTTTCATTCTTCAATTTTCTTCATCTAATTGATCTCTCTCAAGTTCTATCTTCAAGTTCTAAGTGTTCTTCATATATTCTACAAGTTCTAGTTACATAAAATCAAGAATACTTTCAAGTTTGCTAGCTCACTTCCAATCTTGTAAGGTGATCATCCAACCTCAAGAAATCTTTGTTTCTTACAGTAGGTTATCATTCTAATACAAGGTAATAATCATATTCAAACTTTGGTTCAATTTCTATAACTATAACAATCTTATTTCAAGTGATGATCTTACTTGAACTTGTTTTCGTGTCATGATTCTGCTTCAAGAACTTTGAGCCATCCAAGGATCCATTGAAGCTAGATCCATTTTTCTCTTTTCTAGTAGGTTTATCCAAGGAATTTAAGGTAGTAATGATGTTCATAACATCATTCGATTCATACATATAAAGCTATCTTATTCGAAGGTTTAAACTTGTAATCACTAGAACATAGTTTAGTTAATTCTAAACTTGTTCGCAAACAAAAGTTAATCCTTCTAACTTGACTCTTAAAATCAACTAAACACATGTTCTATATCTATATGATATGCTAACTTAATGATTTAAAACCTGGAGACACGAAAAACACCGTAAAACCGGATTTACGCCGTCGTAGTAACACCGCGGGCTGTTTTGGGTTAGTTAATTAAAAACTATGATAAACTTTGATTTAAAAGTTGTTATTCTGAGAAAATGATTTTTATTATGAACATGAAACTATATCCAAAAATTATGGTTAAACTCAAAGTGGAAGTATGTTTTCTAAAATGGTCATCTAGACGTCGTTCTTTCGACTGAAATGACTACCTTTACAAAAACGACTTGTAACTTATTTTTCCGACTATAAACCTATACTTTTTCTGTTTAGATTCATAAAATAGGGTTCAATATGAAACCATAGCAATTTGATTCACTCAAAACGGATTTAAAATGAAGAAGTTATGGGTAAAACAAGATTGGATAATTTTTCTCATTTTAGCTACGTGAAAATTGGTAACAAATCTATTCCAACCATAACTTAATCAACTTGTATTGTATATTATGTAATCTTGAGATACCATAGACACGTATACAATGTTTCGACCTATCATGTCGACACATCTATATATATTTCGGAACAACCATAGACACTCTATATGTGAATGTTGGAGTTAGCTATACAGGGTTGAGGTTGATTCCAAAATATATATAGTTTGAGTTGTGATCAATACTGAGATACGTATACACTGGGTCGTGGATTGATTCAAGATAATATTTATCGATTTTTATCTGTACATCTAACTGTGGACAACTAGTTGTAGGTTACTAACGAGGACAGCTGACTTAATAAACTTAAAACATCAAAATATATTAAAAGTGTTGTAAATATATTTTGAACATACTTTGATATATATGTATATATTGTTATAGGTTCGTGAATCAACCAGTGGCCAAGTCTTACTTCCCGACGAAGTAAAAATCTGTGAAAGTGAGTTATAGTCCCACTTTTAAAATCTAATATTTTTGGGATGAGAATACATGCAGGTTTTATAAATGATTTACAAAATAGACACAAGTACGTGAAACTACATTCTATGGTTGAATTATCGAAATCGAATATGCCCCTTTTTATTAAGTCTGGTAATCTAAGAATTAGGGAACAGACACCCTAATTGACGTGAATCCTAAAGATAGATCTATTAGGCCTAACAAACCCCATCCAAAGTACCGGATGCTTTAGTACTTCGAAATTTATATCATATCCGAAGGGTGTCCCGGAATGATGGGGATATTCTTATATATGCATCTTGTTAATGTCGGTTACCAGGTGTTCACCATACGAATGATTTTTATCTCTATGTATGGGATGTGTATTGAAATATGAAATCTTGTGGTCTATTATTATTATGATTTGATATATATAGGTTAAACCTATAACTCACCAACATTTTTGTTGACGTTTTAAGCATGTTTATTCTCAGGTGATTATTAAGAGCTTCCGCTGTCGCATACTTAAATAAGGACGAGATTTGGAGTCCATGCTTGTATGATATTGTGTAAAAACTGCATTCAAGAAACTTATTTTGTTGTAACATATTTGTATTGTAAACCATTATGTAATGGTCGTGTGTAAACAGGATATTTTAGATTATCATTATTTGATAATCTACGTAAAGCTCTTTAAACCTTTATTGATGAAATAAAGGTTATGGTTTGTTTTAAAATGAATGCAGTCTTTGAAAAACGTCTCATATAGAGGTCAAAACCTCGCAACGAAATCAATTAATATGGAACGTTTTTAATCAATAAGAACGGGACATTTCATCTGTTGCGTCTACGTACTTTCCTACAATATTGAATCTCAATATTGATACGTTCGTGAGTCCGAGGCCAACCTTGCACTTGTTAAATGACGTTATATGTATTTTTACTACGAAATACAGTATTGTGAGTTTCATTTGCTCCCTTTTATATATATTTTTGGGACTGAGAATACATGCGCTGTTTTTATAAATGTTTTACGAAATAGGCACAAGTACTAAAACTAATTCTACGTGGGTTTAAACCAGAAATATACCCTTAGCTTGGTAACATTAAACTACTTGTCTATGTACGGTAGGCGCGAATCCTAAAGATAGATCTATTGGGCCTGACAAACCCCATCCTGACTATGGGATGCTTTAGTACTTCGAGGTTATTTTAAACACACCTGATCTGGTGTACTTCAGAGGGTAAAACATGAACGTTAAGGCTTGTTACCGGGTGCCTACAACTTATAGAATACTTTTATACACTTGCGAGTGTACATATATTTATAAACGGAACTCTTGTGGTCTATTAATATATTGAAATGATTGTTATGATAAACCTATGAACTCACCAACCTTTTGGTTGACACTTTAAAGCATGTTTATTCTCAGGTATTAAAGAAATCTTCCGCTGTGCATTAGCTCATTTTAAGGATATTACTTGGAGTCATTCATGGCATATTTTGAAAGACGTTGCATTCGAGTTATTGAGTTCATCAAGATTATTAAATTATAGTTGGATGTATTATGAAATGGTGTGCATGCCGTCAACTTTCGTTGTAAAGAAAGTTTGTCTTTTAAAAACGAATGCAATGTTTGTAAAATGTATCATATAGAGGTCAAATACCTCGCGATGTAATCAACTATTGTGAATCGTTTATAATGTATATGAACGGGTCCTTTCAATATTTTACTTGAAAGTTTATATTAAAATAAATGATGTTTATTTTAAAGTTAATAAAAGATGTTAATTTTTCATGTTCCGCTGCGTTTATAATATATTAAAAGTACACACAGTTTTCCATCAGTGGTATCAGAGCAGCTTTTATACCATTTTAATTGTCGGGTGTTTATTCTTTAGATCTAGCTTTGTGGTATATTGGTGAAAGTCAAAACCTTTTTGGTTTTTAAAGTCAACACGGTTGATTTCGACTTAACCTCATGACGCACAAATATGATTGAAAAAATATCACTATTTTAAATTGTAGATTTAATTGTTATAGCTTGAATATTTATTATAATTGTTGATTGTTGTATTCCATGGTTATACACATGCATTGTAACCATGGACAAGCCATATATAGGGTTTAATAATGTAGTTATTAAAATTGTGATTGCATACATAGCCTATAATGCCCCGACCTATGTGTTTGATTATATGTGATTGTTGATTACGACAATATTATATCATGTTGATTATTTATTTTATTAGAAAGGCCATTTTGAAGCCAAAGTTGTATTATATTTATTTTTGATTTTCATAGTATTGTATTTAAGTTTATTCTAAATTGTAAAAGTATTAGATTAGTTGTATTTTCAATTTTAAATAAATGTAATAAGATGAAGATTAAAGATAAAGATACAACGTGGAGTTTGACTTAGAAGATGGCAAACAGGTCAAGTTGACAATGATGGTGTTTGTCAAGTTTTCACTTGATTCTTGAATTAAGTGGGAGCAACGGTATTACCCTTAGTTTGACCTCTTGATCTCATGTCGGCTCATGGGATCAAGCATAGGATTTTTGGGCTAGGCTATGTGTCTGTGATGCATGGTTGTGTTTTATTTTTGCATTTATATATAATTGTTGATTATAATATATGCTAAATGTTTTTTGATAGGAAACATTAAATAAAACCGGTAACGAGTTTCAAATATTAAAATTCATGATTTAAAAAAAAATTAAACTCTAACGAGTTTAAAGTTAAATACTTTTGAGACTTAAATTACATATGTTTTTTGATGGAAACATTAAATAAAACTCTAAACTAGTTTCAAAGATTAAAATTGATGATTTTAAAATAAGTTAAACTCTAACGAGTTTAATGTTAAATGATTTTGAAAGTCAAATAATATATATGGACGACATCTTTTAAAACTGTTTTAAAACGATATACGTTTGTGTATTTGTTATTTTTATATCCTATAAATTAAATAACAAATTAGATCACAAACATAATCGACATATACAATTGGTTAAAAAAAATTTTTTAACTAATAGTGTAGCAAATCTTGTGTGTATGCATTATTCGTTGACACAAACTTTTTCCAAAATACCCGTCAAATTTAAGTCATGCCATCCAATGAGCTTGCAAACACTCCTCGTTATTTTTCTGATCTAGTGAGACTAGGCTGAATTATAGCCACGAGGTGGATTTTTTGATCTAGTGAGACTAGCGTGAATTTCCACTGTTTCTAAATTGAACGACTTAATCGCATTCACGGTGAGACCTGAGTTCGAGGAAAGGATGGGACAAACATGCCATTAGATAATAGTGGTTTGTTGGACTACACATATCTCAAGGTCCCATAAAGATCTAAGAGTTGCACTTGTAATGCAATTGGCACCCGCTACCTACCAATAGACTCCATAACTGCAATTGGCACCCGCTATGGAACCTCTATGTGGATCTTAGGCTTTCGTAAATTAATTATTTTTAAAAAATTATAAAAACTTGGGTAGTTAATTTATTAAAGCGCAATATCAAAAATACTAAATTGAATCTTATATCTGTTGTAGATGTCAAATAATCAAAACGTAAACCAAAACACACTTCCTTCTTTGTTGAAGAAGGATAAACTCAATGTTCAAACTTCCTAGACTGGCAATGCAAACTGAGAACTCTTTCTCAAGCATAAATGGAAGTTGAACAAAATTAGAACCCTTATCCGATCCTCCTGTTTGCGCAGCTCCTGCTACTCAGCTGTAACACCCTGTTTTTGTTTCTGATTTTGCAGTAGGTCGGGACACCGTCCAGATAGGAGGGATGCAGTCCAGCAACAAAAGGTGGGATGTCGTCCCGATAGGGGGGACGCCGTCCAGCAATAAAAGGTGGGACGCCGTCCAAATTTTGGGACGCCGTCCAAACGGTCTGTCGAGCCAGCTGTTTTAATTATTTTAAAAGGGGTAAAATGGTAAAATCACTTAGATACCGGTTTGGAGCCTTCAAGGCTGGTTCCTTGGTCACTTTGGATCATTTCTCACCAACCAAAAACACTCCCAACATTATCTAGAGAGAGAGGAGAAGTTCTAGAGAGAGAGATGGATTTGGAGAAGAAGGAGTCGGATTCTCGCAAAAACTCGGGTTCTAAAGTTGTTCATCTCGCTCTTAGCTACGTTGTGGTGGTATTGGTAAGCTCAAACTCCGAATTTCATTTGTTAGATTTGATGTTCAAGTTAGGGTTTTGAGATAGATTGTTATGAAACCCTTTTAGATGATGAAATGGGTTTATGGTGACTTGTTGTTCTTGTCACTTGGCGGGTTTTGGGTCGGTTGACGATTTGGCCTTGTTTAGGGTTTGATGGTGAGTTTAATCACTAGGTTTAGTGATTATGGAAGAGTTGGAACACTTTTGGGTGTGTTTGGTTGCCTAATTTTGAAATGGTTCAAATTAGGGTTTTGGTGTCAAAATGGGTATGACACGTGTTTAACACTTGTGATCGAGTTTAATCGGTGTGTTAGGACCATTTTCACTCGTGTTAGTGGATATTAGTTAGTGTGGGCACGTTTCGTGCTTGGAAGTGCAAATGGGTCGAATTTGCACTAGGTGTCAATTGGGTTGGTTTGTAAGTCAACCCTAATTGTGTTGTTGTATTTGTGATAATGGAATAGGTACTTTCCATTTGGCGCATTGCGGATTACTTGGAAGCATTCATCAAGACGACTAGGTGAGTGTTAATATCCTATATGCATATGTATGTGTAGGATGGGTGCGGGTCGGGTGAAGTGGTTCTCGGTTAGAGCTCACTTCACATATAGGTGGATTTGATGGACTTGCGTTTAGGTCCAATTGGCACGGTTGTGCATTTTGGTTGACCACCTTTGGCGAGGTACACGTTTTGTGTGTACGTTATAACACGTGTTTGTGATGTGGAGTATATAACCCCAATGGCGAAGGGTTGATATTGTTGTGATGTGGATAACCCCGATGTGGTGGATTTTATAATCCCGTGACCGTGGGTTTTGAATTGGAGAAGTGGATCTCGTGTAGTTCGGATTCACGATGACACGTGTAGTTCGGTCATCTTATTGGAAATGAATCTCGTGTAGTTCGGATTCATGGTGACTCGTGTAGTTCGATCATCTTATTGAGGTAGTAATCTCGTGTGGTTTCGGATTACTAAGGCTCGTGTAGTTCGGCCAACCTCGATGTTGTGAAGATAGTAATCTCGTGTGGTTTCGGATTACTAAGGCACGTGTAGTTCGGCCAATCTTCATTGTGGTGTTTGGTATTCGGTAATGGGTTAAGGGGTTAACCTTATTCGTTTTATATTGTTATATATTAATGTATTGTTGTGTTGTAGCTAACCCTCTGGGTGTAGCTTATTGGCGTTGTTCACATCGTCATTGATGAACTTACACTTTGTTGATATCTTTAGCTTGTTGCTTAGAGGTAGTACAGTATGCTTAGTGTAGTTGCCTTATACATGGATGCTTCGGTATGCGGTATTTGATATTTGTGTGGCGTGTCCATTTTATACATATATATGTATGTAGTATATTATCATTCACTAAGCGTTAGCTTACCCTCTCGTTGTTTACATTTTTATAGATTGCACGGATGCGGTGGCTCGGGTAAGCGCGGGGACTAGTGGACTTGCGTAGTTGCTTTAGAAGACTTGCTTTTGGATTTGATTAGGATTGGGTAGCGTGTCCCCAATCCCATGCTCGGTCTATGTTTTTGTATAAACTAATGGGTCGAAATAGTCACTTGTGGTATTTTGGGTCGATGTGGGCCCGGTGTAGTAAAACTCGGTTTTTATTGTGAAAAACTCTTAGTTTAAACTATTGTAATCTATTGTGAAAGTGTTTTGGTTTAAAAGTGTCGGGAAGCGGGTTTTCGCCCGCATGTGTTCGAAAAACTGATCAGAATGTTTTAGTACATCTGGACGCCGTCCCAGATGTCTGGACGCCATCCCAGTCTTAATTGCTGGACGCCGTCCAGATCAACTGTTCCGGAAATTTTTTTTTTTGTGGCACATTTTCGGAAGGTTAACGGGTTGGGTCGTTACAAGTGGTATCAGAGCATGGTCTAAGGGATTTAGGCGACTTGAGATATATGCCTAGACTTAGACTTTTGTGTGTGCTTATTTGTTGAGGGACTTGTAAGTGAACGGGTCGTAACGGGTTATAGTTAGTGCCTTGTTTGTAGGTGGACTAACTACGATTTTTGGCTTGTGTTGTGATGCTATTCCCTTGCGTGTGTTTATATCGCGTGGAATCGTCGTTGTGTTTGCATATATCATCAAGCGAGGCGGTCGTTGTACTAACGAGTCGATACGGCTTGTATGCATAATAAGGACTTACAAACCTTATTATGGGTGCAAATCGTGTCTAACAAGTGATGTACGACGAATGTTTAGCAAGATGGGGTGGTGTTGTGCGTGTGATTTTATACATTCGTGGTCTAATCGCTTTGCATTCCTTAGAATGGCGACGGGAAATGGGATCGAGACGAACGACGCTGAGTTTAACGCTAGAGTTGCGGCCGCCGTTGCGGAGCAAATGAGTGCGTTTCGAGATGAAATGGATAGGAAGTATTCCGAACTTCAGCCGATTTGTCGGAATTGCGTAATGAGTTGCGAAATTTGCAACAGGGTTCTATGGATTTGAATACTCTCAAGACGACCTTTATGGCGAAGGCTCGTTTTTGCCCGGAGTATTTGGGGAATGATCGTTTGTTGATGGAGGATTTCTATCGGACTTTGAATGATGACTTGAAGAGTAAGATTAGCCGGGGTTACGCGAAGTCGTTTGCGGAATTATTCATGGTGGCTAGAGGTTTTGAGTCGTATTCACGATCGAAGATTGGTGAATGAAAGGACCCGTTCATATACATTATAAACGATTCACAATAGTTGATTACATCGCGAGGTATTTGACCTCTATATGATACGTTTTACAAACATTGCATTCGTTTTTAAAAGACAAACTTTCTTTACATCAAAAATTGACGGCATGCATACCATTTCATATTACATCCAACTATAATTGACTTAATATTAATCTTGATGAACTCAACGACTCGAATGCAACGTCTTTCAAAGTATGTCATGAATGACTCCAGGTAATATCCTTAAAATGAGCTAATGCACAGCGGAAGATTTCTTTCATACCTGAGAATAAACATGCTTAAAAGTGTCAACCAAAAGGTTGGTGAGTTCATAGGTTTATCATAACAATCATTTCAATATTTTAATAGACCACAAGATTCCCATTTATAAACATATGTACACTCGCAAGTGTATAAAAGTATTCTATAAGTTGTAGGCACCCGGTAACAATCCTTAACGTTCATGTTTTACCCTCTGAAGTACACCAGATCAGGTGTGTTTAAAATAACCTCGAAGTACTAAAGCATCCCATAGTCAGGATGGGGTTTGTCAGGCCCAATAGATCTATCTTTAGGATTCGCGCCTACCGTACATAGACAAGTAGTTTAATGTTACCATGCTAAGGGTATATTTTTGGTTTAAACCCACATAGAATTAGTTTTAGTACTTGTGCCTATTTCGTAAAACATTTATAAAACAGCGCATGTATTCTCAGCCCAAAAATATATATATTGCAAAAGCAATTAAAAAGGGAGCAAATGAAACTCACAATACTGTATTTCGTAGCAATTATGTATATCACGGCACTGAACAAGTGCAGGGTTTGTCTCGGATTCACGAACGTATCAATATTGTGATTCAATATTGCAGGAAAGTACGTAGACGCAACGAAAATGATAAACGTTAGGTTGACCTCACGAGTAATACCCTCGATCAATACCCATAACCTCCATAGCTATAACCCATAATTTCCTTAGCTCTATCCCGTTTGAAAACTTATTTTGAAATCGTCTGAATATAACTCCGTCGTAGTATTTTATGTATACTAATAATATCTTGAAATAATACAAAGAAAATATATATATGTAATTCGATTGAGAGAGTTTAGAGAAATATATTTTCAAGTTTCTATGAAATAATGAAACCTATTGAATTCTATTTATAATAGATTTTTAAATTATTAAAGTGAATTATTAACGTATGAATTATTAAAGTATGAATTATTAAAGTTAAAGTAAAGTAAAAGTAAAGTAAAGGTAAAGTTAAAGTATACTAAAAGTATAAAACTATGTACGTATAATACGCGTATAAATATATATAATATTAATTTATATCGTTATATATATTTAATAAAATAAAATATAAATATCGTTATCTTTATCATACTGGTTAAGTAATGAGTTGTCAAAAGTAGTTCTAGATATTTATAAAAGATATATACGTTTTAATAATAAAGTTCTTTTTAAACTGAAAACGTTTTTTGTACTTTTGAAACTAAATCAAATAAATATGATAATTTTGTTTTCCAAAACTAAATATATTTAAGAATCATTTTGTTAAAAGGTTAAAATAATGGAAATTGTTATATCATAAAACATTTTAGAAAAGTAGAATTATATATATTCATAATAGGTTTCAAGTTTTTAAATTACAGTCTGTTGGTGAAGCATGGAGTAAAGTCCAAAGGTTAAATAAATGTATGAAATCATCTTAATGAAAAATGTCGAGTTACTTAACTTGTCGATATCCAACATCTAAGTTATTTACACTCCACGTTCTTATTTTCATATTAAATAAAATGAAATTTAACATAGTTATCTTATCAAGGTCATGAGGAAAATATTATAAAACATGCCTTGTAAATTAAACAGGAATTTTCACCAACCCTTGTCTAGTTCCCGTTAATTGACACATTTGTTCTTACTTGTAAATTACTTTACCATTTTTCGAATGTTGTCAAAAAGAATAGATTTCTTAAATCACAGAGGACCTCATAACATAGGCCCGTAATCATATCATAATGTATATGATAATTCAATCATTTGATATTATCTCTTAATTCTGTCGATAAATATATCGAAACAAATACGTTCATGTAAAGTATCATATATCTAATACTTTGTTAATGTTTTCAGTTAATATTATATATTATATATACATATCTATATACTTATAATTGTTCGTGAATCATCGAACACGGTCAAAGGGTAATTGATTACATGAATGTAGTTCCAAACTTTTTGAGATTCAACATTACAAATTCTGCTTATCGTATCGGAAACATATAAAGGTTAAGTTTAAATTTGGTCAGAAATTTTCGGGTCGTCACAGTACCTACCCGTTAAAGAAATTTCATCCCGAAATTTGATCGAGGTCATCATGGCTAACTATAAAAATGTTTTCATGACGAATATGAGTTGATAAATAGAGTTTTATCATCATTGAGTAATATAGATAAAACAATTTGATTACGCGAAGAGTATAAGTGAAGCTATCGCAAGAGAGTGAAATGAGTAAACGTGTATTTGTTTTAACCGATAACGTAGTTATGATTGATTTTCGGAATTCATGGGATTTAAAGAAAATCTTTGCAATAATATTTGGTTCTTCGGCGATTAAGGAAATAATGATCTTCTTTGATTAAATGCGATAATCTGTCTCGATTTCTCTGTCTGATATTTTACTATAAATCCACCCCCTTCGTTTCTTTATTTCCACAGCTCACACCTTCTAGTCATTCTCCCCAATTCATACTTTAAAGCATTCGTTAATATGCTTCATCCAGTATTGATTCTTGATATACTCTTAACTTTCATATCTGTCATTCTTCTTTTTCATCTACCACCGGAGGAAGTTATTTTCTTCTACCATTACCTTGGGGTTATTGTGTTTTTCATTCTCCCGTGTCTTTATATTGCTATACGCATTGATATACACGGTTTGTAATTTCAGCGTTGTTATCGGGCTTTATATTCTCCATTATATTTCGGAGCTTCATGCTTTCGTTTTCTCTTCCCGGCCTTAAGTCAAGTGGATAATGGTCCAGAATTCGTAGATATGAATTTTGGGATGAACGTAGTTAATGTTCCAAGAAGAAAATCATAATGGTACGATCTTTATTTGGCAAATTACCAGAATATCCGAAAATATAGAGCTATCAAGATAATATGTTCTTAATATGTTTGGAAATTGGGTAGAATGTAAGAGTTGTATAAATAGTACACGATGACGGTATGTTCTGTGAATCATCACGTTCCATTAGAAACTCAACATGACTTACTGTAAGATAATCATGTTGATCAAGTGTCATTATATTATACTAACTCATGCTTCAGTTCCCAACACTACTTTAAAAACATTCCTATTTTAAATTCGAATTTTTTTTCTTCAGAATTTAGAAACTAACACAGTTTCTTTTTATGTTGTAACGCAGATATTGCGAAGAGATAAAAGATTTCGGATAAGAATAGTTGTGAAAATATCTTTAGGAATATCGAAGATATTTATAATAAAAGATACGATAATATCTTAGAATTCTTAACATAGATGGATGATGATGAAGATTTGTCTGTGAAGGTTTAGAATAAAAAGTAAGGTGTTTGCTAACGATTTTAGTAGACACTGAATCATTTGGATCCTTTGAAGGAAGGTTTAGTCTTTGTGATTTGTCCACAGCCTCCTTCATGGTCTGCTCAATCCATTTTCCAGTTTCAAACCTTCTCTTTTTCTCAGCTTTACCACCATACTATTCTTTATCATCAAACTTTTGACTGTTAAAGTCGTTTACAGTTTTTTCTGCTTCATCAGCATTTTTTTTAATTTCGGAGAACTAGTTCATAGTTTGGGATGTTTTTCAGAAAATTCACATTCTAAGTATGTAAGTCTAGGAGATAGACGTTATATGTATACATATAACTTTTGACGTAAAATTGTCGCGAAATTCAAAATACTGATTGCTAATTCCCAGTAGTTGGTGTGACAATTATTGTTACAGGATGTAGGTGAGTACATGATGGGGTTTTAATGAATAAGTATAGTGGCTTTTCGGAGAGGCTTAAGTCGAAGGTTAATGAAGTTGTTGATAAGTTTACTGCTAATGTGGCGAGATATGAAAGGTTCCCCGGTAACCATGATGAAGGGTTTATTCGTATAAAAAAATGAAGGTGATTTGCTGGAGCTGTGACAAAACTGTCTATTTTGGAAAGAGATTGAAAAATTATATTTGGTAATAAATATCAAAGGATCTGACACGGATACGTGTTAAACTATAACTTTGGTTTCGAGAGCTTTTCAGGTGCACGACATTGGGTAATGTGTGGTTGGATCATCATCTCGCATGTCTTTAGGAATTTCGAAGTGTTTGAACACATATTGTAATTGTTAATATACATATGATGTTCTAAGATTTTGAATGATATAAATATTTTTGTGAGTTCCATGAATAGAAATGAGGTTCTAGGACAGTTTTGAAGTCAAAGTATAGTTTTGAAAGATGTAGGAATCTAAGAGTGATGATTTCGGTTATATCTTGAATCGAATTCTGAGATTTCAAAATCAGAATATGTAATTAGATTTTGAATGAGTATGGTTGTTTTGATTTCTATAAAAGAATGTATATTGTTGTGAAAGTAGGGAGTATAATGGATGACTTGCTGAATCAGATTCGAAGAATGTAACATATTAATTGTGAATTTATATATCTCTCGGGTATTACCTACCCGTTAAAAAAAATTTCACAATTAATATTTTGTACAAAAGAATTTTATTACAGTCTTTATGGAAATATATATGTGTATATTTCTTCAGATGTAATATAGATTTAATGAGCTAATATTAAATTAAACTCATTTGATTTATGGTTAAGGTTAGGATAGATCATTTCTAAACTTTAGAAATTACATAATCGCCGTAGAATGTTTCCCCAATGAAGTTATGAATCAATACTTCATCGTTGTGGTATTCCTTGGTATCTACATGGCGTATGACGTCGATGCTCGTGGGACAGATTGTGAAGTTGAGGTTTGCGATGCGGTTGTTGTTGGTGGTGGTAATGGTACTGTTGATGTTGTTGATGGTGGTACTGGTTATGCTGCTGGTGCTGCTGCTGGTGTTTGTAACCTTTGCACCATATTCTCCAAAGCCACTACCCGAGCGCGAAGCTCGTTGACTTCTTCTATTACACCGGGGTGATTGTCGGTTCGGACGAGCGGATAAATAAGATTTAGAATTTGGTGTAGTATAGAATCATGACGAGATACTCTGGAAATGAGAGAGAAAATGGTGTTTCGGACAGGTTCACCGGTAAGTGCTTCAGGTTCATTGCCAAGAGGGCAATGTGGTGGATGAAAGGGATCACCTTCTTCTTGTCTCCAATGGTTAAGTAGATTACGAACCCATCCCTAATTCATCCAGAATAAATGATGGCTAATTGGTTGATCCATTCCGGTCACGCTGCTTTCGGAGCTCATGTGGAAATCCATATCGGCATAGCTGTCGGAATCCGAGGAACTCTAACTGGTTGAGGGATCCATCTTGTATGATCAGGGAAAGAATTTTTTTTGTATGAAATAGATTGTAAAATTTAGATTTGGTATTCTTCAATACATAATTTACATATGTATATATAATACCAAAATCCCATAAATTACGGAGGAATCTTTGAAAGATGCCAGTCAAAGTTCACAGTAACAGATATGCTAAGATAAGAATTCGTCTATACACTATTATGCAATAAATGTAGGAAAACGCATCTAGACTTAAGAATGATAAGCAGATAATTTCCTAAGGATGGTAAGTAGATGATTTATGACTAAAAACGATAAGAAAAACTTTTGACATGCAGACACGGTCGAAGTCCAGACTCACTAATGCATCTTAACAACTATCAGTCAGACACACTAATGCAAGACCTGGTTCGCTAAGACCACCGCTCTGATACCAACTGAAAGGACCCGTTCATATACATTATAAACGATTCACAATAGTTGATTACATCACGAGGTATTTGACCTCTATATGATACGTTTTACAGACATTGCATTCGTTTTTAAAAGACAAACTTTCTTTACAACAAAAATTGACGGCATGCATACCATTTCATATTACATCAAACTATAATTGACTTAATATTAATCTTGATGAACTCAACGACTCGAATGCAACGTCTTTCAAAGTATGTCATGAATGACTCCAGGTAATATCCTTAAAATGAGCTAATGCACAGCGGAAGATTTCTTTCATACCTGAGAATAAACATGCTTAAAAGTGTCAACCAAAAGGTTGGTGAGTTCATAGGTTTATCATAACAATCATTTCAATATTTTAATAGACCACAAGATTCCCATTTATAAACATATGTACACTCGCAAGTGTATAAAAGTATTCTATAAGTTGTAGGCACCCGGTAACAAGCCTTAATGTTCATGTTTTACCCTCTGAAGTACACCAGATCAGGTGTGTTTAAAATAACCTCGAAGTACTAAAGCATCCCATAGTCAGGATGGGGTTTGTCAGGCCCAATAGATCTATCTTTAGGATTTGTGCCTACCGTACATAGACAAGTAGTTTAATGTTACCAAGCTAAGGGTATATTTCTGGTTTAAACCCACATAGAATTAGTTTTAGTACTTGTGCCTATTTCGTAAAACATTTATAAAACAGCGCATGTATTCTCAGCCCAAAAATATATATATTGCAAAAGCAATTAAAAAGGGAGCAAATGAAACTCACAATACTGTATTTCGTAGCAATTATGTATATCACGGCACTGAACAAGTGCAGGGTTTGTCTCGGATTCACGAACGTATCAATATTGTGATTCAATATTGCAGGAAAGTACGTAGACGCAACGAAAATGATAAACGTTAGGTTGACCTCACGAGCAATACCCTCGATCAATACCCATAACCTCCATAGCTATAACCCATAATTTCCTTAGCTCTATCCCGTTTGAAAACTTATTTTGAAATCGTCTGAATATAACTCCGTCGTAGTATTTTATGTATACTAATAATATCTTGAAATAATACAAAGAAAATATATATATGTAATTCGATTGAGAGAATTTAGAGAAATATATTTTCAAGTTTATATGAAATAATGAAACCTATTAAATTCTATTTATAATAGATTTTTGAATTATTAAAGTGAATTATTAACGTATGAATTATTAAAGTGAATTATTAAAGTATGAATTATTAAAGTGAATTATTAAAGTATGAATTATTAAAGTTAAAGTAAAGTAAAAGTAAAGTAAAGGTAAAGTTAAAGTATAGTAAAAGTATAAAACTATGTACGTATAATACGCGTATAAATATATATAATATTAATTTATATCGTTATATATATTTAATAAAATAAAATATAAATATCGTTATCTTTATCATACTGGTTAAGTAATGAGTTGTCAAAAGTAGTTCTAGATATTTATAAAAGATATATACGTTTTAATAATAAAGTTCTTTTTAAACTGAAAACGTTTTTTGTACTTTTGAAACTAAATCAAATAAATATGATAATTTTGTTTTCCAAAACTAAATATATTTAAGAATCATTTTGTTAAAAGGTTAAAATAATGGAAATCGTTATATCATAAAACATTTTAGAAAAGTAGAATTATATATATTCATAATAGGTTTTAAGTTTTTAAATTACAGTCTGTTGGTGAAGCATGGAGTAAAGTCCAAAGGTTAAATAAACGTATGAAATCATCTTAATGAAAAATGTCGAGTTACTTAACTTGTCAATATCCAACATCTAAGTTATTTACACTCCACGTTCTTATTTTCATATTAAATAAAATGAAATTTAACATAGTTATCTTATCAAGGTCACGAGGAAAATATTATAAAACATGCCTTGTAAATTAAACAGGAATTTCCACCAACCCTTGTCTAGTTCCCGTTAATTGACACATTTGTTCTTACTTGTAAATCACTTTACCATTTTTCGAATGTTGTCAAAAAGAATAGATTTCTTAAATCACAGTGGACCTCATAACATAGGCCCGTAATCATATCATAATGTATATGATAATTCAATCATTTGATATTATCTCTTAATTCTGTCGATAAATATATTGAAACAAATACGTTCATGTAAAGTATCATATATCTAATACTTTGTTAATGTTTTCAGTTAATATTATATATTATATATACATATCTATATACTCATAATTGTTCGTGAATCGTCGAACACGGTCAAAGGGTAATTGATTACATGAATGTAGTTCCAAACTTTTTGAGATTCAACATTACAAATTCTGCTTATCGTATCGGAAACATATAAAGGTTAAGTTTAAATTTGGTCGGAAATTTCCGGGTCATCACAGTGAACCTTCAATTGAGAGAAGGGTTGTTTCGTATGGTGCTCCAAGTAAGAGGACTAAGGGTCCGAGTGTGGGCACGGGTGGTACACAGTCGAGTATATCAGATTCTAGTGTGTCTAGGTGTTATAATTGTGGCGTGAGGGGTCACAAGTCTTGGGAATGTTCGGTGCCAAAGGGTGATGGCATGGTGTGCTTCAATTGCCAAGAAGAAGGACATCGTAAGTCGGAATGTCCCAAGTTAGCGGGGACGGGTGCGACAAGGAGACGTTAAGGTACGTTTCGTTTTAATAAACATGTCCTTTGAGTATTTATTAAGTGCCGTTTGTGTTTGAGTTGTAAAATGCCTTGTGTTGTGCATATTGTTGTTATGGGTGACGTTCCTAATGGAAGTACCCTATGGTGACGTTTGATTGTCGGGCGAAGGGCGTAAGACTTGGTGCAACCAAGCATTCCTTAGTATCTGGGAAATGTTCCTACCAAGCCATGGAAATGGGTTTTGGTGTTCGATTGTTAAGCGCGTGTTCGCTATAGTGTGGAAGTTGATGAACTATGAGGTTCGTTGGGTGGTTGGAACCCTTGAAATTGAGTGTTTTGAATCTCGATGTATGTTGGTAACAGAGTTTATATGATGCGACATTAGGTGCCTCTTCTATACCTACTAGCGTGGTGTTCAACTCCGATTGTGTTGCGGTTACATTGTACTTAGGGTACCGAAGTGAAACCCTTAGGTAAATGAGTGACTAGGTGGAAATTGACAAACTAGAGCAATTGGATGATTGCGAGGGTGTGGTTTGTGTAATTGTAGTACACTTTTCGTTCGAAGTGTTTGAGGATTGATTTAAATCCTTCGTGTGCTCTCGGTTGGAGCAAGATGTGGTGATGGGTCGTGTGAACCCAATTGTTGGTAAAGTCTACCTTTGGTAGCATGGTACGGTTGTACGAGATGCGGTTATGTGATGTAGTTCCAAGTGGGGGAGTTACACTCCCGCCCGAGGAAGTTTTAGTGTGAGATTTCGGATGACGTTTTAGTAAGATCCGAAAATTGTGTTGGGACCTAGTTTGGTCGATTAGTGGTAGATTACAATTTCGGATAAATTGTACTTATGGTTTGGATTTGAATTATCACCGAGGTGGTAATGTGGTAAATCTCATTGAGAGATAATGGACGTGTTTGGCGAGCAAGGTGAAATCCTTCGATTAAGGGAGATGTGTGTCGGATTCTCTTCTAGAGAATTATTGTTTTGTGCCTATGTTAGATACAGGTGGTTCTTGCTCGAGTGTGTGAATGGTTAGTGGTATCCGTTAAGATTCACTATGGCGTAGCAGAGTGCGATGTTACGCTACTCGTCGTTCGAGGCCAAAAGGGCGTTGATTGATGAAGCATGACTTTCGGAGTCCGCTGACTTCATCATGGTATTGGTGATTGATGAAGCATGACCTTTAGGGTCCGCTAACTTCATCATGGGAGTATGCGATTGGTGAAGCATGACCTTTAGGGTCCGCTGACTTCATCATGAGCGAGGTGTTATATCGGTGGAGCATGACCTTCGGGGTCCACTGACTTCATCCAGTGTTGAGATTGGTGAAGCATGATCTTCGGGTCCGCTGACTTCATCATGGTAGTGGATCGCGTGTGGTTTCGGATTCACGATGACGCGTGTGGTTTTGGTCATCTTATTGTGGAAGTGAGTCGCGTGTAGTTCGGATTCACAAATGACTCGTGCGGTTTCGGTCATTGTATTGAGGAGTGAGTCTCGTGTAGTTCGGATTCACAAATGACTCGTGTAGTTCGGTCATTCCTCGGGGATAGTGACTCTCGTGTAGTTCGGATTCACTATGGCGCGTGTAGTTCGGCCAATCCCGTTCGTTGTTGTGGTGAAGGTAGTGAGTCGCGTGTAGTTCGGATTCACTAAGGCGCGTGTGTTTTCGGCCAGCCTTCATGTCGTGTGATCTAATGGTTGTTTGATACACCAATGGTGGGTCGTAAGGACCATGTTGCGGGAACTATCGGTTGTTTTATACACCGATGGTGGGGTCGTGCGGACCATGTTGTGTGATTAGTGATACGATAGCCGTGTTTCGCTCACGTGTTGTTACGGGTGTGACGATCGTTGATTTTGTACACCTTGGGATCTAGAGTTGACATGATCGTCTTGGGCGCTATAGGTTTAAACCGTTTGTTATGAAGTTACGGTAGTTGCGTATTGGTCGTATTGCGCACTACAAGGGATGTTTAGTATTAAGTGTAATATGTAGGGATTCGTTTGGATCGGTCTTCATCGTTTCGGATTGTTGACTTTAGGATTGAGACTTGGTTGCTTCTAGCATTGTACCTGTAATGGTACGCTGAAGGGTTGAAATCTCGGTCCGAGATTGGTTGAGTTTTCCCGATGATAGGGAGTGATCATGGTTTTAGTGCTCGGATAGTGGGTTTGATAAATCGCGGGAGACGATTTTAGTTATTAAAGGTGATTCCTTGGGAAGAGTTGACTAGGAAAGTCGGATTGGGACTTATGTTGAGGACCGTGGAGTGTGGTCCGTTTGGTTAAGTGACGAGGATCACGAGGACGTGATCGATTCTAAGTGGGGGAGAGTTGTAACACCCTGTTTTTGTTTCTGATTTTACAGTAGGTCGGGACGCCGTCCAGATAGGAGGGACGCCGTCCAGCAACAAAAGGTGGGACGCCGTCCCGATAGGGGGGACGTCGTCCAGCAACAAAAGGTGGGACGCCGTCCAAAGTTTAGGACCCCGTCCAAACGGTCTGTCGAGCCAGCTGTTTTAATTATTTTAAAAGGGGTAAAATGGTAAAATCACTTAGATGCTGGTTTGGAGCCTTCAAGGCTGGTTCCTTGGTCACTTTGGATCATTTCTCACCAACCAAAAACACTCCCAACATTATCTAGAGAGAGAGGAGAAGTTCTAGAGAGAGAGAGGTGGATTTGGAGAAGAAGGAGTCGGATTCTCGCAAAAACTCGGGTTCTAAAGTTGTTCATCTCGCTCTTAGCTACGTTGTGGTGGTATTGGCAAGCTCAAACTCCGAATTTCATTTGTTAGATTTGATGTTCAAGTTAGGGTTTTGAGCTAGATTGTTATGAAACCCTTTTAGATGATGAAATGGGTTTATGGTGACTTGTTGTTCTTGTCACTTGGCGGGTTTTGGGTCGGTTGACGATTTGGCCTTGATTAGGGTTTGATGGTGAGTTTAATCACTAGGTTTAGTGATTATGGAAGTGTTGGAACACTTTTGGGTGTGTTTGGTAGCCTAATTTTGAAATGGGTCAAATTAGGGTTTTGGTGTCAAAATGGGTATGACACGTGTTTAACATTTGTGATCGGGCTTAATCGGTATGTTAGGACCATTTTCACTCGTGTTAGTGGATATTGGTTAGTGTGGGCGCGTTTCGTGCTTGGAAGTGCAAATGGGTCGAATTTGCACTAGGTGTCAATTGGGTTGGTTTGTAAGTTAACCCTAATTGTGTTGTTGTGTTTGTGATAATGGAATAGGTACTTTCCATTTGGCGCGTTGCGTATTACTTGGAAGCATTCATCAAGACGACTAGGTGAGTGTTAATATCCTATATGCATATGTATGTGTAGGATGGGTGCGGGTAGGGTGAAGTGGTTCTCGGTTAGAGCTCACTTCACATATAGGTGGATTTGATGGACTTGCGTTTAGGTCCAATTGGTACGGTTGTGCATTTTGGTTGACCACCTTTGGCGAGGTACACGTTTTGTGTGTACGTTATCACACGTGTTTGTGATGTGGAGTATATAACCCCAATGGCGAAGGGTTGATATTGTTGTGATGTGGATAACCCCGATGTGGTGGATTTTATAATCCCGTGACCGTGGGTTTTGAATTGGAGAAGTGGATCTCGTGAAGTTCGGATTCACGATGACGCGTGTAGTTCGGTCATCTTATTGGAAATGAATCTCGTGTAGTTCGGATTCATGGTGACTCGTGTAGTTCGGTCATCTTATTGAGGTAGTAATCTCGTGTGGTTTCGGATTACTAAGGCTCGTGTAGTTCGGCCAACCTCGATGTTGTGAAGATAGTAATCTCGTGTGGTTTCGGATTACTAAGGCTCGTGTAGTTCGGCCAATCTTCATTGTGGTGTTTGGTATTTGGTAATGGGTTAAGGGGTTAACCTTATTCGTTTTATATTGTTATATATTAATGTATTGTTGTGTTGTAGCTAACCCTCCGGGTGTAGCTTATTGGCGTTGTTCACATCGTCGTTGGTGAACTTACACTTTGTTGATATCTTTAGCTTGTTGCTTAGAGGTAGTACGGTATGCTTAGTGTAGTTGCCTTATACATGGATGCTTCGGTATGCGGTATTTGATATTTGTGTGGCGTGTCCATTTTATACATATATATGTATGTAGTATATTATCATTCACTAAGCGTTAGCTTACCCTCTCGTTGTTTACATTTTTATAGATTGCACGGATGCGGTGGCTCGGGTAAGCGCGGGGACTAGTGGACTTGCGTAGTTGCTTTAGAAGACTTGCTTTTGGATTTGATTAGGATTGGGTAGCGTGTCCCCAATCTCATGCTCGGTCTATGTTTTTTGTATAAACTAATGGGTCGAAATAGTCACTTGTGGTATTTTGGGTCGATGTGGGCCCGGTGTCGTAAAACTCGGTTTTTATTGTGAAAAACTCTTAGTTTAAACTATTGTAATCTATTGTGAAAGTGTTTTGGTTTAAAAGTGTCGGGAAGCGGGTTTTCGCCCGCGTGTGTTCGAAAAACTGATCAGAATGTTTTAGTACATCTAGACGCCGTCCCAGATGTCTGGACGCCGTCCCAGTCTTAATTGCTGGACGCCGTCCAAGATTTTGGACGCCGTCCAGATCAACTGTTCCGGAAAAAAAAAAAATTTGTGGCACATTTTCGGAAGCTTAACGGGTTGGGTCGTTACATCAGCAAAATGCTTATCGGAAGTTGTTCGATGAGTAGGAGAAGTCGGATAAAAGGGTGAAAAAGAATAAGCCGAATACTTTGTGGAAGGAAATGATAAATCATTCTTCAGGAAAATTATTCCACCTTCCAAGAAGGAAATCACAATAAAAGACGCCGGATGTTTCCATTTTGGAAAGGTTGGCAATTGGAGAAGGAAGTTATCCTATCTACCAATCTGAGCTGAGAAAAGGCAATGCTAGTAAGACTAGATAACTAAGGTATATTTCATATACAGTTATATACTTCTTATAGTGATTCCTGGATCTTGTTAACTGGTTGTGGCCTTCACACCTGGAACAATATGAAGGGAATGAGAAGAAGTAATAGACTGAAGAAAGGCACACTGAATTTGCGAGTGGGCAATGGGAATCAAGCTTCAGTTGAAGCCATTGGTCACTATGAGCTTACTCTTCCAAGTGGTCTTATTGTTTTATTGAAACAATGTTATTATGCTCCTAGTATTAGGAGCAATATGATTTGAAAGATGCTGATTTTGAACTTGCATTTAAGCACTTTGATATTTCAATTTCTAAGGATAATATTTTTTTATCTTAATGCCTATCCAAGTGATGGTATTTTTGAAATTGATATGCATGGTGTGATTTCAAATGAGAATTCTATGTATACCTGTACCTCCAAGCAATTCAAGCAACGCTTGAATAAGACCTATCTATGACATTGTTATCTTGGTCATATAAACAACGCATTTCAAAACTCCATTCTTATGGACTTTTGGAATCAAATGGCTTTGAGTCATTTGATGTATGTGAGTAATGTTTATGTGAAAGGATGAAAAAGGCTCATTTCTCTGACTTAGGTGAAAGAGCTACATATCTTTTAGGACTAATACATATTGATGTATGTGGCCCTTTAGAACAATGTCTAGAAATGGTAAGTCTTACTTCATTACAATAACCGATGGTTATAGTAGATATGGTTATGTTTTAATTGCTGAAACGTAAACATGAAGTTTTTGAAATGTTCAAAAGTCTTTCAAAATGAAGTAAAGAGTCAGCTTGGAAATATCATTAAATCACTTCACTCTGATGGATGAACTGAGTATATGAGTCAAGAGTTTTTGGACCACCTGTAGAATTGTGGGATTGTCTTACAATTCACTCCACCTCACACACCATTACTCAATGGTGAGCTGAATAGAGGAATTGAACTTTACTTGATATGGTTTGATCTATGATGAGTCTGACTACTCTAACACGGTCTTTTTGGGGTTAAGCATTAGAGTCTGCTGCAGACATACTCAATATGGTTCCAACCAAGAAGGTAGAAAAGACACCATATGAAGTATGGCATGGGAAGATTCCCAAGTTGTCTTATTTGAAATTATGGGGTTGTGAAGTGTATGTGAAGCATGACACTTCAAACAAATTAAAACCCTGAAGTATTAAATTTCACTTTATGGGATACTCAAAGGAAACAATGGGTTACTACTTCTACTACGAAGCTGAAAACAAAGTGTTTTCTGCTCGGTCTACTGAATTCTTAAAAAGGAGATATTATTTTATAAGAATTTAGTGGGAGTAAAGTAGATCTTGAAGAAATTGAAGAACCACAAAGTAACATACCTTCTATAAGCACTAGTAATCCACACGTTGAATCTGAGCACAATGTTGGTAAGTCAGAACGTGTTGCACCTGAAATTCATAGGTCTGGTAGAACTCCTTATAGGCATAAGAGGTTTGATTATCTGATTAATTCAGATGAACCTCACCTAGAGGATTATGAACCCTCTAGCTACCGTGAGGCCATATAAGATCACGAATCTTAAAAATTGCGAGATACTATGAATGCAAATATGCAGTCCATGAAAAATAATCAAGTATGTGACTTTATTGATCTTCCACCCAATTGTAAGACAATGGGGTGTAAATGAGTCTTCATAGAGAAGACTAGCATGGACAATAATGTAAACACTTTTAAAACTCGATTCGTGGCAAAAGGTTATGATGAAACTTTTCCACTGATCGCGAGCTTTATAAATTAGGATACTTATTGCCATAGCTACTTTTCATGATTATGAAGTATGGTAAATGGATATCATAATCGCTTTTTAAATGGCAACCTAAGCGAGGACGTATGTATGGTTTAGCCGAAAGGATCTATATATCCTAAACATCCTAATAAAGAATGCAAGTTTCTAAAATCCATTTATGGATTAAAGCAAGCATTCAAGGGTTAGAATATTTGGTTTAATGAGGATATCAAAGAGTTTGGTTTTTCTTAAAAAAACAAGATGAGCTCTGTGTTTACATTAAATCTAGTGGGAGCAAAGTAGTCTTCTTGATCTTGTATGTTGATGCATACTATTTATTGGAAATAACATTTCAACTTGCAAGATGTCAAGTCTTGGCTTGAAAAATGTTTTTCCATAAGGGATCTTGGAGAAGCTACTTATATACTAGGAATCATTATCTATAGAAATAGATTCAAATGGCTTATTGGTTTGAATTAATGTACATATCTTATCTTGCAGAGATTTAGCATGCGTTACTCCAACCTTGGAGCATTGCCTATGCAAAAGGGCATAACCTTGAGCAAGTCTCAAAGTCTTATCACACATGATGAGATAAGACGAATGAAATGTATCCCATATGCTTCGGCTATAGGATCCATTATGTATGCCATGTTATGTACTAAAATGATGTCTCGTTATTTTTGAGTTCGACGAGTCGTTATCAATAAAATCTAGGTTAAGAACATTAGATTGTTGTTAAGAATATTCTTAAGTATTTGTAGAGTACTAAAGATATGTTTTTGGTTTACGGAGGGTTGGAAAAAGAGTTGAGTATTAAGTTTTATACCGATGCTAGTTTTCTAATTGATCGAGATGATTCTCGATCCCAGTCAGGTTATGTCTTTGTCATGATGGACGAGACAGTTGACTGGAAGAGCTCAAAACCGAGAACAGTTGAACAATCTATAACAAAAGTAGAATACATTGTAGCCTAAGAAGCTGCTCATGAAGCTGTCTGGATTTAGATGTTTGTTGATGAACTCGGAGTAGTTCACAACATTAAATCTTCTATTAAAGGTGTATTGTGATAATTCGAGTGTTAATATACTATCGAAATAATCACAAGTACATAAAAGTATCCGACACATTTTTTGAAAGTTTGACTACATTCGTGAAGTCGCGAGGAATGAAATAAGTGTTCTTAAGGTTCATACAGATGATATCGTGGCTGACCCGTTCACGAAGCCCTTGATGCACAACCAACATGAAGATCATGCTAGTAATATTGAACTTCGTTAAGCTACTAATCTTTTCATATGTAATTTAGTATTTGGATATCTCTGGAACATTAAACAGTTTTATCTAAATGAATTGAGATACTCGGTATGGTCGTTTTCATTTATATTACTGTGTTCTATATTAGCATGTTTAATCCATGAATAATTGTTGATTATTCTAAATCTCCATAATCAGTCATGTTATGGGAATAACATGAATTAAGATTATTATGAATGTTTGGTTTTATTCACTGATGGTGAATAGTAAACAAGTTGAGGCCAAAATTCATATGTATTCATTGATGATGAATATTGGAATGACCCAATCATGAGATGTCACTACATGAATCGTCGTCAATAGTGAATCTCAAAATGGTTATGTCTTTGTGTCCTTAGACCTGAGATGTATATGTTGGTTTCGATTGTATGACATATTATACTTTGATATGGTTAAACGCTATCCTAAACAAGGTAGTTATATGAAGGTATTTCGTATGCCCGAAAGACATATTAAATTAATGTGGCCAACATGTTATGATCCAAGTCAGGTCATACCCAATAACAAGCTTACCGACACCTTATACGTATTAATAATAACGAATGGATCGTTAAATAAATACGCGACACTTGGACTTCAGAAAATCGGTTTTCTGAAATGTTATCACTTGAGATAAATTATTTGGATAATTTATATATTAAGGATTTAATTATTTAAAAGGTTAAATAATTAAGTTGTGTTTATATTTATAAAAGGTTTATAAATATACAATTTGCAAGTAACAATATATGGGCATTTTTCTTTACAAGTATTATCTAATTTGCAAGTAACACTTTGGTTAAAGAATCCCCATGGGGGACGGCATTTACATGCCCCAAGGAAGAACCCATGCTCATTTTATTCTTGTTACTTTTGATACATGACACATTCCTTAATAACATGCAAGATTCATTAACCAAGACCTTGACCAACTCATTCTAAAGTTTGGTTTTGAAAAACATTTTCTTGCACTCCCAAAACTGCTTGCTGCTGCCTGTTCTTTAAGGAAAGAAAAGGAGGAGTTTTGCTTGCAAAATCAAGTGATCAAGTGCTCTTAAATCCTAACCAAATCAAAGACAAAGGTGTTGGGATCATAGCTTGGGGTATGCAACACTTGAGGCTTCAAGTTAGAGGCTAAGTTCATCAATAAGTTCATCAACTTTCTGCTCAAATCAGTGTTGCTGCTGATTGGTTTATTCAAGTGCAAAAAGAAGTGGTTTCAAGCTTGGATAGCAAGGTTATAAAGGCTTAAAGGTTCAACCAACTCAAGGGTGTGTTGAAGCATTATTTCTTCATCATCTTCTTGCATCAAAACAGCCCTTAAACTTAGTTTAAGGAGGTATAAAACACTCTTCCTTCTCTTGTTAATATGTAAGCATAATGTTCACAACTTGATCCATGGGATTTAGCTTTAAATTGGTTAAAGTTTAACAAGTAAAACTTGATAATTACACGCTTCCGATTATAATGATTCTTAAAAGGTTTTAAGACTTATGAAACTTGTTAAATCCCAACAATGGTATCTAGAGCCGAAGTTGTTGAAATATGCTTCGAATTGTTGTTTTAAAACCCATCAACTTTGCATTCTAAGTACATGCATGAAAGAAGAATGCAAAAATCATGGGTTTTGGGAGGGTGTTTGATGAATGCCGAATTGTTAGGGCTCCAAAATTGGGTTTGGGCTCTTGCAATTTGGTCACAATTGGTTGCATGTTGATGTTCACAATCCTAGCCTTGACCGTGTGTTGATTGCATGCTATATTTGGTTGATTTATGATTCATTTGGTTTGTAATTATAATTATTCAATGGCATGTAATATTTTTTCAATTGGTATATAATAATTCATTCATAAGGCTATGTAATTTTATTTTATATTTGGTACGTAAAATAGATTAGGTTGTATTTTCATTTTCTAGAAAAATGTATTAGGATACATATTTTGTAAAATGAAGATACAAGATGATGAATGAAGACTTGAAGAACACAAGTAGCATTTGGATGCAAGGTTAAGTGGGAGATTGGAAATCTCTTGCTTTGTGTTGAAAACCCTTACCCGGTGACATTTGTTTTCGGCTAAACAAATGTCCACCTAAATGGCTAGATTGTGAACATACTTATTTTGCATGTGTGGTTGTTTGTATGTTTGATTGTAACAAATTAATCACACAAGTTAACAACAAACATAACGACAATTTAATTGGTTAAATTAGACGTATTAACGACATGCAAAACGGCAATTTAAATGGTTAAATTGAAAAGGCAACTAAAGACCTTAATAAATGGTTATTAGGAATAAGAAAAGGATAACAAATATAAATTGGTTTATATCAAGTAATTGGCTCAATTACAAGACATGAAATTGGGTTTTCATAAGTACCATACACTAAATGCATGTTGGTGTATGGCATAAAAGTTTTCTCAAACTAGAATTAATGAAAACTTAAATCCCTTTAACTAAAACAAGGTAAACAAGTTAAACGCCATCCTTTTGTGGAAACACTTAGACATATTAGGAATCTCTTGATGGGATAAAGGTCACCTAACCGTCATGAGTGAACTAATATGAATAAGGTACACTTCGCATACATGTGGGATAAAGGTCACCTAACCACTTGTATGTTAAGTCTACATGTTTACACAAGTAGGACGACTTGATTTGGGAATCATGAACTTAGGGTCACCGAAGCATGAGGAACAAATAGGCGTTGATGGGATTAATATGCCATGCAAAAGGATTGCATGATCCCATAACTTAGAAGTTGCAAAAGGATTGCAAGTGTCATTATGACTACCTAGCTAAATCAAATGACGGGATAAAGGTCACCTAACCGAAATTTGATTTACCGTTGGATTCTAATATTTAATAAAACAAATTAAAAGGGTATTGTTTATTAAATTTAAAATCGATACTTAAAAGGACTTTGTTGAATTTCGTAGATGGCCGCTAATAACAACAACAACATGCAAAACGCACCACTTAACATGAACAACCTATCGTTACGGTCTCTCCTCGAGAAAGATAAACTCAATCATACCAACTTTATGGATTGGTTCCGTAATCTTCGGATTGTCCTCAAACAAGAGGATAAAGCGTATGTACTTGAGGACCCCATTCCCGATCAACCGGATGAGCATGATATGGAGGCAATGGCCTCTTACGATAAGTATTGCCACGACTCCCTTCAAGTCTCATGCTTAATGCTTGGGACTATGATACCCAAACTCCAAAAGGATTTCGAGCATCATAGTGCATACGACATGATAACGCAATTGAAGGAGATGTTCCTCCAACAAGCGCGTGTCGAGCATTTCGAAACGGTTCGGGCTCTACATGCTTGTCGTATGGACGATACCCAATCGGTTTCATCTTATGTACTTAAGATGAAAAGCCTTATCGATCGTGCTAACCGCCTTAACCTAAACATATCTAATGAGTTAGCCACCGATCTTATCCTTAACTCCCTATCAAAAAGGTTTGATCAATTTGTAATTAATTACAATATGAATGGGATGGATAAGAGCATAGGTGAGCTTCACGGTATGCTTAGAACGGCGGAAACTAGCATGGGTAAAAGGGCTTTACCCGTGTTAGCAATCGATCAAGGTGGGTCAAAAGGTAACACCTCTAAGCCAAAGGTGGCCAAGAGAAAAGGACCCGCCCATCAAGGCAAAGGGAAAGGGAAGATGGTTACCCCAACCATCAACAAGGCTAAGAAGCAAAAGGTAGCCGAGAAGGCAAACCCCAAAGAAGACCCATGTTTCGGTTGCGGTGAGATGGGTCATTGGAAACGAAACTGTCCGGTCTATCTTAAGGAGTTGAAGGACAATAGGAATGCAGGGCAAACCTCAGGGGTTCAAAAGAAGTGATCATAAGGCGGGAACATCAAGTCTCTATATGGGCAATGGTGCAAAGGTGCATGTTAAAGCTCAAGGAGATTTTATTTTGAAGCTTCCAAGCGGATTGGAACTTATTTTAGAAAATGTTTTGTATGCTCCGGATTTGTGTAGAAACATTATTTCTATTTCTCGCTTAAAACAATGTGGTTACGTTGTTAATTTTATTGATGATGATATTCATGTTTCTAAAGACAATGTATTCTATTTCAAGGCTTCGCCTTCAAATGGAATTTATGAATTAGTTCATGATGACGCATCATCGAGCTCTATATACCATACAAGCACCAAGAAACTCAAAAGGGATTTGAGTGATTCCTATTTATGGCATTGTCACCTTGGCCACATAAACAAGAACTGAATGCATACACTTCAAAAGAATGGACTTTTGAAATCAAATGAACTAAACTCATTTGATGTATGTGAATCTTGTTTACAAGGCAAAATGACAAAAGTACCTTTCCAAGGGACCTATGAAAGGGCTAAAGACTTATTGGGATTAATACATTCGGATGTATGTGGACCCTTTAAGCCCATAACTAGGAATGGTGAAAGATACTTCGTTACTTTCATTGATGACTTCAGTCATTTCGGATATGTCTACTTGTTAAGACACAAGGACGAAACGTTTGAAGCATTCAAAGAATATCAAAACGAAGTACAAAATCAACTCAATAGGACAATTAAGGTACTTCGTACCGATAGAGGAGGTGAATACCTAAGCGATGCCTTCCAAGATCATCTTAGGAGTTGTGGGATTATCTCACAACTTACTCCACCCGGAACACCCCAACTTAATGGAGTTTCCGAAAGGAGGAACCGAACCCTAATGGATATGGTTCGATCTATGATGGCAAGAAGCTCGTTACCTCTATCATTTTGGGGTTATTGTCTAAGCTCCGCGGCTCGTATTTTAAATATGGCCCCAACCAAGAAAGTGGAACAAACTCCTCATGAGATGTGGTTTGGAAAACCTCCTTCTCTTTCATACTTAAAGGTATGGGGATGTGAAGCTTATCCTAAGCGTTACGTCCCTAATAAGTTGGATGCTCGATCCACGAAGTGTATCTTCATAGGATATCCTAAGGATGATATGGGATACTATTTATATGATCCATCCGAGCAGAATGTATTTGTTGCTCGGAAGGCGGAATTCCTTGAAACTAAGTTCCTAATGGAAGGAAATAGTGAAAGGAAGATAGATCTTGAAGAGGTTCAAGATCAAGTAGATGATACACAATTGGTTGACACTAGCACTCAACATGAAAATGTTGAGAGTGATCAAATGGATGATCAAAATACACAAGACATTCGTAGATCTGGTAGGATTAGCAATCCTCCTGAGAGATATGGGTTTCTCATAAATGGTTACTATACGGTTGATTTGGATGAACCAACAAACTACCAAGATGCTTTATCAAGGATTGATAAAGATAAATGGCAGGAAGCCATGAAATCTGAGATGCAATCCATGTATGACAACCAAGTTTGGGAACTTGTTACGCAACCCCCTGGCTCTAGGCTAGTTGATTGCAAATGGCTTTTCAAAATGAAAACCGACATACATGGAAACTTGGATACATACAAAGCTAGACTTGTAGCAAAAGGTTTCACTCAAACTCAAGGGGTTGACTATGATGAAACTTTTTCGCCTGTGGCAATGCTAAAGTCTATCAGGATATTATTTGCCATTGCTGCTCATTATGATTACGAAATATGGCAAATGGATGTCAAGACCGCTTTCCTAAATGGATATCTTATGGAAGATGTCTATATGGTTCAGCCTGAAGGTTTTGTTGATCCGAAATATCCTAAAAAGGTATGCAAGTTAAAGAAGTCAATCTACGGATTGAAACAAGCATCTAGAATGTGGAATCATCGTTTTAATGAGGAAGCTGAGAAATTTGGCTTCATTAAAAATGGTGATGAAGCTTGTGTATATAAGAAAGCTAGTGGGAGCACTATCATGTTCCTTGTATTATATGTGGATGATATATTGTTATTTGGGAACGATATTCCGGCAATGCAAGGTGTTAAAACTTGGTTAAGTAAATGCTTCTCCATTAAGGATCTTGGAGAAGCACAATACGTTTTGGGGATTGGGATCTACAGGGATAGATCCAAGAAATTGATAGGTTTGAATCAAAGTGCATACATTGAAAAAATCTTGAAAAGGTTCAAGATGGAGAACTCTAAGAAAGGTTTGGTACCTATTCAAAAGGGAACACTTCTCAGTTCATCTCAATGCCCCACCACGAAAGATGAACAGGAGAGAATGAAGAATGTCCCATATGCTTCTGCCATTGGGTCAATCATGTATGCAATGATATGCACTAGACCGGATGTGTCATGCGCTCTTAGCCTGACAAGTAGATACCAGAATAACCCAGGAAACAGTCATTGGATTGCTGTTAAAAGTATATTGAAATACCTTAGGAGGACTAAGGATATGTTTCTGATATATGGGTCTGGTGAGGAGGAACTCGCTGTAAAAGGTTACGTGTTCCAAACTGATCGTGATGATTCTCGATCACAATCCGGTTATGTCTTCACATTAAATGGAGGTGCGGACTCTTGGAAGAGTTCAAAACAGGATGTTGTTGCTCTATCCACTACAGAGTCGGAGTACATCGCCGCATCATTAGCAGCTCAGGAAGCTGCATGGATGAAGAAATTCATCGACGACTTAGGAGTAGTCCCTTCCATTCAGGACCCTCTTGAGATCTTTTGTGATAACGAGGGTGCGATTGCTCAAATCAAGGAACCTCGTGCACACCTGATAATGCTAAAAACGAACATATATTTCATAGCATTATTCCTCAAGAAAGACAAGCTTTTAGTTGCAATTGTTCTATTTACAAGTGATATTCGTTTAAATAATAAAAGGTGAAGACAAAAGACAGATTCGACGAATTGAAGACGCAAATGACCAAAAAGCTCAAAAGTACAAAAGACAATCAAAGAGGTTCCAATTATTGATAAGAAACGTCTCGAAATTACAAGAGTACAAGATTCAAAACGCAAAGTACAAAATATAAAATTGTACGCAAGGACGTTCGAAAATCCGGAACCGGGACCAGAGTCAACTCTTAACGCTCGACGCAACGGACTAAAAATTACAAGTTAACTATGTATATAAATATAATATAATATATAATTAATTATATTAATTATATATATATTATATTTATAAATAAAAACCGTCGGCAGAGAAAGACTCCAAGGGTGTGAGCTGTAAATTCATTCACCGCGACTCGCGGAGTTTGAAGAGGATTTCACCGCGAGTCGCGGAGCCCCAAAATGAAAAACTCCCTATAAAGCAAACCGAAATCTGATCATTTTCATAATCTTTTTTTTCTCCTCATTCATACGATATATTTATATTTATAATTTATATTTTAATTTTAATTTTAATTATAATTCTAATAATAAGGGTATGTTAGCGAATATTGTAAGGGTGTAAGTCGAAATTCTGTCCGTGTAACGCTACGCTATTTTTAATCATTGTAAGTTATGTTCAACCTTTTTACATTAATGTCTCGTAGCTAAGTTATTATTATGCTTATTTAAAACGAAGTAATCATGATGTTGGGCTAATTACTAAAATTGGGTAATTGGGCTTTGTACCATAATTGGGGTTTGGACAAAAGAATGACACTTGTGGAAATTAGACTATGAGCTATTAATGGGCTTTATATTTGTTTAACTAAATGATAGTTTGTTAATGTTAATATAAAGATTTACAATTGGGCGTCCTTATAAATTACCATATACACTCAATCGGACACGATGGGCGGGGTATTTATATGTACGAATAATCGTTCATTTAACCGGACACGGGAATTGATTAATAGCCACTAGAATAATTAAAACAGGGGTGAAATTACATTCAAGGGTAATTGGTGTAATTGTTAACAAAGTAGTAAAACCTTGGTTTGCACGCAGTCGATAACCTGGTGTATTCATTAAACAAAGTATTAAAACCTTGTTACAATTCGAATCCCCAATTAGTTGGAATATTTAACTTCGGGTATAAGGATAATTTGACGAGGACACTCGCACTTTATATTTATGACTGATGGACTGTTATGGACAAAAACCAGACAGACATATTAAATAATCCAGGACAAAGGACAATTAACCCATGGGCATAAAACTAAAATCAAGACGTCAAACATCATGATTACGGAAGTTTAAATAAGCATAATTCTTTTATTTCATATTTAATTTCCTTTATTTTATATTTAATTGCACTTCTAATTATCGCATTTTTATTTATTGTTATTGTATTTAATTGCACTTTTAATTATCGTACTTTTTAATTATCGCAAGTTTATTTTATCGCACTTTTATTATTCGCAATTTCATTATCGGTATTTACTTTATGCTTTAATTTAAGTCTTGTATTTATTTTTAATATTTTACATTAGGTTTTAACTGCGACTAAAGTTTTAAAATCGACAAACCGGTCATTAAACGGTAAAAAACCCCCCTTTATAATAATAATATTACTTATATATATGTATTTGTATTTTTATAAAAGTAAACTAATATAGCGTTAAGCTTTGTTTAAAGATTTCCCTGTGGAACGAACCGGACTTACTAAAAACTACACTACTTTACGATTAGGTACACTGCCTATAAGTGTTGTAGCAAGGTTTAAGTATATCCATTCTATAAATAAATAAATATCTTGTGTAAAATTGTATCGTATTTAATAGTGTTTCGTTGTAAACTTCAATAGTATTTTATACCCCTTAGCTTTGACATCAAGTATTTTTGGCGCCGCTGCCGGGGAGTATCTCTTAAACACCGGAAGCGCAACGCTATATATATTAAAAAAAAAAAAAGATTTTTAGTTAACTTTTATTAAAATTCGTTTTTTGTAAAAATACGTTTTAATTATTCAAAAATATAAAAAGAAAAAACAAAAATATAAGTATTTTTAAGATTTTGTTAAATATTTAAGTTTTATAAGTTTCTTTATTTTTATTTTAGTTTATAAAAATATAAGTTTTATTTAAATATCTTTTATTTATATAAAAACAGAAAACCGAAAATAAAAAAAAATAAATAAAGAAAAACGCGTCGAATTTTTAACCTGTCAGTTGAATTTCTGAACCCCGCGACTCACGGGGTTTGATGCAATAAATACCGCGACTCGCGGAGACTTTCTGACAGGCGACAAAACCCTAATCCTGCATTTATTACGGATTATTATTAATTATTATTATTATTAACCCTAATTATTATTATTATTATAATTAAGTTTATTTTTAATTTAAGTTTTATTTAATTTATATTTTAGTTAAATTAGTTTAATTAAATTGTAAAATTAATAGTTTTAAAAAACAAATAATATAAAAATAATATTTTTATAAAAATTGTACTTTTTACAACTTTTTGTATATTTTTATATTTTGTCCCTTTTTAATCGTTGTAGCATAACTTTTGTATTTTTAGCTCATATTTAATTTTAAACTTAGTTTTTGCCATAGTCATTTTTACTCCTAGATTTTTAGGCTTTGCCGTAGAATTCCTTAAGTGCTTTTTCTTTAGACTAAGATTTAGGTACTTTAGAATTTTGCGACGCCTTTTTAAGTTTTAGTTTCTTTTTAAGTTATTTCCATTTGGGATTTAGTTTTTCTTGTAAGCTTTAATATTTTTAGACGACTTTTACCTATGTATCAATTATCATTCCAATTAATAATTTCAATTTGCGATTATAATTTTAAGTTAGTTGTAGTAATAAGGTTAGGTTAGTCAAGTATTTTTAAGTTTTATAAGTTTCTTTTATTTTTCCGTCACCTTTTATTTTTTTTTTTCAACCATTTTTCTTTTTCAATTTTTTTTTTCCGACGAACTCTTTTTCTTTCTTATTTCTCGCTATTCTAGTTTTAGGACATAGATTTTTATTCTACTTCTTATCTAAATTTCTTAAAATTACGAAAATTTATTTTAAGTGGTTAAATTGATAGACATCAAAATTTTCTGGTTCGTAGTAATAGTTGGATTTGTACGTGGACCGGGTTATTGGAGCCAAACAGTCCTCAATTATATTGAGACCAAACGAATCCTGCCCCTCTGCTGCATCTTTTGGCTATTCGAAACGTGGGCAAAATCAGAAAAGTCTATTAATTGGATAACTTATTATAATTTTTCTTTCCTTTTTAAAACTAATAGGATATTCAGTGAATGCACCGAGCAAGACGCTCAACACCTTTTGTACGTTCACCACCTGTAACTAGATCAAGACATTTACCAAATATAACTGCCGTTGATTTTTCTTTAGAATCATCATCCAGTCGACCAAGTACTTCAGTTCAAATTTCCGATAATCCATTTTTTGAACCCAACCTCACAATTGAGAATCCGAAAAATATTCAGGAACGGTTCGTAGATCCTGAACCATTAAACTTTCCTCCGGAGCCACCAATCATTCAAACAGAGATTGTTGAGGAACGAACCATTAAATCAGAATCATCTAGTGATACCGATTCAACAAATTCAATTATGGAAAATCTGGAACCTTTAAGTATGGAAGACCGGATGAGAGCTAAACGCACTAGCCAAGGTCACGCAATTACTCATCCAGACATTAATGCGCCAGATTATGAAATCAAAGGACAAATTCTACACATGGTGACTAATCAATGCCAATTTAGTGGTGCGCCGAAGGAAGATCCAAATGAACATCTACGTACCTTTAATAGGATCTGCACACTATTTAAAATCCGAGAAGTGGAGGATGAACAGATATATCTCATGTTATTTCCCTGGACTTTAAAGGGAGAAGCCAAAGATTGGTTGGAATCGTTACCTGAAGGGGCGATCGATACATGGGACGTTTTAGTTGACAAATTTCTTAAACAATTCTTTCCTGCATCTAAAGCCGTAAGACTTCAAGCAGAAATTGTTACGTTCACACAGAAGCCAAATGAAACTCTATATGAGGCGTGGACTAGATATGGAAAGTTGTTAAGAGGATGTCCGCAACATGGTTTAGACACCTGTCAAATAGTACAAATATTCTACCAAGGATGCGACATCACTACAAGGAAAGACATAGATATAGCAGCTGGTGGTTCTATTATGAAGAAAACCGAAACTGATGCTTACAAAATTATTGATAACACTGCTTCCCACTCACATGAGTGGCACCAAGAAAAAGACATCGTTAGATCATCTAAAGCAGCTAGAGCCGATTCTAGCCATGACTTAGATTCCATTTCCGCAAAGATAGATGCTGTGGAGAGACGAATGGAAAAGATGACTAAAGATATTCACTCAATACGAATTAGTTGTGAGCAGTGTGGAGGACCACATTTGACAAAAGATTGTCTCAGTATTGAATTAACAATGGAACAAAGAGAGAATATTTCATACATAAACCAAAGGCCTGGAAATAATTATCAGAATAATTATCAATCGCCAAGACCGATTTACAATCAAAACCAGAATTATAACCGAAATATTCCATACAACAACCAACAAGGTCCTAGCAATCAACAAGTATCCAATAATACTTACAATCAGCAAAGACCTAATTTTCAAAACAAACCACCACAACAAACCGATGATAAAAAGCCGAATTTAGAAGATATGATGACGAAGCTAGTTGAAACTCAAACGCAGTTTTTCACATCTCAAAAACAAACCAATGAACAAAATGCTCAAGCATTTAGAAATCAACAAGCTTCGATTCAAAATCTGGAACAAGAAGTAAGTAACCTAGCAAGGTTAATAGGTGAAAGAAAACCGGGAAGTCTACCTAGTGATACAAATGCTAACCCCCGGAATGAAACAGCTAAAGCCATTACCACAAGAAGTGGTACAACACTTAAACCACCTGAAATACCTGTAACTTCTGATAAAGCTATTCCTACTCCACAAGAACCACAACCTGATCAAGATAAGGAAAAAGAACCGGTAGTTGAAAAGGTTAATGAAGATAACACAGTTAAGGATAAACCTTATGTTAAATCATACCAACCACCACTTCCTTACCCGAGTAAAATGAAGAAAGAAAAACTTGAAGCCGAGCAATCCAAATTCTTGGATATGTTTAAACAGATAAATGTAAATCTTCCTTTCATTGATGTGATTTCAGGAATGCCAAGATATGCTAAATTCTTGAAAGATCTAATCTCAAATAGAAAGAAAATGGAAGAACTCTCGGCTGTTACTATGAATGTTAATTGTTCAGCAGTGCTGTTGAATAAGATACCAGAAAAATTATCTGATCCAGGAAGTTTCACAATTCCATGTTTTCTGGGTAGTCTTAGTTCAATAGAAGCATTGGCAGACTTAGGTGCTAGTATAAATCTAATGCCGTATTCACTATACGCTAAACTAGACCTTGGAGAATTGAAACCAACCAGAATAAGCATACAACTAGCCGATAGATCAATAAAATATCCTAGAGGGATAATGGAGAACATGCTAGTTAAAGTTGGTACTTTAGTATTTCCAGTAGATTTTGTTGTTCTGGACATGGAAGAAGATTCTCAAGTTCCTCTCATATTAAGAAGACCATTCTTAAACACGGCTAAAGCAATGATAGACGTGTTCGGTAAGAAACTGACCCTAAGTATAGAGGATGAGAGTGTTACCTTTTCAGTTGATAGAGCAATGCAACAACCACAATCTGCAGATGATACATGTTATTATATTCAAACTATAGATGCACATGCAGAATTATTAGAAGAATTTCCAGAATTACAAGGAACAGGAGAATGTTCTTTAGGAGAAGGTAATGAACCAATTGATGAAGCTGAAATGTTAGCTACACTTATAGCTAATGGATATGAACCAACAACAGAAGAAATTCAAATGCTAAAAGAAGAAGACAGATATCGATATAAATCATCGATAGAAGAACCTCCGAAATTAGAGTTAAAGCCACTTCCAAACCATTTGGAATACGCTTATTTACATGGTGAATCTGAATTACCTGTAATAATATCGTCTTCTCTTACTGAAAATGAGAAATCACAACTCATTTCTGTGTTGAAAGCTCATAAACCAGCCATTGCATGGAAGATTCATGATATTAAAGGAATAAGTCCTTCGTATTGCACACATAAAATCCTTATGGAAGAAGGTCATAAAACGTATGTGCAACGCCAACGAAGACTAAATCCTAATATGCAAGATGTAGTTAAGAAAGAGATTATTAAACTGCTAGATGCAGGTTTGATATATCCAATTTCTGATAGTCCATGGGTAAGCCCAGTTCAATGTGTACCTAAGAAGGGTGGCATGACTGTCATTACAAATGAGAAAAATGAGCTTATTCCTACTAGGACTGTAACAGGATGGCGTGTATGTATTGATTATAGAAAATTAAATGACGCCACCAGAAAAGATCACTTTCCCTTACCTTTCATAGATCAAATGTTGGAAAGATTAGCCGGAAATAGTTACTATTGTTTTCTAGATGGATTTTCCGGATATTTTCAAATTCCAATAGCACCCGAAGACCAAGAGAAAACCACATTCACGTGCCCTTATGGTACTTTTGCTTACAAACGCATGCCATTTGGACTTTGCAACGCCCCTGCAACCTTTCAAAGGTGTATGATGGCGATTTTTCACGACATGATAGAAGAATGCATGGAAGTTTTCATGGATGACTTTTCAGTCTTCGGTGATACATTTAAATCATGTCTAGTTAATCTGGAACGAATGCTAATTAGATGCGAAAAATCAAATCTAGTACTTAATTGGGAGAAATGCCATTTCATGGTTAAAGAAGGCATCGTTCTTGGACATAAAATTTCAAAAGAAGGAATTGAAGTGGATAGAGCTAAAGTAGATGTAATTGCTAAACTTCCACATCCCACAAATGTTAGAGGAGTTAGGAGTTTTCTAGGGCATGCCGGTTTTTACCAACGTTTCATAAAAGATTTTTCTAAAATTGCCACCCCTATGAATAAACTCCTAGAAAAGGATGCTCCATTCATCTTTTCAGATGAGTGTATCAAATCTTTTAATATTCTTAAAGGGAAACTCACTAATGCGCCGATCATGATAACACCAAATTGGAATCCCACAAATGTAGTTTCAATTACTTGTGTCTATTTCGTAAAACAGTTATAAAAACAGCGCATGTATTCTCAGTCCCAAAAATATATATTACAAAAACATTTAAAAAGGGATTAATGAAACTCACCATACTGTATTTCGTAGTAAAAATACATATAACCTCATTGAACAAGTGCAAGGTTGGCCTCGGATTCACGAACCTAAATTAATTATATATATTTATGTGTTGGTCAATATTTGTCTAACAAATTAGGTCAAGTCATAGTGTACCACAATCCTAATGCTCGAGACTAATATGCAAAAGTCAACAAAAGTAAATTTGACTCAAAATAATTTCCAAAAATCTATACATGATTAATATATAGTTTAAATATCGTTGTTTTATATTTTTAAATATTTTTAAAAGATTTATTAGAGTAAATAATATAATTTATTTATTAATAAATAAAATTTTATATTAAATTTATATAATAAAATATACTTTTATATATATTAAGTAATAAAATTTATAGGGTTCATTTAATATCATAAAGATAATATGATAGGTATTATTAAAGTAAGTTATTACACGTAGTAAAATATGTTTGTATCACATATTTATTTTATAAAATAATATCTATAATGATAGTAAGTAAAAGTTGTATTATTTTGTAATAATAATTATTATTATAAAAATATCAATATTTATAATTACTAAGATGATGTTATGATAAAACGATAATTCTAATTATGATAACTTTAATATTTACGATAATTTTTAATATTATCTTTAAAATAATAATTCTATTTAAAATAATAATAATAATGATATTTTATAGTAACAATGACATTTCTATTAAAATGATAATTTTTGTTAAAATGATAGTTTTAATACTAACGATACTTTTAATAATAATAGTAATGATAAAAATAATAAGAACGATAATTTTATCTAAATCAATATCTTATAATATTTTAATTTCATCATGATACTCTTACCCATTATTTCCTAATCGTTTCGTTTAATAGCTTTTAATCGTCTTTTATATCGTGTTCATAATAATGATAATAATAGTAATCAAAATAATTAGGTGTTACAAATATTTGTTTTAATTACACTAATATTAATAATGATAGTTACTATAACATTATTAACGATAATACTAGTAATTATCTTAATGATAATATAGTAATAATAATAATAACAATAACAATAACCATTTTTAAATAATGATATATATATTAATAATGATAATAATAATAATAATACCAATAATAATAATAATAATAATAATTGGATAATAATAATAATACTAATTATAACTTTAACGATAATAACGATAGTAATAATAAAAAAAAATAACAATTTTTAATGATAAATCCCTTTTATTGATAAAGATAATAATAATGATAATAATAAGATAAAACTAGAACGACGATAAAAACGACGATAATAATAATCATTTTTAATAAAAATATCAAAAATTCAATTGATTATAACTTCTAATCCGTTCATCGAAACCTTTCGATATCTAAAGGAAAAGTTCTTAATTTTTCGCTAGCTTTCCAAGGACATGCATATCTTATACCTTATCTCAACCGCAAGTGTAACTAATTCAACATTCAACCTAACCTGTCTAATGGCAATATCAAAAGTACAAGCATGCATAATCCTAAATACTCGAGCACTAGTCAGGGATACACTATTAGTATGTAAAAGTTAAATTATGAGTACTCACGTATCAATATTGAGATTCAATATTGCAGGAAAGGTACGTAGACGCAACGGAAATGATAAACACTATATTGACCTCACGAGCATACCCATGAACCATACTCAATCACCTCCATAGCTATAACCCATAATTTCCTTAATCCTATCCCACTCGAAAAACAATTTCGAAATCACTCGGACAGCACTCCGTCGTAATATTTTATGTATACTAATAATATCTTGAAATAATACGAAGTAAATATATATATGTAAATCGATTGAGAGAGTTTAGAGAAAAATATTTTCAAGTTTCTATGAAATAATGAAACATATTGAATTCTATTTATAATAGATTTTTGAATTATTAAAGTAAATTATTAAAGTATGAATTATTAAAGTGAATTATTAAAGTATGAATTATTAAAGTGAATTATTAAAGTATGAATTATTAAAGTATGAATTATTAAAGTGAATTATTAAAGTTAAAGTAAAGTAAAAATAAAGTAAAGGTAAAGTTTAAGTATAGTAAAAGTATAAAACTATGTACGTATAATACGCGTATAAATATATAATATTAATTTAAATTGTTATATATATTTAATAAAATAAAATATAAATATCGTTATCTTTATCATACTAGTTAAGTAATGAGTTGTCAAAAGTGGTTCTAGATATTTATAAAAGTTATATACGTTTTAATAATAAAGTTCTTTTTAAACTGAAAACGTTTTTGTACGTTTGAAACTAAATAGATCAATCGAGTCTTTATGAGATTCAATCTTCCACTATCCATTGTCTAGTTCTCAATGATTGACAATTTGTTCTTATTTATAAATCACTTTACCATTTTCCGAATATTGTTAAAATGGAAAGATTTCTCAAATCAACGTGGGCCTTTCAACAGAGACTTGTAATCATAATTCAATATATCTGATAATTCAATCATTTGATCTTATCTTCTAATTCCATTGATAAACATTTTAAAACAGATACAATCATATAAAGTATTTAATCTAATATTTTGTTTACGTTTCAAGTTATAATATATATACACATATACATATATAATCATATTCGTTTAATGGTTCGTGAATCGTTGGAACTTGGTCGAGGTTGAATGAATGTATGAACATAGTTTAAAATTCTTGAAATTTAACTTAACAAATATTGCTTATCGTGTCGGAAACATATAAAGATTAAAGTTTAAATTTGGTTGGAAATTTCCGGGTTGTCACAACTGGGAGCGGGAAACCCGCGCAAAAGTTCAATGATACTTTAATCATGGGGGCGGCTAGCTCGCTACCGTCGACTGAAACTACGGTTATCAGTCAACCTCGACATCCGTCGAGGTTACTCCCGGAGACCTTAATACCGGTGAGGTTAATTCCGAAAATTGTTTTGACTCAAGAAAACTTGTCTAGTGTAACAACTAGCATGCAGATTTTAAACCTCCTAGTGTAATAACTAACTTGAATTTTTCAAAATCTCAAATTTTTTCTGAAGGTCATACTTTTCCTTCAGATCAAATTTTTCATACCACACCGGCGATCGTCTCCATACCACCTCCACCAATTTCAAATATCCCAAAACCTGTCCTGACGAAAACTCAAACAACTACATCGACATCAGCAATGGCAACAAAATCACTTCCAACATCATCGTCCTCACATAATCAAGTTGACCTCATCTCATATCTATATTCTTTGACATACGGCGAGTTAGAAACGTTGTACATTTCGTGTGCTCAGACTCAATTTTCTCTTGATGAACTCAGAGAGGCCTATGTTATACTTCTACAATAAGCATGGCGAGTATTTCCTATAACTTCAAGCAAATCACATGTTGTTTTACTAACGAACGAGCATGATTATTCTAATCCTGAGAATCATCATGAAAGGGAGAATAGAATAGGTCGATCTACATTTGTGATGGGTACTTCGTCTACACAGAGATATGAGGATGTAGGTACTTCAAAGGGTAAACATAGTGGAAATCAAGATGGATTAGAGGAATTTCTGGATGATACAACTAGGAGAACAATAAGTGATAAGGCTTAATAAATTACGTGTTGATGATGTAGGTTTATATCAATTTGTGAATATTCAAATCCCTTCAGTGGAGTTTAAGAAAAGATTATCAAATCACATTTTCTTGAAGAACGAGCGTATCGAATATTCATTACTGACAACATCAAGAAACCTGAATCTATGAAAGTACTTGGAGCATGTTCTTTCTACAAGAAGGAGAAACTCCTTAGTGATTACTTGAAAGTCAGAAATATCTACCGAATCAGAGATGAGGATGACATTGGGGAGAAAAGACAACATGAACTAACTCAAATAAACAAGATAGTAATTCTTGATCAAACAAATGTCAGAATGCCTCTTTTCTTTGTGGTTTGTGCAGACGGAAAGGAATAGCGATTCTCTGAAGCTGATTTTGAACAATTAAGGATGAAGGACATCAGATTTATCTATCACTCCTTGGTGAATCTTGAAGAAACTCAAATTCAACATTCAATAGCAATAAGGGTTGTTCAGAGGCTTCTAAAGGATTCCATGAGATGGGTCATCATTGATGATTTTCAGTTAAGCCTTGAACCTATGCAAAGGAAGATTAGAACATCGGCACTGAAATAATATGTCGAAAACTTTGAACTATGGCCAATGCTACATGTGGTTTGAGAACCAGAAGGATTCGTCTTTACCAACTCCAAGTATGTGAAGATATTTGTGAGAACTTCAGATTTAAACAGATACTCTGACAGTACACTAAGGTTTGCACTAAAGTTCTTGAAAATCAAGTTGGATAACGGGTGTAATCTTAACGAAGAGAAAGAAGTAACCAAGTCTCTAATATACAAAATTCAAAGCAGACTGAGTATGCACAGAACATGAGGAAATATGAGAAGTTGAAAAACTTTTCATCAAATATTAGTTTCAAAGGAACAAAGTTCCAAAGAGATCAACGATTAGGAGTATTTTCCTTTCATTTAACACTAAGGTGGATATTGTTAAAACCGTAAGTTCTAGTCTTGTAGTGTAAATTGTGAAACACTCTAAATGTTAAAGGGGGTATAGATGAAGACTATATATACCACATAAGTCTTATAGTTAAATAGCCATTGTACTTCATACGAGTTTAAGAAGCTGTGAAATTTATTTGTTTTCTCTCTGTCCATTTACTTGCTTCTATCCGTTTTACCTGTGCGTATTTGTTCTACATTCATCAATCCTTTGATATTTACTTCTAAACATGTAATCAGGACCTAACACTACTTTATGTAAACTAATTCGTAAGTTCAACGGATCTTTCAACTATGTAAAATAATTCTGGGAAGTAGACAAATTGGCGACGCAAGTGAATGAAAGAGACCGTTAAGTTTATTCAAACCACTACCCGCCACAAAAATCCAGACCCCACATATTTAAAACAACACACTTTCAATCCACACACACTTTATCCCTGCAAAATGTCACCGTTGATATCAATTTCCGGCGGACTACCTTTTCCGATCACACTTTCCACCAATTCCCGACCACGACTTACGACTTCATTCGCATCTCTAACTCCTCCACAATCTCCACCACCACAACCAAGGTCAAAGTCAAATCAACTTGATAATAACACCTTCAATTACACAATCACAAACCCTAACGGAAGTAATCCTTCTTTACAGTTTGTGAAATCTACTGAATCTGACATTGAAAAGGTACTACTATGATTTTATCTGATATTAAATTGATTGATTATTATGAATACTAATTTCTCAATTGTTGCAGGTGATATTTGATTTTAGGTTTTTGGCATTACTAGCTGTTGGAGGTTCATTAGCTGGCTCCTTGTTATGCTTCTTAAATGTAATTAATTCTTACCTTATCTTTAATTCGTTGAACATGATTATCTGATGTGAAATGGTTGAACTTCTCATTTGGATTGTAACTACTTACCATTCGCATATGCTTTTCGAATGTAATTACTTAACACTGACCCTACAATTGTTTCTGATGTGAAATAGTTGAACTATATTATCTGTGCATGACAACTATATATATTTTTTACCAATCGGGTTCTTGGTTTATTGTTTTATAATATATAATTTATCTGTTATTTTATAATTTCATAATGATTATGAAAGTTAGATGAATGGCTATAGCGAAACAGGTTGTAGAATATAGTGTGATGATGTTTTATGGTGTAATATTAAGATATTTTAGTGAATGAAAAGGATGAAATATACATGTTTATTTTACTCGTTGGTGGTCAGTTTTGTACTTAATTCGATTATTTGAACACTAAACAATTGGATAATCCAATGCCTAATATAGTTTATATATAGACACTAAAAACTGATCATGTCATTTTCAAAGGGTAATAGTAAGCAAATCAGTTTCAAATCGCAAGTCCAAACAGCACCATGACTTGTATGTATTATTCCTTGGAAACTGTAGGATGTTTTTGAAGTACTAATAAAATGTTGATCATCCTTAGATTATTATTCTGCCACTGCTGATTGATAGCTTAACAATATTTGAATAGTAAATAGGGTGATTGAATATTAGTGGTTTTTTAGTTGCATGTATACTTATGGGCATCATATGTTACTTTGATAAATGATTTACATACAGTTTTGAGTTTGCATTGATATGGTGAGCTAGGTGATACTGACTTGTTTAGATTTTTGTAGGGTTGTGTATATATTGTTGATGCATATAAGGTCTACTGGACGGGTTGTTCGAAAGGAGTTCATACGGGGAAGATGGTACTGCGATTAGTTGAAGCTATAGGTGAGTTTTTCAAGACTTTCATCTCCTTATATCTCAGATCTCATACTCTAGAACAGCCAACATGGGCGAGTTGTTCAATGGGTCAAAATGAGTTCAAATAACCTCTTTTTAATGTGGGCTGGGTTGGTTCGACAGCCAACACTTTCGTCCATTTTTTTATATAATATTTACTCGAATAATAATAATCCAAGACATTTTCAAAAATTGATTTAGAGAGGTTGTATGCATTAAAAAGCAATCTTTTGGATAGTTTCAACCTATTTCCCTTTTCCAATTTTTTACTTGGTCAATTTGTGTCGTTTGACCCATTTAAGATAAAACACATTCCAAGTCTACACATTAATAAGTAAATAGTTCAAAAGGCCACTTTGGTATCATCTCTACCATCCATTTCCTTTGATCAAGCATTTTTCTACCCATGAGTGCGGTTTTGGTTTGATCGATTTGTTACACTCCGATTTACATGGATAATCCTAAAGACCCGAATAGGTTTAGTTACTAAGCAATGCTTTAATACATGGAGTAAAATACAACTTTTGAATGATCAGATATTCTTTAAGAATCTATATGATAAGAAGAGATTTCAACTAGTTTGTTCAAATTTTAGCTCAGTTGCTGCATGGACCGTGTGACTGGTAATTGCAAAGCCTTATCCACTATAAATTGTACGACGAACTTTCTTGTTCCAGGCGTACTACCCAGATACGTGAAAGTTTAATTCTCCAGGCCCGGTCATACTATTTGTAGTATGGTGCACTGTTTCCTGATTCAAACATCTGGGTTTTTCATGATTTAACGTTTCCGGATATGTTAAGCGATATCATGCCAATGCCGCCTATTTTACATTTTTGTCATCGAATGTTAGTCTATCCATATACCTTTCTGGAAATTATATAACTTTGCTAATTATCTAATTTTTAATGCAGATGTGTATCTTGCGGGGACAGTAATGCTAATATTTGCTATGGGTTTGTACGGATTGTTCATAAGTAATGCTCCTAGTAATGTATCACCAGCAGAGGATCGTGCACTCAAGGGTTCTACCCTTTTTGGGATGTTTGCTATGAGAGTAAGTCTTTCATTATACTTATATATTATACATTTTATGAATATTGCAGATTGCATATTTTAGATGAGTCTTTGTTCAATTAATTTAATACCATTTCTTTGTAGGAGCGACCTAAATGGATGAAAATCAGCTCGCTAGACGAGCTTAAGACAAAAGTTGGACATGTTATTGTGATGATTCTTCTAGTAAAGATGTTTGAGAGGAGCAAAATGGTGACCATAACAACTGGTTTAGATTTGTTAAGCTATTCTTTTTGTATATTTCTATCTTCTGCTTCATTGTATATTCTTCACAATCTTCACAAAGACGACCATAAGTAATCAACTTCATATGAGTACGTACGTTGATGATATGTAAATAGAACAATTCAAATGTGTTAATATCAGCATTTGCAAGTTGTTATCAGCTATGGATGTGCGCTCTGCTACATAGGCCTGATAATCTGATAGTATGTCTTTCATTTGATTTACTTTTAACCTTTTTTATATGGGAATATTGAGGTTCAATATAAATTAGGTTAAATGGAATGATGATGGAGGTGGTGGAAAAGATTTGTATCATGGGACTAAAGTTGGAGATGATGATTTAGTGGTCTCACATTTGCATTACAAAGATGACACGATATTCTTTGGAGAATGAGAATTAAGAAACGAGTAAATAAATGGTGATTATAATAAAATTAATCATTTGAAGAAGTTCCGGGATAGAAAATTATGTCAAAGGCTTGCGGTGGTTAAATTAAGAAAATAGTTATCAGATTGGAAAGTTAAAATATTTTCATTTGGTGGACAATTGACCTTATCAAATAGGTTCTTACAAGCTTGTGGCATTATACTACTTTTCGATCTTTCATGTTCCAACGTGTGTGTTAAAACGTTTAGAGTAAGACATCATTTCTTAAGGGGTGAGACTGGTGAGTGGTCTAAATTGGGAAAATGTGGTAATCTCTTATGGGGGTGGGGGTTTAGATATTGTTCACTAAAAGCTAAAATTAGGTATTATTAAGGAAACAACAGTGGTGCTTTAGAACTGAAAATAATGGGTTATGGGTCAGGACTCAGGGGCATACAAATCATTTATGGGCGGGACGGGGTCTAAGGTATGATACTTTTAGGGCTATGGGTCATACATGGGGTGGAATACTTCGAGTTGAGAAAGATATGACTGATTAATGTGGTGGTTTTTGTTCATTTTTGTAAAAAAAAATGGTGATGATTAACTAACATGTTTTTGGATGATAAGTGGGTTGGCAATTTCTTGTTAAAAAGAGAGATATAGCAAGCTGTTCTAGGAAAAAACAGAGATAAGAACTAGGTTGATGGGCTGAAAATTCTTGTGTTTGAGAATGGATTGGGTTCGAAAGCCGAATGGGTGTATGTCAAAATGGGTCAAACCGTAAGAAAGAAGGCATAACAGTGTCAAATTGGGTCATAAAGAGACATGACATATTATATCATAGTTCATATTCATATGTAAAACTGGAGTGCATAAGTGTGTTACTAATGTGATCATATTTTGATTTTTTCAAAGAAAAATAATGTCCACACAAAATTCAATTATACCAATTTACCCTCAATAGACAAATACGACCGTTCTTTTCAAACCGCTACCCGCCAGTACCCCCTGGCCCCACATACAGCTACTAACCAGTAACCACTACTCACATATTTTTCAATCTAAAAAGCACATACGACGTACGGAAAATGTCACATTTGGCTTCTATCTCCGGCGCCGGCGTACGACTTCCGATAATAATTTCCACCAGACGCTTTTCAACAGCAATTGCCTCTTTAGCTTCATCACAACCCTCACCACCTCCACCGCAACCAAAGTCAAAGTCAAACACATCGCCTTTTGTTGCCGATTTAACGTCAAAAACGCAGGATTTTGATTATGTGATTGCGAATCCAAACGGAACAAATCCTGCTTTACGGTCTGTGAATTCAACTGAATCTGGCATTGAAAAGGTATTACTAGCTTCTTCTTTTTGTTCCGTTAGGGTTTTCTTTTATATTTGAGAGGATATGATATTTGGTTTAGGCATTTGTGTGTTTGTTACTTCAATTGCTATATTTTCATATTTGTATTGATAAGGATCTCAATCTCATTTATAGAAACCTGAATGAGCATCTAGTCTATAAGCCTGTCTGTAGTTCAATTTTTCAATAATTATCTACAACTGTTTCCAGCTTTATCTTTGTTACTTATCTTTTAACGTTTATATAGGCGTGACGAGTGACCTGTTCTCCCTGCTCTTTTATTATTATTTTATGTTTAAATGATTAAATGATGTATAATGGAGATGGTTGCCAATGCAGGTGATATTTGACTTTAGGTTTTTGGCACTTCTGGCTGTTGCAGGCTCATTAGCCGGTTCCTTGCTATGTTTTCTAGATGTAATTCTCTTTAATCCCATTAAATTTAAATAAACTCATCACCGAAAAGTCAGTGTATGAGCTAATTATTCCGTTGAGTACATGGGTGTTGAATAATTACATGACTTAGTTTTCTATATTGAATTGATATGTTAGGATAAATTAGTTGATGCTGACTTTTTTATATGTTTATAGGGCTGTGTTTATGTTGTTGATGCTTATAAAATCTACTGGACGAGCTGTTTGAAAGGAGTTCTTTCTGGGAAGATGGTGTTTCGATTAGTTGAAGCAATAGGTGAGATTCTGTGTCCTCTATATTTCATATTAGCATCGTGTCCTGAGTATAAATCATTCTGTTACATTCTAACAGTCTGTATGCTATTTTAGTAGTTCAAGTTGTAGTGATTAGTGACTGCTGTCTTCTATTCGTTGATGTGATTTTCTAAACATGTTAGCATTTGATGTTAATATCCTAAACACGTAAGGTTCAACGTCTAATGCATTCTGTCATGAAAATCCAGTTAATAGAACAAGGCAGGTGAATAAGAACGAATAGTGACTTCCATCTCTCACCCTTTGAATCTTAACCTAGTAAATGAAACACTATACATCTTTAAAAACCCATTAGATTTTATAGACTACTATAAACATGCTACTCAAACTTACGCGAAATGTAGCATATGGTTAGGTTTCTTACAACAATCCATTGCTAGAGGATGCCCAAGCGCCTTGCTCGGGCAGGTTCAGGGGGGGAGCTGCCTCTTAGAGTTAAAATTAGAATAACGGCTCCACCTACATATATAAACCTAATGTAATTGTAACCCTAATTGTAATCAATAATTAAAATCAATTGTAATCAATAATTAAAATCCTCAGTTGTCCAAAATGAAAATTCTCTAAGGTGGCCCTGGACTAGGTCGATGACCCCGGTCGGTAAAACCACATAAATTTTATGTGTTCATTATTTTTGTGTAATTGATTTTGTGTGTTGCCATTGTTGTTGTGTTTTTTGTGTGATCTTGTGTGTACGCTGTTGCTGTTTTACTGTGACTTCATAACAAGTGAATCTTCACTGACATATGCTATACCAAAAACTGATTACAGCTTGAAAGAACTGAGACACAAAACTTACATTGATTAGCAAATAGATTTGCACTTGATTGTTCAATTTTGCATGTTCTAATCCAGCCAAGTTATCCATGCTTTGTAATTTTCAATTGGTGTTATCATAGTGTTTTCTTGTAACTCACAGTACAGATATTATTAACGATGAGTGCAGATGTTTATCTTGCTGGGACAGTGATGTTAATATTTGGTATGGGTTTGTACGGGTTGTTCATCAGTAATGCACCTGATAATATACCAGCAGCTGATGATCATGCTATCCAGGGTTCTTCCTTGTTTGGGATGTTTACTTTGAGAGTAAGTTTTGAATTTACAATATTTCAGATTGGTGATGAGTCACTAAAATAGTTTCGTTTAACTTGTAGGAACGACCTAAATGGATGAAAATCAGCTCACTTGATGAATTGAAGACGAAAGTTGGGCACGTAATTGTGATGATTCTTCTAGTAAAGATGTTTGAGAAGAGCAAAATGGTGACGATTACGACTGGTTTGGATCTTTTTTACTACTCATGCTGTATATTCCTCTCTTCGGCTTCTCTGTACATTCTTCACAATCTTCACAAAGATGACCATAAATAACTACTACATGTAAATTCCTCAATTGTTGTCTTATCATTTTATAAAGTTAAGTTATACCTCTTTGTTGCCCTAGATTTAGGCAAATATTTAAGCATTACTTGTAAGTAACTAAAAATCCATCTTATTAACTTTTCATTTAGCATTACTTGTAATTGTAATGTCTACTTTCGATGCATTAAATTGTCATATATCCTCTGTGAACTTATGTGCAAGTTTTATAGGTGTATAATGTCCCCATTAAATTAAATGCCTGCTTATTAGAGGTGGTAATTTGGACACATTTACGTTACAATGGACTGATTTGGTTATGCTGATAATGGGTGGTAATTTGGACCCAGTTACTTTACCAGTGACTAAATTAAAAGTGCATAATAATAGTCCCTGTTGTGGGTTTACAATGACTGATTTGGGTTGTTAACTTTCTTAAATTTATATGATTGTTGGTATAGGCTTTTCATTATTATTATTATTATTATTTTTTTTTTTTGCAATCATAAGTAACATATTAACTTGTCATACAACAGATCAATCCAGTTTATTACTTGTTATGACAGGTAGTTGCCCATAACCCCATAAAGTAGAATAATACAAAGGCGTAACAAGGTCCGTCCAGGTCAGCCATCAAACCCGACTCTTTTTCAGGTGTTACGAATCCAATCCACACGTCTTGCCGTCTCAACTACTGTTAGAATTTCTAGGCATATGGAAACTTCACAATGTTTATATTTTTCTAATTATCAATCAATTACTAGTATTTCAGAATTAATCTAAATTAGCAGATAACATTAAAGTCTAGTCTGCATACATATTTTTTATTTATTTATCAGAAATCATCAATTTTTCTCATTGTTAATTCCAACATTACATCACAAAAACAACAAAATCAAATCTGGTTTTCCAACACTAACACAACAAAAAATCCTACTGAATCTAAACAAATAAGTCACACGTTTCTGAATTTTTCGACACATCTTCAAACAAAATTGCAGCTACATCGAACTGTGTTTTCTCTTTAACGCGCCACCAAACCCACAAACCCTCTTCGATCTCCTACCATCATCATTAGTCATATCAATCCTTTCCCTTTTTTCTAAATCTTTTTCTCTTGGACCAAATCTACCACCACCAGCATTATCAATTTTAGATTCATAACATTGATCATCACGCTGAACAGATTCTCTACAAACACCGTTTTCATGATCCAAAAACATATCATTCTTTTCATCCTTTTCCAAACTAATCTTCGATTTTTGGTAGTTGTAAAACTTAAGCCATTCATGGGGCAACACGATATTATTCTCAAATCTTGATTCGCAACGTTCATCGCGCTGAACAGATTCTCTACACGTACCGTTTTGTTGTTTCGAAAAATTATCATTCTTTTCATCCTTTTCCAAACTAATATTCATGGATCTTTGGTTGTTGTAAAACGTAACCCATTGATGGGGCAACACGAATTTGCTCTTAACATTGGTGGCGAGATGGATTTTGGGATTAAAATTGTGTTTCATAGCCTGATCGTTAAACGTACACATTTGATGTGGCAACAAGATTTTATCGGAAGCCATGAATGAAGGAATTAGGGTGATGGTTTTTGAAGGTTTGCGTGGTGCACAAGGTATAGTAATTAACTGTGTGAAAATATGATGTGTATTTTGAATGTGGAAGAAGCGAATGTATATATAAGTGGGTAAATATAGATAGATTTCGGAATGAAGTTTACGTACGCGTTACGATCAGGTAACTTGTGGATATGTTTCTCTACGATAATATTTTATTCTTAGAGATACACTATAATACCAAATTACTTATCCTTATTTAATTCCTTATTTATAACTTAAATTTCCCACAAATAACTTAAAATTAGTTTAAATAAATATATATCGAACTTAATTCCTTATTTATAACTCACCCTTTCATGAATAAATACTGATACTAAATTTAAATATGAAAAGTCACTATTAAAAGAAATATTTAAACTTCACAATTAATTCAAAAGAGTAGGGATAACAATGGATGTTCGATCCATCATATATCTATCCGATTCGATCTATTTAAATGAATATAGATGATCTAAATGAATGATAAATAGACATGGATATGGATGTTGTGAAGAATTAGTAGAACGGGTATGGATGATAATTTCTCATTCATGAATATATTCATTTACCACCCGAAATACATATATACATATAAATATATACATATTTACTTAAATATATGTGTTTACATTTACATATCTTTATATATGTACACTAAAATTTGATAAAATGTTATTAAAAATATAGATTTTGAAGATACAACTATGTGAATAGTATTAAATTTGTATATAATGCATATATTACATATATTTGTTAAAAATACTTTGATGATTTTATTTCATAACGGGAATATTTTTAGAAATACTTAACATCCAACAGACATCTAATTACCCGCTTCATCCAACCGATATGGATATGGATGGATGAATTATATTTAAATGGAAATGGATTCTAAAAATTAAATGGATATGAATATAGACTCACCCGGTTCATATCCGATCCATTGTTATCCCTACAAAGAGAGTTTAAAAGCTTAACTATGGTACTTAAATGTAATCGTAAAGGCTACTTTAGCATTCTCTTACACCCTTTGTCCCAGAATTATTGTCTGGATTAAATTTGTGTTTCGCCATTAATTTAATAAATTATTTTATTTAATGTAAGTTATTATAAAAAGTAATTGATAAATTAATTGTCATATTAAATGACGTATTTCTAATAATAAAAAGGTTCAATTGTAACTTCACTGGATTTTTATTGTTGTTTAGAGTAAGGAACAATATTTTTGGTACAAATAAAAATAGTAAGGTAGAGAATTTTTTTTTAGATGGATGAAGTATTAATTTAAACGGTTTGAACAATTTTAGATGTGACCACTAATTTAGAATAATCCATATTGTGCCACTTTAGCATTTTCTACATTCATTACTTTTACCCGAACTCGTCAATAAATAATATTCACCGTTTAGTAAATAAACTCTTATATATCTACAGAAATATACAATAAAATCAAACTTTGACATACTCCCATTTCACATTCACCAAACACCCCGTGAGAATCTTCACACTCAACTTTCATGTATTAATTGAACATGTTGATAAAGGATAACATAAATAACACTTGCACTAAAGCATTAAAGAAATTAAAAAAACGATAGTTGTCAAGATGATCTGAACCGACAAAAATCCGAAACAAGTTTTGAACTGACAACTTCTGAAACTCATATCTGAAACCAGATATCCTACTAGGAGATTGTGCCTAGATTGAACCCGAAGACGCCACCGGAGAGAGTAGGACCCGAAACACATTCATGACAATGAGCACAAACAACCCGCGAAAATTAGCACATCGGCCGCTGATATGGCCGAAACGGACGGTTTTATGTATGCAGTGTCGTCATGTCGCAAAACGTCAGAATCGGTTACCAAAAGGAAGTAATGGTTTTATTATTTATATTTAGCTGGATTTTCCTAGCTACATTTCACCTACTTGTCTTCCTTTTAACGAGTAAGTGGTAACTGGTAAGTATAACTCAGGTTCGTATTTTTGTATGTTTGCTCAGTAATGTGGGACAAAAGTGCTTAAATAGTTAACCCTAGCGACAAGTGGTGATAGATTAAAGTAAGGTAATTCAGACTATAATGATAAAAAGGGATAGGTATGAAGAATAGGACATTGATGGACAATTGCTAGAAGAGTTTAACTTCCTAGAATGAACACTAAACCTCAATCAATTGGGCTATGAACCTAATCGATTTGTCACTAAGAGTTTAGGCTTTGAAGATTCTGGCTAAGACGGATATCCCTACTCCCAATGTTAACCTTAAAGGGTTTAAACGATCTTATGGATAGAATCCTAGGTACATGAATAAAGTGGTCTATCCCTAAAGGAAAGTCTCGGCTTTTCTTAATCTTAGTCTGTTTAACTACAGTAACATTCCTCCACTTAATACTAAGCTATGTCTTAACATTAACAGATGTGCAATCTAAGATATCCTAAGGTACTATTAATTAGATTAGAGGTCTCTCCTTTGCGATCACTTACTCAACCCCGGATCATCTTACAACATCTCAAGAACGTTGCTTCTGACGCGAATCATGCTTTTGAGTAAGCAAGTGTTCACTGAACTCTATATTGCCTACTCTAATCACAACCTAAATGGGCAGCTCTTCTTTGACATATAAATGGTTAACCGTACGTAGGTACTATATCCCTATTGTGACGTTAAGCACACATAACTACTTACCTTGTATCCTAGGGTTGATCAGGTCCTAATACTAGGTTATAGCCACGTGAGTAAATGGAAAGGGTGGTCCGTGAATTAGACTTCTAAACCATCAAGGTTTCAACATAACAATAGCATAAGTTTCAGATAGGATATTTAATATATAATAAACATTTGTAACGGATAGATAAGCATGCAAGATGAAAGCAACTTAATGTAACAAAATAACTTTATTAGATTAAGGAAGGCGTTCACCGTTTACAGACGAGATCTGTACCATTACAAGTGCTGACATCCTCTAGACTGATCCTAGTACAATCTTCGGCGTTCACCTCCGGGTACTTAATTTCCCGCTCCGAGGTGAAAAGGCCTTGAAAGCTCTAGTGAGAGAAAGTGTATTGTAGTGAGAGAGTGTGAAGAGGTGTGTGTAAAATGGATGACAAGTTCCCTTTAAATAATGGAAAATTTTGCTGTCATACTGCTGACAGGCCGTATGGCAAGCCGTATGACCTGCCAATATGGCAAGGTAAGCCGTTTGGCCTGACTGGATGATGGCAGGCCGTTTCTGATGTCGGCAAGCCGTATGGCAGCCCAGATGGCAAGCCGTATGGCTTGCCTAATTTGCTGTTTTTGTTGGATCGTAACTTGGTTTTCGGGGTTGTAACTTGTCTTTCACTGTTTTCGCTCTAGAATCTTCGTTTTAGCTCTGATTCTCCTGATTCTTTTTGCATCGTCTTCGTAATTACTAAATCTACAAAATCAACCGACAAAGTGATTATTTTGCCGATAAAGCTTGGAACTTTATTATTTTTGGGCCCTAATATCGGGGTAAAAATGTGACTTTTTAGCCGATATCAAATATCCCACACTTAGACTTTGCTTTGAGACGACCCGTCCTAATCCATAAGGACGAATACAATAACATATGATTACATCGCGAGGTATTTGACCTCTATATGATACATTTTACAAACATTGCATTCATTTTAAAAGACAAACTTTCATTACATCGAAAGTTGATAGGCATGCATACCATTTCATAATTTCTAACTATAAATGACCTAATCTGTTATTTGCTTAATCATAATCTTTAATGAACTTAACGACTTGAATGCAACGTCTTTTGAAATATGTCATGAATGACTCCAAGTAATATCTTTAAGATGAGCAAATGCACAGCGGAAGATTTCTTTCAATCCTGAGAATAAACATGCTTTCAAGTGTCAACCAAAAGGTTAGTGAGTTCATTAGTTTATCATCAATATTCATTTCCATCATTTTTAATAGACCACAAGATTTCATATTTTCATTTCTCATAAACTTCATGCATGCATATAGCCATCTGCATAAAAATCATTCATATGGATTTAACACATTGTAACCGACATTAACCATAATGCATAGAATATCCCCACAGACATCGACGTCTGTATAATAATAATCTCAAAGTACTAAAGCCATTCATAAACATGAATGGGGGTTGTTAGGCCTAATAGATCTATCTTTAGGATTCGCGTCAATTAGGGGCCATTTCCCTAATTCTTAGGTTACCAGACTTGAAGGGCGATATTCGATTTCGATAATCCAACCATACAAAGTAATTTCGATTAATTGTGTCTATTTCGTAAAACATTTATAAAAGCAGCGCATGTATTCTCAGTCCCAAAAATATATATTGCAAAAGCATTTAAAAAGGGAGCAAATGAAACTCACGATACTGTATTTCGTAGTAAAAATACATATGATGGCATTGAACAAATGCAAGGTTGGCCTCGGATTCACGAACCTATATTAATTATATATTTATATGTTGGTCAATATATGTCTAACAATTTAGGTCAAGTCATAGTGAATCACAATCCTAATGCCCGAGCTTATCATGCAAAAGTCAACAAAAGTCAACTTGACTCAAAATGATTTCCAAAATCTACACGTGTTTATTATATAACCTAAATATAGTCGTTTTATTTATTTAAATATATTTATCAGATATTAAAGTAAATAATAAAAGTCATTTATTAATAAAATTTTATATTAAAATATATATATGATAAAAATATACTTTTATATATCTTAAGTAATAAAATTTATAATGTTCACTTAATATCTTAAAATATAGTGGTATGTATTATTAATGTAATTATGTTACGCGTGGTAAAAATATCTTTGTATTACATATTTATTTGATAAAATAATATTGATAATAATAACAAAAGTTGTATTATTTTGTAATAATAATAATTATTATTATCATTCTACTAATAATAATAATGAAAATATTTATACTTACTAATGATGATATTAATTATAATAAAATGATTATTCTAATCATGATAATTTTAATAATAATGATATTTTTTATTATTAACTGTAATAATAATAATATTTTATAAAAATAATAATTTTATTCAAAATGATAATTTTTAATAATAATAATTCTAAAATGATAATAATAATGATATTTTATAATAACAATGATATTTCTATTAAAATGATAGTTTTAATAAAAATTATAGTTTTAATATTAATGATACTTTTAATAATAATAATAACGATAAAAATAATAAAATGATAGTTTTGATAAAAAAAAATATTAATTATTTTAGTAATAATAATAATAATAATAATAATAATAATAATAATAATAATAATAATAATAATAATAATAATAATAATAATAATGTTGATAATATTAATAATAACCTTAATTATAATAACGATAGTAATAACAATAACAATTTTTAATGATAATACTTATATTAATAACGATAAAATAATAATATTAATTATTAGATAATAATAATGACGATAATAACGACGATAACGATAATGATAACGATAATTATAACGATAACAATAACGATAACGATAACGACGATCGTAATAATAATAATAATAATAATAATAATAATAATAATAATAATAATAATAATAATATTAGAGTTAACGATAATTCAGTTGACCATATCTTTAAATCCGTTCATCGAAAGCACACGACTTCTAAATGAAAAGTTCAAAATTTTTCGACAGCTTTCCAATGACATGCATATCATATACCTTATATCAGTAATATATGTAATAAATTCGTGATTCATTAAACACTATTTAACGACGAAATTAAATATACAAGCATGCAAGGGATATACTATTAATATATAAAGGTAAGATATGAGTGCTCACGTATCAATATTGAGATTCAATATTGCAGGAAAGTACGTAAGCGCAACAGAGATGATAAACACTAGATTGACCTCACAAGCTGTACCCCCGATCCATACCCATAACCTCCATAGCTATAACCCATAATTTCCTTAGCTCTATCCTTTTCGAAAAACCCATTTGAAAACATGCGAGCAGAACCTCGTCGTAGTATTTTATGTATAAATAATAATAATACTAATACTACTAGTAATAATAATAAGTTTAATAATAATAATATTAATAATAATTATTATTATAATTTATATATAGAGAGAGAGGTTTGAAAGATAGATGGATAGAATGATGCAGCGAACCATAATTCGATCAGCTTTATAGATAGTTTGGGTGCCACACTTGTAGTGACCCGAACTTTTCCATGTTTATATATATTAAATGAAATTTTTATTTACATGATTAAGTGTTTCCAATATGTTAAGCAATCAAACTTGTTAAGACTTTTTTAATTGAAATATGTTTCATATAGACAATTGACCACCCAAGTTGACCGGTGATTCACGAACGTTAAAACTTGTAAGAACTATATGATGACATATATATGGATATATATATATATAGTTAACATGATATTATGATAAGTATGTATCTCATTAAGTATTTTAACAATGAGTTATATACATAAAAATGAGACTATTGAGGTAAGAAACTCGAAAACGATATATATAACGATTATCGTTATATCAACGTCTTACTAATTACATATGTATCATTTTAAGATATTGATACACTATATATAAATATGATAAATAATAAGTAAACATATCATTAAGTATATTAACAATGAGCTACATATGTAAAAACAAGACTACTAACTTAAGGATTTCGAAACGAGACATATATGTAACGATTATCGTTGTAACAACATTTAACTGTATATATATCATACTAAGATATATTAATATATCATAATATCATGATAATGTAATAATTTAACATCTCTTTAGATATAATAAACAATAGGTTAACAACATTTAACAATATCGTTAACATAAAGGTTTCAAAACAACATTTACATATAACGACTAACGACGACTTAACGACTCAGTTAAAATGTATATACATGTATTGTTTTAATATGTATTCATACACTTTTGAAAGACTTCAAGGCACTTATAAAAATACTTCTACTTAACAAAAATGCTTACAATTACATCCTCGTTCAGTTTCATCAACAATTCTACTCGTATGCACCCGTATTCATACTCGTACAATACACAGCTTTTAGATGTATGTACTATTGGTATATACACTCCAATGATCAGCTCTAAGCAGCCCATGTGAGTTACCTAATACATGTGGGAACCATCATTTGGCAACTAGCATGAAATATCTCATAAAATTACAAAAATATTAGTAATCATTCATGACTTATTTACATGTAAACAAAATTACACATCCTTTATATCTAATCCATATACCAACGACCAAAAAACCTACAAACACTTTCATTCTTCAATTTTCTTCATCAAATTGATCTCTCTCAAGTTCTATCTTCAAGTTCTAAGTGTTCTTCATAAATTCTATAAGTTCTAGTTTCATAAAATCAAGAATACTTTCAAGTTTGCTAGCTTACTTCCAATCTTGTAAAGTGATCATCCAAACTCAAGAAATCTTTCTTATTTACAGTAAGATATCTTTCTAATACAAGGTAATACTCATATTCAAACTTTGATTCAATTTCTATAACTATAACAATCTTATTTCGAGTGGAAATCTTACTTGAACTTGTTTTCGTGTCATGATTCTGCTTCAAGAACTTTCAAGCCATCCAAGGATCCTTTGAAGCTAGATCTATTTTTCTCATTTCCAGTAGGTTTATCCACAAAACCTGAGGTAGTAATGATGTTCATAACATCATTCCATTCATATATATAAAACTACCTTATTCGAAGGTTTAAAACTTGAAATCACTAGAACATAGTTTAGTTAATTCTAAACTTGTTCGCAAACAAAAATTAATCCTTCTAACTTGACTTTTAAAATCAACTAGACACATATTCTATATCTATATGATATACAAAATAGACACAAGTACATGAAACTACTTTGTATGGTTGAACGATCGATGCCGAATATGCCCCTTTTACTTGGTAACCTAAGAATTAGTAAACCAGTCTACTAATTGACGCGAATTCTAAAGATAGATCTATTGGGCCCCTAGAGTCGGTCAGAATTCCTCGGCACAACTATTTAAGGCGAGATCAGTTTGTAAGACATTCGAAGAACGTTCCAAGAATGTCTTGGTTTATAAAAGGCTTTCGTTCGAAAGATGTGGGATATCACATTGGGAAATCCATAAGTTACGATGTGTTTACTTTGACGCATATATTGCGGGGAACCCAAATGCTATTTTACGCAACGGGTTAAGAAATTATTTTGACTCAGTATATCCGAATATAGGACTTCGTGATTTAGAAAAAGCGGCTAACATGCAACATAAAGAAGCATGTTATGCTTACGGGTTAGTAATGTTCGCTTCTCACCAAAGTGAGAACAAGAACATCGGGCTACAACTATTAAACAAAACGTTCCCACAAGTGACGGAGTCGGTAATTGGGGTAAGAAATGAGGTTTTTAGGTTATTACGAGACTGTTGGTCATTACGTAACCCTCGTCCCTTTGGCGACATTACAACACGCTGTCTTATCAACGGCCATAACGGTTATGTTCCACAAGACCAAGGATGGGAAGTAGTCCTAGTAAAACCAGAATGCATGACTTGTTTCTGGACGTATGAATTACGTGTCTTTATTGCCTTTGCTGAACGACTTGTGTACTAGCTAGAATTATCTTCACAACTATCTTGTATCAAAGTTATTGTGTGCTATATTTCATGATTTATGTAAAATAAGCGGTATTGTAAGTTTGTAAAATATTGTATAAAAGTTTGAACGCGAAATATTATTACAATCAGTTTTTCATATAGAATTGTAGTAGTTGAATTGTATATTAGCTACTAAGTATGAACTTAACGGGTAGGTACTACCCGAATTTAAACTTATAAAACGCTAATATGAAGAAAAAGCTTTTATAAATGAGTTCATATTATGCTACGAAATACTATTAACTACTCTTAATATTCTGTATGATTAACTTGTTCCATTTGACTATTTTGAAGGAAATGGCACCGACTACTCGACACACCGTGAATATGAATGAAGAGGAATTCCGTACTTTTCTAGCTTCAAACATAGCCGCAGTACAGGCTGCGCTACATACCAACAATAACCTTGGATCTAGCAGTACAGAAAATCGTGTAGGATGCACCTACAAAGAATTCACTGCCTGCAAACCTTTGGAATTTGATGGAACCGAAGGACCGATCGGATTGAAACAGTGGACCGAGAAGGTCGAATCGGTGTTTGCCATAAGTAAGTGTACTGAAGAGGACAAAGTGAAGTACGCTACGCATACCTTCACAGGTTCTGCGTTAACATGGTGGAATACCTATCTAGAGCAAGTGGGACAAGACGATGCGTACGCACTACCGTGGTCAGTATTCAAGCACTTGATGAACGAGAAGTACCATCCCAGAACCGAGGTCAATAAGCTCAAGACAGAACTTAGAGGGTTACGAACCCAAGGATTTGATATTACCACGTACGAAAGACGATTCACAGAATTGTGCCTATTGTGTCCGGGAGCATTCGAAGATGAGGAAGAGAAGATCGACGCGTTTGTGAAAGGATTACCGGAAAGAATCCAAGAAGATATAAGTTCACACGAGCCCGCCTCCACACAACAGGCATGTAGAATGGCTCACAAACTAGTGAACCAGATTGAAGAAAGAATTAAAGAACAGACTGCTGAAGAGGCCAATGTGAAGCAAGTCAAAAGAAAGTGGGAGGAAAACGGTGATAAGAATCACCAATACAACAACAACAGCAATTACAACAATAATCGCAATAATTATCCCAACAATCGCAACATCAATCGCAACTACAACAAACGGCCAAACAACAACAACAACAACAGCAACTACAACAATCATCCCAACAACAATAATAACCGCAACAACAACAACAACAATCAGAAGCAGCTATGCCAAAGGTGTGAAAAGTATCACTCGGGGTTCTGCACCAAATTTTGCAACAAGTGTAAAAGAAATGGTCATAGTGCGGCGAAGTGTGAGGTCTACGGACCAGGGGTTAATAGAACGAAAGGAACAAATGATGTCGGAACGAGTAATGGCGGAGCAAGTAGTGTCGGAGCAAGTTATGCCAATGTAGTTTGTTATAAATGTGAAAAATTGGGCCACATTATTAGAAATTGCCCGAACCAGGAGAACACGAATGGACAAGGGCGCGGGAGAGTTTTCAATATTAATGCGGCAGAGGCACAGGAAGACCCGGAGCTTGTTACGGGTACGTTTCTTATTGACAATAAATCTGTTTACGTTTTATTTGATTCGGGTGCGGATAGAAGCTATATGAGTAGAGATTTTTGTGCTAAATTAAGTTGTCCATTGACGCCTTTGGATAGTAAATTTTTACTCGAATTAGCAAATGGTAAATTAATTTCAGCAGATAATATATGTCGGAATCGAGAAATTAAACCGGTTAGCGAAACATTTAAGATTGATTTGATACCAGTAGAGTTAGGGAGTTTTGATGTGATAATCGGTATGGACTGGTTGAAAGAAGTGAAAGCAGAGATCGTTTGTTACAAAAATGCAATTCGCATTATACGAGAAAAAGGAAAACCCTTAATGGTGTACGGAGAAAAGGGCAACACGAAGCTACATCTTATTAGTAATTTGAAGGCACAAAAACTAATAAGAAAAGGTTGCTATGCTGTTCTAGCACACGTCGAGAAAGTACAAACTGAAGAAAAGAGCATCAATGATGTTCCCGTCGCAAAAGAATTTCCCGATGTATTTTTGAAAGAATTACCGGGATTACCCACACATCGATCCGTTGAATTTCAAATAGATCTTGTACCAGGAGCTGCACCAATAGCTCGTGCTCCTTACAGACTTGCACCCAGCGAGATGAAAGAACTGCAAAGCTAATTACAAGAACTTTTAGAGCGTGGTTTCATTCGACCAAGCACATCACCGTGGAGAGCTCCTGTTTTGTTTGTCAAGAAGAAAGATGGCACATTCAGGTTGTGTATCGACTACCGAGAGTTGAACAAACTTACCATCAAGAACCGCTACCCACTACCGAGAATCGGCGACTTATTTGATCAACTACAAGGCTCGTCTGTTTATTCAAAGATTGACTTACGTTCCGGGTATCATCAAATGCGGGTGAAAGAAGATGATATTCCAAAGACTGCTTTCAGAACACGTTACGGTCATTACGAGTTTATGGTCATGCCGTTTGGTTTAACTAATGCACCAGCTGTGTTCATGGACCTTATGAACCGAGTGTGTGGACCATACCTTGACAAGTTTGTCATTGTTTTCATTGATGACATACTTATTTACTCAAAGAATGACCAAGAACACGGTGAACATTTGAGAAAGGTGTTAGAAGTATTGAGGAAGGAAGAATTGTACGCTAAATTTTCAAAGTGTGCATTTTGGTTGGAAGAAGTTCAATTCCTCGGTCACATAGTGAACAAAGAAGGTATTAAGGTGGATCCGGCAAAGATAGAAACTGTTGAAAAGTGGGAAACCCCGAAAACTCCGAAACACATATGCCAGTTTTTAGGACTAGCTGGTTACTACAGAAGGTTCATCCAAGACTTTTCCAGAATAGCAAAACCCTTGACTGCATTAACGCATAAAGGGAAGAAATTTGAATGGAATGATGAACAAGAGAAAGCGTTTCAGTTATTGAAGAAAAAGCTAACTACGGCACCTATATTGTCATTGTCTGAAGGGAATGATGATTTTGTGATTTATTGTGATGCATCAAAGCAAGGTCTCGGTTGTGTATTAATGCAACGAATGAAGGTGATTGCTTATGCGTCTAGACAATTGAAGATTCACGAACAAAATTATACGACGCATGATTTGGAATTAGGCGCGGTTGTTTTTGCATTAAAGACTTGGAGGCACTACTTATATGGGGTCAAAAGTATTATATATACCGACCACAAAAGTCTTCAACACATATTTAATCAGAAACAACTGAATATGAGGCAGCGTAGGTGGATTGAATTGTTGAATGATTACGACTTTGAGATTCGTTACCACCCGAGAAAGGCAAATGTGGTAGCCGATGCCTTGAGCAGGAAGGACAGAGAACCCATTCGAGTAAAATCTATGAATATAATGATTCATAATAACCTTACTACTCAAATAAAGGAGGCGCAACAAGGAGTTTTAAAAGAGGGAAATTTAAAGGATGAAATACCCAAAGGATCGGAGAAGCATCTTAATATTCGGGAAGACGGAACCCGGTATAGGGCTGAAAGGATTTGTGTACCAAAATTTGGAGATATGAGAGAAATGGTACTTAGAGAAGCTCATAAAACCAGATACTCAATACATCCTGGAACGGAGAAGATGTACAAGGATCTCAAGAAACATTTTTGGTGGCCGGGTATGAAAGCCGATGTTGCTAAATACGTAGGAGAATGTTTGACATGTTCTAAGGTCAAAGCTGAGCATCAGAAACCATCAGGTCTACTTCAACAACCCGAAATCCCAGAATGGAAATGGGAAAACATTACCATGGATTTCATCACTAAATTGCCAAGGACTGAAAGTAGTTTTGATACTATTTGGGTAATAGTTGATCGTCTCACCAAATCAGCACATTTCCTGCCAATAAGAGAAGATGACAAGATGGAGAAGTTAGCACGACTGTATTTGAAGGAAGTCGTCTCCAGACATGGAATACCAATCTCTATTATCTCTGATAGGGATGGCAGATTTATTTCAAGATTCTGGCAGACATTACAGCAAGCATTAGGAACTCGTCTAGACATGAGTACTGCCTATCATCCACAAACTGATGGGCAGAGCGAAAGGACGATACAAACGCTTGAAGACATGCTACGAGCATGTGTTATTGATTTCGGAAACAGTTGGGATCGACATCTACCATTAGCAGAATTTTCCTACAACAACAGCTACCATTCAAGCATTGAGATGGCGCCGTTTGAAGCACTTTATGGTAGAAAGTGCAGGTCTTCGATTTGTTGGAGTGAAGTGGGGGATAGACAGATTACGGGTCCGGAGATTATACAAGAAACTACCGAGAAGATCATCCAAATTCAACAACGGTTGAAAACCGCCCAAAGTCGACAAAAGAGCTACGCTGACATTAAAAGAAAAGATATAGAATTTGAAATTGGAGAGATGGTCATGCTTAAAGTTGTACCTTGGAAAGGCGTTGTTCGATTTGGTAAACGAGGGAAATTAAATCCAAGGTATATTGGACCATTCAAGATTATTGATCGTGTCGGACCAGTAGCTTACCGACTTGAGTTACCTCAACAACTCGCGGCAGTACATAACACTTTCCACGTCTCGAATTTGAAGAAATGTTTTGCTAAAGAAGATCTCACTATTCCGTTAGATGAAATCCAAATCAACGAAAAAGTTCAATTCATCGAAGAACCCGTCGAAATAATGGATCGTGAGGTTAAAAGACTTAAGCAAAACAAGATACCAATTGTTAAGGTTCGATGGAATGCTCGTAGAGGACCCGAGTTCACCTGGGAGCGTGAAGATCAGATTAAGAAGAAATACCCACATCTATTTCCAGAAGATTCGTCAACACCTTCAACAGCTTAAAATTTCGGGACGAAATTTATTTAACGGGTAGGTACTGTAGTGACCCGAACTTTTCCATGTTTATATATATTAATTGAGATTGATATTTACATGATTAAATGTTTCCAACATGTTAAGCAATCAAACTTGTTAAGACTTGATTAATTGAAATATGTTTCATATAGACAATTGACCACCCAAGTTGACCGGCGATTCACGAACGTTAAAACATGTAAAAACGACATGACGATATATATATGGATATACATATGGTTAACATGAGATTATGATAAGTAAGTATCTCCATAAGTAAATTAACAATGAGTTATATACATATAAACAAGACTACTAACTTAAGGATTTCGAAACGAGACATATATGTAACGATTATCGTTGTAACGACATTTAAATGTATATATATCATATTAAGATATATTAATATATCATAATATCATGATAATATAATAATTTAATATCTCATTAGATATAATAAACAATGGGTTAACAACATTAATTGAGATCGTTAACTTAAAGGTTTCAAAACAACACTTACATGTAACGACTAACGATGACTTAACGACTCAGTTAAAATGTATATACATGTAGTGTATTTAGATGTATTAAAATACTTTTGGAAGACTTCAAGACATATATCAAAACACTCATACTTAACGAAAATGGTTACAGTTACTTTCCCATTCTTTTCTTTCATCAAGAATTCTAGTCGTATTCTTACCCGTATTATACACAGCTTCAAAACGTACTTACTATGGGTATATACCAATAGGAACTAGCATGGGATTCCACTCTTAATTATGTCATGTATAACTAATCAATTTTAACTTCTACTATGAGCTAGTCAACTAACTAGAACTCCTTTTAACCCCACTCACCACTCACCAATTACCACTTATCATTCACTCCATTTCACTTCCAATTCTCTTTCTAATTCTCTCTCAACACACACACACTATTATGAACGTATTTTTCCAGTATTTAATCATCATCTTCATCAAAAATCACTTCAAGAATCAAGCTATAATCATCATAGGAAGAACACTTCAAGAACACTTCAAAAATCCCTTCAAGTTTACTAATTTACTTCCAAGCTTTCTAATCCATTCCAAGTAATCATCTAAGATCAAGAAACCTTTGTTATATACAGTAGGTTATCTTTCTTATTCAAGTTAATATTCATATTCAAACTTTGATTCAATTTCTATAACTATAAACTATCTTAATTCGAGTAAAAATCTTACTTGAACTTGTTTTTGTGTCATGATCCTACTTCAAGAACTTTCAAGCCATCCAAGATCCTTTGAAGCTAGATAATTTCTTGTCACTTCCAGTAGGTTTACCTACTAAACTTGAGGTAGTAATGATGTTCATAACATCATTCCATTCATATATATAAAACTATCTTATTCGAAGGTTTAAACTCGTAATCACTAGAACATAGTTTAGTTAATTCTAAACTTGTTCGCAAAAAAAAGTTAATCCTTCTAACTTGACTTTTAAAATTAACTACACACATGTTCTATATCTATATGATATGCTAACTTAATGATTTAAAACCTGGAAACACGAAAAACACCGTAAAACCGGATTTACGCCGTCGTAGTAACACCGCGGGCTGTTTTGGGTTAGTTAATTAAAAACTATGATAAACTTTGATTTAAAAGTTGTTATTCTGAGAAAATGATTTTTATTATGAACATGAAACTATATCCAAAAATTATGGTTAAACTCAAAGTGGAAGTATGTTTTCTAAAATGGTCATCTAGACGTCGTTCTTTCGACTGAAATGACTACCTTTACAAAAACGACTTGTAACTTATTTTTCCGACTATAAACCTATACTTTTTCTGTTTAGATTCATAAAATAGAGTTCAATATGAAACCATAGCAATTTGATTCACTCAAAACGGATTTAAAATGAAGAAGTTATGGGTAAAACAAGATTGGATAATTTTTCTCATTTTAGCTACGTGAAAATTGGTAACAAATCTATCCCAACCATAACTTAATCAACTTGTATTGTATATTATGTAATCTTGAGATACCATAGACACGTATACAATGTTTCGACCTATCATGTCGACACATCTATATATATTTCGGAACAACCATAGACACTCTATATGTGAATGTTGGAGTTAGCTATACAGGGTTGAGGTTGATTCCAAAATATATATAGTTTGAGTTGTGATCAATACTGAGATACGTATACACTGGGTCGTGGATTGATTCAAGATAATATTTATCGATTTATTTCTGTACATCTAACTGTGGACAACTAGTTGTAGGTTACTAACGAGGACAGCTGACTTAATAAACTTAAAACATCAAAATATATTAAAAGTGTTGTAAATATATTTTGAACATACTTTGATATATATGTATATATTGTTATAGGTTCGTGAATCAACCAGTGGCCAAGTCTTACTTCCCGGCGAAGTAAAAATCTGTGAAAGTGAGTTATAGTCCCACTTTTAAAATCTAATATTTTTGGGATGAGAATACATGCAGGTTTTATAAATGATTTACAAAATAGACACAAGTACGTGAAACTAAATTCTATGGTTGAATTATCGAAATCGAATATGCCCCTTTTTATTAAGTCTGGTAATCTAAAAATTAGGGAACAGACACCCTAATTGACGCGAATCCAAAAGATAGATCTATTGGGCCTAACAAACCCCATCCAAAGTACCGGATGCTTTAGTACTTCGAAATTTATATCATATTCGAAGGGTGTCCCTGAATGATGGGGATATTCTTATATATGCATCTTGTTAATGTCGGTTACCAGGTGTTCACCATATGAATGATTTTTATCTCTATGTATGGGATGTGTATTGAAATATGAAATCTTGTGGTCTATTGTTACGATTTGATATATATAGGTTAAACCTATAACTCACCAACATTTTTGTTGACGTTTAAAGCATGTTTGTTCTCAGGTGAATATTAAGAGCTTCTGCTGTTGCATACTAAAATAAGGACAAGATTTGGAGTCCATGTTTGTATGATATTGTGTAAAAACTGCATTCAAGAAACTGATTTCGATGTAACATATTTGTATTGTAAACCATTATGTAATGGTCGTGTGTAAACAGGATATTTTAGATTACCATTATTTGATAATCTACGTAAAGCTTTTTAAACCTTTATTGATGAAATAAAGGTTATGGTTTGTTTTAAAATGAATGCAGTCTTTGAAAAACGTCTCATATAGAGGTCAAAACCTCGCAACGAAATCAATTAATATGGAACGTTTTTAATCAATAAGAACGGGACATTTCACTTAACGGGTAGGTACTACCCGAATTAAAGAGTATAAAACGCTAATATGAAGAAAGAGCTTTTATAAATAAGTTCATATTATGCTACGAAATACTATTGACTACTCTTGATATTCTATATGATTAACTCGTTTCATTTGACTATTTTGAAGGAAATGGCACCAACTACTCGACACACCGTGAATATGAGTGAAGAGGAATTCCGTACTTTTCTAGCTTTGAACATAGCCGCAGTACAGGCTGCGCTACATACCAACAATAACCTTGGATCTAGCAGCACAGGAAATCGTGTAGGATGCACCTATAAAGAATTCACTGCCTGCAAACCTTTGGAATTTGATGGAACCGAAGGACCGATCGGATTGAAACGGTGGACCGAGAAGGTCGAATCGGTGTTTGCCATAAGTAAGTGTACTGAAGAGGATAAAGTAAAGTACGCTACGCATACCTTCACAGGTTCTGCGTTAACATGGTGGAATACCTATCTAGAGCAAGTGGGACAAGATGATGCGTACGCACTACCGTGGTCAGCATTCAAGCACTTGATGAATGAGAAGTACCGTCCCAGAACCGAGGTCAATAAGCTTAAGACAGAACTTAGAGGGTTACGAACCCAAGGATTTGATATTACCACGTACGAAAGACGATTTACAGAATTGTGATTATTGTGTCCGGGAGCGTTCGAAGATGAGGAAGAGAAGATCGACGCGTTTGTGAAAGGATTACCGGAAAGAATCCAAGAAGATATAAGTTCACACGAGCCCGCCTCCATACAACAGGCATGTAGAATGGCTCATAAACCAGTGAACCAGATTGAGGAAAGAATTAAAGAACAGACGGCTGAAGAGGCCAATGTGAAGCAAGTCAAAAGAAAGTGGGAGGAAAACGGTGATAAGAATCACCAATACAACAACAACAACAACAACAACAACAACAACAACAACAACAACAACAACAATTACAACAATAATCGCAACAACTATCCCAACAATCGCAACATCAATCGCAACTACAACAAACAGCCCAACAACAACAACAACAACAACAACAACAACAACAACAACAACAGCAGCAGCAACTACAACAATCATCCCAACAACAATAACAACCGCAACAATAACAACAATCAGAAGCAGCAATGCCAAAGGTGTGAAAAGTATCACTCGGGGTTCTGCACCAAATTTTGCAACAAGTGTAAAAGAAATGGTCATAGCGCGGCTAAGTGTGAGGTCTACGGACCAGGGGTTAACAGAACGAAAGGAACAAATGGTGTCGGAATGAGTAATGGCAGAGCAAGTAGTGTTGGAGCAAGTTATGCCAATGTAGTTTGCTATAAATGTGGAAAACCGGGCCACATTATTAGAAATTGCCCGAACCAGGAGAACACGAATGGACAAGGCCGCGGAAGAGTTTTCAATATTAATGCGGCAGAGGCACAGGAAGACCCGGAGCTTGTTACGGGTACGTTTCTTATTGACAATAAATCTGCTTACGTTTTATTTGATTCAGGTGCGGATAGAAGCGATATGAGTAGAGATTTTTGTGCTAAATTAAGTTGTCCATTGACGCCGTTGGATAGTAAATTTTTACTCGAATTAGCAAACGGTAAATTAATTTTAGCAGATAATATATACCGGAATCGAGAAATTAAACTGGGTAGCGAATTATTTAATATTGATTTGATACCAGTATAGTTAGGGAGTTTTGATGTAATAGTTGGCATGGACTGGCTGAAGAAGGTGAAAGCAGAGATCGTATGTTATAAAAATGCAATTCGCATTGTACGAGAAGAAGGAGAACCCTTAATGGTGTACGGAGAAAAAGGCAACACGAAGCTACATCTTATTAGTAATTTGAAGGCACAAAAACTAATAAGAAAAGGTTGCTATGCTGTTCTAGCACACGTCGAGAAAGTACAAACTGAAGAAAAGAGCATCAATGATGTTCCCGTCGCAAAAGAACAGAGCATCAATGAGCATCAAATGTCCCGTTCATATTGATTATAAACGTTCCATATTAATTGAATTCGTTGCGAGGTTTTGACCTCTATATGAGACGTTTTTCAAAGACTGCATTCATTTTTAAAACAACCATAACCTTTATTTTATCAATAAAGGTTTCAAAAGCATTACGTAGATTATCAAATAATGATAATCTAAAATATACTGTTTACACACGACCATTACATAATGGTTTACAATAGAAATATATTACATCGACATATGTTTCTTGAATGCAGTTTTTACACAATATCATACAAACATGGACTCCAAATCTTGTCCTTATTTTAGTATGCAACAGCGGAAGCTCTTAGTATTCACCTGAGAATAAACATGCTTTAAACGTCAACAAAAATGTTGGTGAGTTATAGGTTTAACCTATATATATCAAATCGTAATAATAGACCACGAGATTTCATATTTCAATACACATCCCATACATAGAGATAAAAATCATTTATATGGTGAACACCTGGTAACCGACATTAACAAGATGCATATATAAGAATATCCCCATCATTCAGGGACACCCTTCGGATATGATATAAGTTTCGAAGTACTAAAGCATCCGGTACTTTGGATGGGGTTTGTTAGGCCCAATAGATCTATCTTTAGGATTCGCGTCAATTAGGGTGTCTGTTCCCTAATTCTTAGATTACCAGACTTTATAAAAAGGGCATATTCGATTTCGATAATTCAACCATAGAATGTAGTTTCACGTACTTGTGTCTATTTTGTAAATCATTTATAAAACCTGCATGTATTCTCATCCCAAAAATATTAGATTTTAAAAGTGGGACTATAACTCACTTTCACCAAATATCACTTCGTCGAGAATTTGACTTGGCCACGGGTTGATTCACGAACCTATAACAATATATACATATATCAAAATATGATCAAAATATATTCACAATATTTTCTTTATTACATGTTGATGATTTTTAGTTGTCCAGTTAGCGGTCCGATGTTAGAAGTCCACAATTGATCGTATATGAATAATTTAATATATATATCTTGAATCAATCCACGACCTAGTGTATACATATCTCAGTATTGATCACAACTCAAACTATATATATTTTGGAATCAACCTCAACCCTGTATAGCTAACTCCAACATTCACATATAGAGTGTCTATGGTTGTTCCGAAATATATATAGATGTGTCGACATGATAGGTCGAAATATTGTATACGTGTCTATGGTATCTCAAGATTACATAATATATAATACAAGTTGATTAAGTTATGGTTGGAATAGATTTGTTACCAATTTTCACGTAGCTAAAATGAGTAGTTTTTACCAATTTTGTTTTTCTCGCCATTTCTTCGTTTCTAATCCGTTTTGAGTGATTTAAGCTGCCACGGTTTCGTATTGAACTTGAATTTATGAAAATAAACAGAAAAGGTATAGGTTTATAGTCGGAAATACAAGTTACAAGTCGTTTTTGAAAGAGGTAGTCATTTCCGTCGAAAGAACGACATCTTGATGACTGTTTTGAAAAACATACTTTCACTTTGAGTTTAACCATGAGTTTTGGATATGATTTCATATTCATAAGAAAAATCATTTTTCCAGAAGTATAGCTTTTAAATCAAAGTTTTTCATAGTTTTTAATTATCCAAACCAAAACAGCCCCCGGTTGTAACTATGACGGCGTAAATCCGGTTTTACGGTGTTTTTCGTGTTTCCAGGTCTTAAATCATTAAGTTAGCATATCATATAGATATAGAACATGTGTTTAGTTGATTTTAAAAGTCAAGTTAGAAGGATTAACTTTTACTTGCGAACAAGTTTAGAATTAACTAAACTATGTTCTAGTGATTACAAGTTTAAACCTTCGAATAAGATAGCTTTATATGTATGAATCAAATGATGTTATGAACATCATTACTACCTCAAGTTCCTTGGATAAACCTACTGGAAATGAGAAAAATAGATCTAGCTTCAAAGGATCTTTGGATGGCTTGAAAGTTCTTGAAGCAGAATCATGACACGAAAACAATTTCAAGTAAGATTTTCACTCGAAATAAGATTGTTATAGTTATAGAAATTGAATTAAAGTTTGAATATGATTATTACCTTGTATTAGAAAGATAACCTACTGTAAGTAACAAAGGTTTCTTGATCTTGGATGATTACTTGGAATGGATTTAGAAAACTTGGAAGTAAACTTGCAATCTTGGAAGTATTCTTGATTTTATGAAACTAGAACTTTTGGAATTTATGAAGAACACTTAGAACTTGAAGATAGAACTTGAGAGAGATCAATTAGATGAAGAAAATTGAAGAATGAAAGTGTTTGTAGGTGTTTTTGGTCGTTGGTGTATGGATTAGATATAAAGGATATGTAATTTTGTTTTCATGTAAATAAGTCATGAATGATTACTCATATTTTTATAATTTTATGAGATATTTCATGCTAGTTGCCAAATGATGGTTCCCACATGTGTTAGGTGACTCACATGGGCTGCTAAGAGCTAATCATTGGAGTGTATATACCAATAGTACGTACATCTAAAAGCTGTGTATTGTACGAGTACGAATACGGGTGCATACGAGTAGAATTGTTGATGAAACTGAACGAGGATGTAATTGTAAGCATTTTTGTTAAGTAGAAGTATTTTTATAAGTGTCTTGAAGTCTTTTAAAAGTGTATGAATACATATTAAAACACTACATGTATATACATTTTAACTGAGTCGTTAAGTCATCGTTAGTCGTTACATGTAAATGTTGTTTTGAAACCTTTAGGTTAACGATCTTGTTGAATGTTGTTAACCCATTGTTTATTATAACAAATGAGATGTTAAATTGTTATATTATCATGATATTATGATATATAATATATCTTAGTATGATATATATACAGTTAAATGTCGTTACAACGATAATCGTTACATATATGTCTCGTTTCGAAATCATTAAGTTAGTAGTCTTATTTTTACATATGTATTTCATTGTTAATACACTTAATAATACATTTACTTATCATTTAAATAATTAACCAAGTGTATAAATATCTTAATATGATTCATATGTACCTAGTAAGACGTTGTTATAACGATAATCGTTATATATATCGTTTTCGAGTTTCTTAAATTAATAGTCTCATTTTTATGTATATAACTCATTGTTAAAATACCTAATGAGATACATACTTATAATAAAATCATGTTAACTATATATATAACCATATATATGTCATCGTATAGTTTTTACAAGTTTTTAACGTTCGTGAATCACCGGTCAACTTGGGTGGTCAATTGTCTATATGAAACCTATTTCAATTAATCAAGTCTTAACAAGTTTGATTGCTTAACATGTTGGAAACACTTAATCATGTAAATAACAATTTCATTTAATATATATATATATAAACATGGAAAAGTTCGGGTCACTACAATCATGTTGTGTATTATATGTATTGTAGTGTTCTTGTACTTTTATGTTCTATGTAAAAATTGCTTGTATTGTTTGTTAATTATCTTTTACGAATCTAATCCTTGTCTATTTTATAGTATAAAAACAAAATGGACGTTAATGGTAGACAACCGAATATTTTAGAAGACCTACCAGAGGATATGATTGAGGAAATCTTGTCTAGAGTCGGTCAGAATTCATCAGCACATTTAGTTATGGCGAAATTAACTTGTCAAACATTTGAAAGACTTTCCAGAAATGCCTTAGTTTATAAAAGGATTTCCTTTGATAGGTGGGGTATATCACATTGGGGAGACCGTAAGTTACGCCGTGTTTTCTTTAAAGCATTAAATGCGGGGAACCCAAATGCAATTTTACGCTACGGGTTAAGAACCTATTTTGTCTCAACATATCCCAACATAGGATTTCGTGAATTAGAAAGAGCTTCTAACATGCAACATAAAGAAGCATGTTATGCTTACGGGTTAGTGATGTTTGCTTCTTACCAACGTGAGAAAATGAACATCGGATTGGTGCTTTTAAATAAAACCTTCCCACAAGTGACGGATTCAGTAGTTGGGGTGAGAAACAAGGTTTTTAGATTATTACGGGGCTGTTGGACATTATTAAACCCTCGTCCTTTTGACGACATTACAACATGCTGCCTAGCCAATGGTCATAATGGTTATTTTCCACAAGATCAAGGATGGGAAGTCGTCTTAGTAAAACCTGAATGCATGACTTGTTTCTGGACTTATGAATTACATGTCTTTATTTCTTTTGCTGAACAACTTGCGTATTAACTAGAATTGCCTTCATAGCTGCCGAGTAGCAAAGTTATTATGTGCTATATTTCATCCTATATGTATTATAGCGGTATTGTAAGTTTGTAAAATATTGTATAAAGTTTGAAAGCGAAATATTATTGTAATAAGTTTTTCATATAGAATCGTAGTAGTTGAATTGTATAATAGCTGCTAAGTATGAACTTAATGGGTAGGTACTACCCGAATTAAAACTATAAAATGCTAATATGAAGAAAAAGTTTTTATAAATAAGTTCATATTATGCTATGAAATACTATTGACTACTCTTAAATTCTATATGATTAACTCAATTCTTTTGGCTATTTTGAAGGAAATGGCACCGGCGACTCGTCAGAACTTGAACATGAGTGAGGAAGACTTCCGGGTTTTCCTTGCTGTGAACATATCCGTAGTGCAGGCTGCAATGTAAAATAACAATAACTCTGGATCTAGCAGTGGAACTAATTCTGCAAGAAATCGTGTAGGATGCTCCTACAAAGAATTCACTGCCTGCAAACCTTTGGAATTTGATGGAACCGAAGGACCAATTGGATTGAAACGGTGGACTGAGAAGGTCGAATCGGTGTTTGCCATAAGTAAGTGTACTGAAGAGGACAAAGTTAAGTATGCTACGCATACCTTCACAGGTACGGCGTTAACGTGGTGGAATACCTATCTCGAGCAGGTAGGACAAGATGCTACTTACGCACTACTATGGTCAGCATTGAAGCAATTGATGAACGAGCAGTATCATCCCATGAACGAGGTCAATAAGCTCAAGGTAGAGCTTAGAGGATTACGAACTTTTGATATCACCACGTACGAACGACGATTCACAGAATTGTGCCTATTGTGTCCCAGAACGTTTGAAGACGAAGAAGAGAAGATCGACGCATTTGTGAAAGGGTTACCGGAAAGAATTCAAGAAGATGTGAGTTCACACGAGCCTGCCTCCATACAAAAGGCAAGTCGAATGGCTCACAAATTAGTGAACCAGATCGAAGGAAGGATTAAAGAGCAGGCGACCGAAGATTCTAACATGAAACAAGTCAAGAGAAAGTGGGAAGAAACCAATGACAAGAGTCACCAATACAACAACAACAATCACAACCAAAATCGCAACAACTATCCCAATAACCGCAACATCAATCGCAACAACAACTTCAACAAACGTCCCAACAACAACTACAATAACCGGCTCAACAACAATAACAACAACAACAACAACAACAACAGCAACAATAACAATCCCAACAACAATCTCAATAACAACAATGGCAACAAAAACCAAAAACAGCCATGCCAAAGATGTGAAGAGCATCACCTGGGGTTCTGCACAACATTTTGCAACAGGTGTAAAAGAAATGGTCATAGCGCGAAGAAGTGCGAAATCTACGGACCAATGCATAATAGAACTAAAGGAACAAATAATGTCAGAACAAATAATACCGCCATAGTTTGTTTTAGATGTGGAAAACCGGGTCACTTTAGTAGAAATTGCCCGAATCAGGGGAATACTAATGGGCAGGGCCACGGAAGAGTTTTCAATATTAATACGACAGAAGCGTAGGAAGACCTGGAGCTTGTTACGGGTACGTTTCTCATTGACAATAAATCTGCTTATGTTTTATTTGATTCGGATGCGGATAGAAGCTATATGAGTAGAGATTTTTGTGCTAAACTTAGTTGTTCACCGACGCCCTTGGATAATAAATTTTTACTCGAATTAGCAAACGGTAAATTAATTACAGCAGATAATATATGTCGGAATCGAGAAATTAAACTGGTTAGCGAAACATTTAAGATTGACTTGATACCAGTAGAGTTAGGGAGTTTTGATTTGATAATCGGTATGGACGGGTTGAAAGAAGTAAAAGCAGAGATCATTTGTTACAAAAATGCAATTCGCATTATACGAGAAAAAGGAAAACCCTTAATGGTGTACGGAGAAAAGTGCAACGTGAAGTTAAATCTTATTAGTAACCTGAAGGCACAAAAACTAATAAGAAAAGGTTGCTATGTTGTGCTAGCACACGTCAAGAAAATCAATTCCGAAGAAAAGAACATCAATGATGTTCTCGTCGCAAAAGAATTTCCCGATGTGTTTCCGAAATAATTACCGGGACTACCTCCACACCGATCCGTTGAATTTCAAATAGATCTTGTACCAGGAGCTGCACCAATAGCTCGTGCTCCATACAGACTCACACCTAGCGAAATGAAGGAACTTCAGAGCCAATTACAAGAACTTTTAGAGCGTGGTTTCATTCGACCAAGCACATCACCGTGAGGAGCTCCTGTTTTGTTTGTCAAGAAGAAGGATGGTACATTTAGGTTGTGTATCGACTACCGAGAGTTGAACAAACTTACCATCAAGAACCGCTACCCACTACTGAGAATCGACGACTTATTTGATCAACTACAAGGCTCGTCGATTTATTCGAAGATTGATTTACGTTCTGGGTATCATCAAATGCGGGTGAAGGAGGATAATATTCCAAAGACTGCTTTTAGGACGCGTTACGGTCATTACGAGTTTATGGTTATGCCGTTTGGATTGATGAACGCACCAGCTGTGTTCATGGACCTCATGAACCGAGTGTGTGGGCCATATCTTGACAAGTTTGTCATTGTTTTCATCGATGACATACTTATTTACTCGAAGAATGATCAAGAGCATGAAGAACATTTAAGAAAAGTGCTAGAGTTGCTGAGAAATTAAAAACTGTACGGTAAGTTTTCAAAGGGTGCATTTTGGTTGGAAGAAGTTTAATTCCTCGGTCACATAGTGAACAAAGAAGGTATTCAGGTGGATCCAGCAAAGATTGAAACCGTTGAAAAATGAGAAACCCCGAAAACTCTGAAACACATACGCCAATTTTTAGGGCTAGCTGGTTATTACAGGAGATTCATCCAAGATTTTTCCAAAATAGCAAAACCCTTGACTGCATTAACGTATAAAGGGAGGAAATTTGAATGGAAGGATGAACAAGAAAAAGCGTTTCAATTGTTGAAGAAAAAGTTAACTATGGCACCTATATTGTCATTACCTGAAGGGATTGATGATTTTGTGATATATTGTGACGCCTTAAAGCAAGGTCTCGGTTGTGTATTAATGCAACAAACGAAAGTAATTGCTTATGCGTCTAGACAATTAAAGATTCACGAGCAGAATTATATGACGCATGATTTGGAATTAGGCGGGGTTGTTTTTGCATTAAAGACTTGGAGGCACTACTTATATGGGGTCAAAATTATTATATATTCCGACCACAAAAGTCTTCAACACATATTTAATCAGAAACAACTGAACATGAGGCAGCACAGATGGATTGAATTGTTGAATGATTACGACTTTGAGATTCGTTATCATTCTGGGAAGGCAAATGTGGTAGCCGACGCCATGAGCAGAAAGGACAGAGAACCCATTCGAGTAAAAGCTATGAATATAATGATTCACACTAACCTTACTACTCAAATAAAGGAGGCGCAACAAGGAGTTTTAAAAGAGGGAAATTTAAAGGATGAAATACCCAAAGGATCGGAGAAGCATCTTAATATTCGGGAAGACGGAACCCGGTATAGGGCTGAAAGAACTTGGGTACTAAAATTTGGAGATATGAGAGAAATGGTACTTAGAGAAGCTCATAAAACCAGATACTCAATACATCCTGGAACGGGGAATATGTACAAGGATCTCAAGAAATATTTTTGGTGGCCGGGTATGAAAGCCGATGTTGCTAAATATGTAGGAGAATATTTGACGTGTTCTAAGGTCAAAGCTGAGCATTAGAAAGCATCAGGTCTACTTCAACAACCCGAAATCCCAAAATGGAAATGGGAAAACATTACCATGGATTTCATCACTAAATTGCCAAGGACTGCAAGTGGTTTTGATACTATTTGGGTAATAGTTGATCGTCTCACCAAATCAGCACACTTCCTGCCAATAAGAGAAGTTGACAAGATGGAGAAGTTAGCACGACTGTATTTGAAGGAAGTCGTCTCCAGACATGGAATACCAATCTCTATTATCTCTGATAGGGATGGCAGATTTATTTCAAGATTCTGGCAGACATTACAGCAAGCATTAGGAACTCTTCTAGACATGAGTACTGCTTATCATCCACAAACCGATGGACAGAGCGAAAGAACGATACAAATGCTTAAAGACATGTTACGAGCATGTGTTATTGATTTCAGAAACAGTTGGGATCGACACCTTCCGTTAGCAGAATTTTCCTACAACAACAGCTACCATTCAAGCATTGAGATGGCGCCATTTGAAGCACTTTATTGTAGAAAGTACAGATCTCCAATTTTTTGGAGTGAAGTAGGGGATAGACAGATTACGAGTCCGGAGATAATACAAGAAACTACCGAGAAGATCATCCAATTTCAACAACGATTGAAAACCACCCAAAGTCGACAAAAGAGCTACGCTGACATTAAAAGAAAAGATATAGAATTTGAAATTGGAGAGATGGTCATGCTTAAAGTTGCACCTTGGAAAGGCGTTGTTCGATTTGGTAAACGGGGGAAATTAAATCCAAGGTATATTGGACCATTCAAAATTATTGATCGTGTCGGACCAGTTGCTTACTGACTTGAATTACCACAACAACTCGCGACTGTACATAACACTTTCCACGTCTCAAATTTGAAGAAATGTTTTACTAAAGAAGATCTCACTATTCCGTTAGACGAAAACCAAATCAACGAAAAACTTCAATTCATCGAAGAACCCGTCAAAATAATGGATCGTGAGGTTAAAAGACTTAAGCAAACCAAGATACCAATTATTAAAGTTCGATGGAATGCTCGTAGAGGACCCGAGTTCACTTGGGAACGAGAAGATCAGATGAAGAAGAAGTACCCGCACTTATTTCCAGAAGATACATCAACACCTCCAACTGCTTAAAATTTCGGGACGAAATTTATTTAACGGGTAGGTACTGTAGTGACCCGAACTTTTCCATGTTTATATATATTAAATGAAATTGTTATTTACATGATTAAGTGTTTCCAACATGTTAAGCAATCAAACTTGTTAAGACTTTTTTAATTGAAATATGTTTCATATAGACAATTGACCACCCAAGTTGACCGGTGATTCACGAACATTAAAACTTGTAAGAACTATATGATGACATATATATGGATATATATATATATATATATATATATATATATATATATATATATATATATATATATATATATATATATATATATATATATATATATATATATATATATATATATATATATATATATATAGTTAACATGATATTATGATAAGTATGTATCTCATTAAGTATTTTAACAATGAGTTATATAAATAAAAATGAGACTATTGAGGTAAGAAACTCGAAAACGATATATATAACGATTATCGTTATATCAACGTCTTACTAATTACATATGTATCATTTTAAGATATTAATACACTATATATAAACATGATAAATAATAAATAAACATATCATTAAGTATATTAACAATGAACTACATATGTAAAAACAAGACTACTAACTTAAGGATTTTGAAACGAGACATATATGTAACGATTATCGTTGTAACAACATTTAACTGTATATATATCATACTAAGATATATTAATATATCATAATATCATGATAATGTAATAATTTTACATCTCTTTAGATATAATAAACAATGGGTTAACAACATTTAACAAGATCGTTAACCTAAAGGTTTCAAAACAACATTTACATGTAACGACTAACGATGACTTAACGACTCAGTTAAAATGTATATACATGTAGTGTTTTAATATGTATTCATACACTTTTAAAAGACTTCAAGATACTTATCAAAATACTTCTACTTAACAAAAATGCTTACAATTACATCCTCGTTCAGTTTCATCAACAATTCTACTCGTATGCACCCGTATTCGTACTCGTACAATACACAGCTTTTAGATGTATGTACTATTGGTATATACACTCCAATGATCAGCTCTTAGCAGCCCATGTGAGTCACTTAACACATGTTGGAACCATAATTTGGCAACTAGCATGAAATATCTCATAAAATTACAAAAAATATCAGTAATCATTCATGACTTATTTACATGTAAACAAAATTACACATCCTTTATATCTAATCCATATACCAACTACCAAAAACACCTACAAACACTTTCATTCTTCAATTTTATTCATCAAATTGATCTCTCTCAAGTTCTATCTTCAAGTTCTAAGTGTTCTTCATAAATTCTATAAGTTCTAGTTTCATAAAATCAAGAATACTTCCAAGTTTGCTAGGTTACTTCCAATCTTGTAAATTGATCATCCAACCTCAAGAAATCTTTCTTATTTATAGTAAGATGTCTTTCTAATACAAGTTAATACTCATATTCAAACTTTGATTCAATTTCTATAACTATAACAATCTTATTTCGAGTGAAAATCTTACTTGAACTTGTTTTCGTGTCATGATTCTGCTTCAAGAACTTTCAAGCCATCCAAGGATCCTTTGAAGCTAGATCTATTTTTCTTATTTCTAGTAGGTTTATCTATAAAACTTGAGATAGTAATGATGTTCATAACATCATTCGGTTCATATATATAAAACTACCTTATTCAAAGGTTTAAACTTGAAATCACTAGAACATAGTTTAGTTAATTCTAAACTTGTTCGCAAACAAAAGTTAATCCTTCTAACTTGAATTTTAAAATCAACTAGACACATGTTTTATATCTATATGATATGCTAACTTAATGATTTAAAACCTAAAAACACGAAAAACACCGTAAAACTGGATATACGCCGTCGTAGTAACACCGCGGGCTGTTTTGGGTTAGTTAATTAAAAACTATGATAAACTTTGATTTAAAAGTTGTTCTTCTTTGAAAATGATTTTTCTTATAAACATGAAAGTATATCCAAAAATCATGATTAAACTCAAAGTGGAAGTATGTTTTCCAAAATGGTCATCTAGACGTCGTTCTTTCAACTGAAATGACTACCTTTACAAAAATGACTTGTAACCTGTATTTCCGACTATAAACTTATACTTTTTCTGTATAGATTCATAAACTTAAGTTCAATATGAAACCATAGCAATTGGATTCACTCAAAATGGATTTAAAACAAAGAAGTTATGGGTAAAACAAGATTGGATATTTTTACATGTTGTAGCTACGTGAAAATTGGTAACAAATCTATATTAATCATATCCTAGCTAACTTATATTGTATAATACATATATTCTAATATATTATGTAATCTTGGGATACCATAGACACGTATGCAAATGTTTTGACATATCATATCGACCCATCTATATATATTATTTGGAACAACCATATACACTCTAAATGCAGTAATGTTGGAGTTAGCTATACAGGGTTGAGGTTGATTTCAAAAATATATATACTTTGAGTTGTGATCTAGCCTGAGACGTGTATACACTGGGTCGTGGATTGGGTCAAGATAATATATATCAATTTATTTTCTGTACATCTAACTATGGACAATTAGTTGTAGGTTACTAACAAGGACAGCTGACTTAATAAACTTAAAACATTAAAACGTATTAAAAATGTTGTAAATATATTTTGAACATACTTTGATATATATGTACATATTTGTTATAGGTTCGTGAATCGATCAGTGGCCAAGTCTTACTTCCCGACGAAGTAAAAATCTGTGAAAGTGAGTTATAGTCCCACTTTTAAAATCTAATATTTTTGGGATGAGAACACATGCAGTTTTATAAATATTTTACAAAATAGACACAAGTACATGAAACTACTGTGTATGGTTGAACGATCGAAGCCGAATATGCCCCTTTTACTTAGTAACCTAAGAATTAGTAAACCAGTCTACTAATTGACGCAAATCCTAAAGATATATCTATTGGGCCCAACAAACCCCATCCGTTGTAGCGGATGCTTTAGTACTTCAAGTTTTTATATCATGTCCGATGGATGTCCCGGAATGATGGGGATATTCTTATATGCATCTTGTTAATGTCGGTTACCAGGTGTTCACCGTATGAATGATTTTTATCTCTATGTATGGGATGTATATTGAAATATGAAATCTTGTGGTCTATTATTATGATTTGATAATATATAGGTTAAACCTATAACTCACCAACATTTTTATTGACATTTTGAGCATGTTTATTCTTAGGTGATTATTAAGAGCTTTCGCTGTTGCATACTAAAATACGGACAAGATTTGGAGTCCATGCTTGTATGATATTATGTAAAACTGCATTCAAGAAACTTATTTTTGATGTAATATATTCATATTGTAAACCATTATGTAATGGTCGTGTGTAAACGGTATATTTTAGATTATCATTATTTGATCATCTACGTAATGCTTTTTAAACCTTTATCGATAAAATAAAGGTTATGGTTGTTTTAAAAATGAATGCAGTCTTTGAAAAACGTCTCATATAGAGATCAAAACCTCGCGACAAAATCAATTAATATGGAACGTTTATAATCAATATGAACGGGACATTTCAACACTGCCATGCAATCGCATGGCTAGGTAATGTAATTCCCATGCGATCGCATGGGAAGCTCTTCCAGCTCACATCCCACTTATTGTGGCTGCCGACACGGTTTAAACATGTATATATATATATATATATATATAATTAATAATTTATATAATTATTTATATATTATATAATATTCACGTGCATAGTTGACTTGTAAAATTAGTTTCGATGACTTGTACGTTCACGCTCGACTTATGTCCTAGTTCCGGTTTCTCGAACGCATTTTCGTACGCTTAGAAAACTTGTACTTTAAGTTACGCGATGTGTACCTTTATCAATAATTAGACTTAATCATCGATAGACTATATTACCCAAAGTATAACATTTACATTTGAGTGTTGTGGTCATTTGCTTCTATAAATCAATGTCTCATTATTTATCAAAGTATATATAATAATATGATTTTAAATCTAAAATGTTTTATGACTAATTTAATATTTTATTTATCACTTTGTAAAATATAAATATATTTTCATTTAGAAATATAAACTTATATATTTTAGAAATATTTATTTACTAATTTAATATTTAGTTTTTCAAAACTAATTATACTTCAAAGTCTGTTTTATAAAAATTTACACTCGTTTAAATAATAAAAGTTATTATATCGAATAATGTTTTTAATATTATGAAAACTAAATAATTAATTTATCAAGGGACATGAGGCAAACAATGAAGCATGCTTTTGAAAATGAAACAGGAATCTCCACCAACTTTTGTCTATCGATAAATGACACTTTGTTCTTATTGAAAATCAACTTTACCAAATATTCCGAATATCGTTAAAAAGAACAGATTTCTTAAATCATAGTGGACCTTACTACAGAGACTCGTAATCATATCACAATGTATCTGATAGTTCAATCATTTGATATTATCTTTTAATCTCGTCGATAAATATAATAAACTTATATTGAAACAAATACGTTCATGTAAAGTATTATACATCTAATACTTTGTTAACATTCTCAAGTTATAATATATATATACACACATATATATATATATATAATCATATCCATTTATATAATGGTTCATGAATCGTAGGAATTTGGTCGAGGTTAAATGAATGTATGAACATAGTTTAAAATTCTTGAGATTTAACTTAACAAACTTTGCTTATCGTGTCGGAATAATATAAAGATAAAGTTTAAATTTGGTCAGAAATTTCCGGGTTGTCACACGCTTGTCCTCAAGCAAACTTTCGATCTTTTAGCCCAGAAGATTCCCATTCGTAGTGATCAAGCGATCTTCCTTTCGCAAGACGTAAGTGTGAAAACTTATTTTTATCCTTTTTACTATTCCCGAATCTTTTCCCGCAAGCATGAGAGGAGGTTACATAACCGATGCTATCTCACTTGGGTCACTCAATTTACTAAAGTGTATCGATTGTCTTAAAGTTCTAAGAAATAAAATCGCTCATAGCTAGTCATGTTTGCATTCTTCGTCATAGGCTTGATCAAGACTTAAATCTCCATCACTTATTTGAAAGAATTTTCAGCTATAGGCTCAGCTTATTTTGTGAAAGGATGGTGATTGGGGGTTTAGGTTGTGAAAGGGTTTGGATAGATAGGAGTTCTTTAAGGATCGATTTTGATAATCCTTTCAGATTTTTATCAGGAATTTCAAAATGAGCATCCTTCTTTCCGACTGCCAGGAGTTCTGTTCTCGAATCTTTTTGGTTCTACTCCTTTTCTCAGAACCTATATATATATATATATATATATATATATATATATATATATATATATATATATATAGAAAGCATCTTTTGCTTTTCTCTTCGAGGTCTCCTTTTTAATGGGCGGTCTTCCTGGTACTTTACTTGGATGATTGCATTTTCTAATGCGGTTTTATAGAGGATTTCCCGGAAGTTATGATTTCATCGGGATTTATTTCTTTATTTATGAGGTGAATGAAAAGAATGGATAGTTGGTAGATGGTTTCATGGTGGCTTGGAGTGAAAATGGAAATGGAGGTATGTAGTGGGGGTGTTTCGCCTTTACAAATAGCTGAGGTTTCTAACTTAGTAATTCTCTTCAAAAGGTGTGATTCCGAAATATAGATCAAGAGCAAGTTCTGATTCAGAGATGCCAACAATGGCGCACTCAATGGAAATATAGTGAATCACTAAAAATGAGCGCTTGTTGGGTCTTATTTGGGGTGCCTCACAACAATTATAATGGTTCAAATTACGCCTTTGGTTATGCAATGCTCTTTTAGAAAATTTGGTTCGGTTTTCGCACAAAGTTTTGACTTCGTTTTACTCTTTTTGTCTATTTGTAACAAAAACTTTTTGATCATTTATAAAATTTGGAATCCTAAGTGTTTTATAGCTCGAAAAGTTTTAAATTTTATGAAAAATTAAGTTTATTAAACACTTGAGGATTTTGCGAAAATCATTATGTGCAATACATTGCTATCCCACACTTTAAAATAACGTTGTCCTCAATGTTAGAGATACAGCGTATCCCATATTTTGTTATTTAGAGTTTCTATTGGCGGGGTTGTTAATCCCACACTTAATGTTTAAAGTGGTTTCGTATATTCTATTGAAAAAGTGGTGAAGGCGTAGTACTCCCCTATGGTTGCGAGGTGTGGATGAATGGTTCGCCGATTATGGTTTCTTCTAATCTTGTAGTGGCACCATTCTCGTTTAATGCGTCCTTGCTCCAAGTCATGCTTCCATCTTGTGTACGGTCTCGATCGTCGTTTGTTTGTGACGTTTATTCATGCAAACTTATTTAACTAATATCATACAAACTAACAGTAAAAAGATAGTTATGCCCAAGATTGGGCGTACAGTGATAAAATGTAATCATGTATCAAAGCATCATAGATAATCATAAATAAAATGGTAGATAGTAGAGTCATGGCTGATCTGGCATATGCGGAGGGAGAGAGTATGATACGCTGGTCCTGGGCTGCCTCGGGTGCTTTAAGTCTGACTGGCCTTCATCGCACATCTCCTCGTCTGTGGCTAATCTCCCTACCCAACCTAAAGTGTTGGTTCCTGAAGATACCACGATGCGAATCTCATCCGAGCGTGCAATTAGTCCACTGAGCGATGAGGTGCTAGTATGAATCATTGGCCCCGTATACTAACCCCATCCTTCATATAGATCTCTACCGCAATCATTGTTCAAACCCATTCCTCCAAGACCCTGTGTTACATCCTCAGTCATACCCTGGCTTACAGCCTGATCCCATGCAGAGGTGTGAGCACCGGCAGGTATGTCTTTATGCGTACTGACGAGGTTTTCCCCAAAAATGATGTTGGCTAACCCCTCAAACCTTGTGCTCTGCTCTCGTGGTGGAGAAGGAAAAATTGTGTGCTGTGTATACTGATGATGAGGAGGAGGTGGTGGACGCTGATAACTGGTCCCTACGTCTCTGGACTCTCTATGGGCGAATATCAAAGGATGGTGCCATGGATATGGTGGGACGTTAAGCTGCCTGCCTGCATGATACGTGAAATGATGAAGGTTCTGGAGTATGGTAGACTCAGCAAACCATCTATCCGGCCCAGACATGTCTCCTATGTAATAATGATACGACTCGTAGTATGGTTGAGCCCCCTAATATACTAGTGAATGTCTCTGGGTGTCACTGTCGGTGGGTTCACCATGTGAACTGGGATCATCCTCATCCCTTGGTTCCTGTGAACCTCTAGCTCTCCGCCTACCATCCCTCGTTCTAGGTTTGTGCCTAAAACCTCTAACTACCACATTAGGCACAGTCCGGTCGACTGAACCTGTAACCACTGGGTTAGCTAGAACTATCAACTGCTAATCCCGTATCTGAATGAACTGCCAATTGTGTAGCAGTTTGTACCCGATCTCCTCTGGCTCAGTTTCTCTCCTATAACCCATTGCTTCAACACTACCCAGTAAGTGCATCCGGCTAAGTAGCTTGGTGACAACAGCCCCTAAAACTGGCTCAAATGTGCGTGGTGCATTTTTCTCAACAGTAAATGCCTGAGCCACAAGGTATGCAACTTGCAGGTTCCGGTTCTAGAACATGGAGTGCATAAGCTGCATGTCAGCAATGGTGACGACTCCACCATTGTTAGGACCCCGAAGTTGTATAGTGTTAATATGAAACATGCTTAAATGAAAGTTCCTTAGAAGAGGGCTATATAAGGAACCTATGTAGTCCTAATTAGATAGCCATTGCATTGTAAACGAGTTCCAGAAGCTGTGGAATGTGTATCCTATTGATTCTCTCTCATACTGAGTCTCCTTCATACATACCGAATCTCATTCTAACTTGTCTCTTCTTCTAATCTCAACATGATCTAACCTATCATTTGGTATCAGAGCTTCCAGGGAGTGATATTACATCACTAGATCGATCCAGAGATTGAAGATTACAGAATCTGAACACTCTCAGTATATTGAATCAGATTCGGTATATTTGAATCTGATAATCTGACGTTCAGATTCTTGTAATAAGTTCAGCGAAGGTGTATTAGGTTGATTAGAAAGAGTTTCGATCATCATTACAGCTTTTTAACATCAATTATGAAGAATCAAGTTGATTTTTAGAGTTCATGGCTAGAACTCTCGGTATTGATCAATTCAAGCTTGATTCTGTATTTTAGTAAAGATTTGAGGTTTCAGTTTTGATCGTGAGGTGTTTAATCACATTTCTGATGGTTTAATTTCTTCAATTCTTCAAGTTTTGAAGATTCGATCAACTCTCGGTATCTTAACTGCCATACCGAATCTGCTTCAAAGTTGTTAATTCTCATTAAGTGTTGCAGATTGTGGTGTGTTTGTGATTCTATCACATTCGGTTTGATCATACGCAGCTAATTGGTGTGGTTTAAGAAAGGATTCGATTGAATTTCTAAGTTTCCATACTTAGAATCGGTATTGTCAACTACTACAGTTGACACTCGGTATCCTATACATTTGGTATCTTTGATATTATGTGTGTTACTAACTTGTTTCCTTGTGCAGCAAGGTTACCGAATCTAATTCAAAGGAATTGGATTGTATTTGCATTCAAAAGTTTACAGAATTTGACTACCGAGTCAAATACCGAACCAGAGTCTCGGTATCACTTAATTTATTGGTTTTAAGTGCTCTAAGGCTTCAAATCTTATGGTTACCGAATCTTTACCGAATCTGGGTTTGTTATTTGTGTTACTGATCAGTTTCTGATACAGAATCTGGTTTACCTAATCTTTACCGAATCTGCTACAGTACCGAACCACTTACCGAGTCTGCTACAGTACCAAACAAGATACCGAATCTGACATTTTTTGTTATATTATTGTGATCTTTCATCCCAGATTTGTGTAATATCGAATCTTTACCGAATCTACCTCAATTTCAAGATGTCTACACAAGGTACTTTGATCATTGGATCAGATTCCCCACCTCCAATGTTGTTTGATGGCAAGTACACTCAGTAGCTTTATCGTATCACTCAGTACATAGACTACAAGGGTGAGAAGCAAAGTACATATGGGCTTCTCTGAAAGATGGTCCAGTTGTGGATTATCATCCAGATACTGGTATGCCAATTCCAGTCTATGAACTTTCTAGTGATAAATGTGAGAGAGCTCAGGGTGACATAGAGGCAAAGAACATTGTTATGCAAGCTATCCCATATGAGTTATTTGAAAATGTTAATAGCAACACCACAGCAAAAGATATATGGAATGAGATCAAACGACAGCAAGAAGGTTATGACATGTCAGATGTTACTAAACTGAATAAGGCTCTAGGATTTTATGAAGATTTCAAGCAGGAACCCAAAGAACAACTCAAGGATACCTATGGTCGTTTCAATGGTGTTCTCAATGAGTTGAAAAAGTGCAAGATTATCACACCCCCAATTAGGTCCTGGGTGAATGTGACATTAACATCAAATGTACCAACATATTATATAATGAGAACGACACTATATGATAAAAACAAACTTTATTGAGTACGCAGCGGAAAATAGAATGTCGTTACAAGAATTGAAATTACAAGAATGTAAATAAATGCATAAATAATAAATGTGACTCTTTCTTCAAGTCCTAGAGTCCAAGCAGCATCACATAGATAAGAGTAAGCTGATCAATCGTAACCTGAGACAAAACGTGCTAAAGTGTCAACCAAAAAGGTTGTGTGAAGTTCATAGGTTTAACAAAATAGGTAACCGTTGTTTAGACCACCAGATTTTTATTTATAAAAGTAGATCTCATAGGGATCTAAAAGTAAGTGCCAAGTTTGTGATATTTAGACTAAACAGTTTCAAAGTTTTCCCCGTGACAAGTTGTACTGTCCTTGTCGGTTTGAATCATTATTAAGTAATACAATGACTTGGTCAAATGTATCGGGGACGTTACTCCCAATAGGCCTATCCTCAATAATTAAGAATGCATTATGTAAAAGCAATTAAAAATATCACAGTGGGGACTTGCAGGACATAGCCAGGTATAGCACAGTTTAATAGTTAGCACTTGTGTCTAAGTTGTAAATATTAAAAGAAGCATGTGTCTCACCCCAATAAGATTAAATAAATTGCGCAATAGTAAGTGGGGCTATGAAGTTCACCTAAGTAAGTAGGAGAAGAGTTTGTTATTCCTCGGATAAGAAGAGCTGGATGAATGTGAGCAGAAAGTCAACCTAATGACATTTAAGAGTAGTTAAATGTCTGCCTAAGTTTAAGTTTAAGTATGCAAGTGTTTAAGTGTAGTTCGTTTTACTAAGTTCCCATTCTTAGTAAGTTTCCATTTCTAGTAAGTTTCCATGTTTAGTAAGTTAGTGTTGAACACTAGTGAGTTGTCCTTAATAAGTCCACCACTTATTAAGTGTGTAAGTGACTAAGTGTTGTTCACTTAGTGAGTGTATGATAACTATAGTCGGGTTTGATATTGTGCACCATACCCAAACATCTATGCCACTGCCGAGTCACTTGAATGATCTGTTGTTAACGGTTGGCCCAGGATCTCTTGACCAGAATCTAAGTCTTGGTATTCGAGATCCACAAGCGTCCCATAATGGTACCAAGGATCACCCTAGGCCATAAGTAGCGTTGACGTTCGAGTAATTTCACATTATCGTGTATGTTATAATCTTATAATATAAGTATTATAATATAAGTAGTACATTATAAGTGTTAGTAGTAGTATAGGTGTGTAAGTGTTAGGTAGTAGTATGTAGTATAAGTAGTAGTATTAGGGTTTTAATTAATTAGAGTAGTATTAAATGTTAGGTTTTAATAATTGATTAATGATTAGGGTTTAGTAGTATTTAATAGTATTTAGGGTTTAGTAAAGTAATGATTAGATTTAATGATTAAATAATTAGGTAATGATTATTATATAATTAGGGTTATATAATTAATGTTTAGGGTTTAAGTAGTATTAGGGTTTTATATTATTTAATGTTTATGTATATGTATATGTCGTGTATATATGTATATATATATATATATATATATATATTTTAATATATCCGTATATATATATTTATATATATAATAAAAAAATTTGTATATATATATAAACCGTATATGTATATATATTATGTATATATATATTTGTTTTCCTTTTTAACCATTAATAAATCTTTAGTAAATCTTTTAGGGTTTTGAAGATCTAAACATTTTTTTTTCTAGCCGTATATGTATGTATATGTATATGTTTAATATATTTTTTTTATATGTATATGTATACGTGGTATATGTATATGTATAGATGTTTGTATAATTTAACAAGATCATGAGTATGAATGAACAAGATCAAGAACTTGAATGAATTAAATTATGAATTGAAAGAAAGATTTAAAAGTTTAAGATCTTGGATCATACCTTGTTAATGATGATGAAGATTAACAAGAAAACCAGAAGAAAACTTGAAGATGAAGATCAAAGCACTTGAAAATCGAGAACACGTTTGAAGATCACGAAGAACACGATGAACACGCTTGAAGATCACCTGGAAAGTAGAAGCAAATAACCAAAACTTCAAAGTGGTGATGGTGGTGTGCCTTGGCCGAAATTCACAAGAGAGGGAGAGGGTTTTTTTTTTGAGATGATTGTAGATGTGATGAATGATGAAAAATGAGCTAGCCTTCACCTCCTTTTATAGTTGTAATTGGAAAGATCTAGACCTAGGGACAAAATGGGAATACTTGGTGCAAAAGTCAAGCTTTAGGGTTAGGTTTATGGTGGTGATTATGGCCGTGATTTTGGGGGGCAAAATAGTCTTTTTGCCTTGCCCAAAATCGGCTAGGGTTAGGAGGAAGGGATGAAACTTTTTCGTTTTAGACCTGGTAGTTTGGTTTGGTTAAAATGGTTCTTTATAAGTTTAAGTTTAAATGTTTAAAGGCTATAAGTTTTAGAGTTTTACATTTTGTTCACGGAAGTTAATAAGCTTATTATTTTCATCTTTTATTAACTTGTCAATTATTACACAAAGTTAATTAATATGTTATATAACTCTTAATTTTTATCAATTGTTGATTAAAGTTTAATCATTAAGTTTTAATTATATTGTTTGGGCATTTAATATTGTAAAAATATAGAATGGAAAAATGAGGGTGGTTATAGTACCTCCCCGTTATTAGAAACTTAGTCCCGAAGTTTTAGGTAGACTTCTCGGATGCATCAGCGTTTGAGAAGAGATGGGGATATTTCCGTATCATTTGGTCTTTGCATTCCCATGTATATTCGGGGCCTCTACGCGAATTCCAACGAACTTTAACGATAGGTATGTTGCTTTTACGCGTTTGTTTGACCTCTTCATTCATGATTTCTATGGGTTCTTCAATGAAGTGCATTTGCTCATCAACGCGGATATCATCTAAAGGAATAACAAGTGTGTCATCGGCAAGACACTTTTTAAGATTCGAGACATGAAACACATCATGTACTTGGCTAAGTTCAGTTGGTAGTTCTAATCGGTACGCCACGGGACCGACTCTTTGAGTGATTGTGAAAGGTCCAACATATCGTGGACTGAGTTTACTTCGTTTACCGAAGCGGACGACACCTTTCCAAGGGGATACTTTCAACATGACTTTATCTCCAACTTGGAATTCTATATCCTTCTGATCCTTATCAGCATAGCTCTTTTGTCGGCTGCGGGCAGTTTCTAATCGTTGCTTAATCTGGACGATCTTTTCGGTAGTTTCATGAATAATTTCAGGTCCAGTTAAATGTCTGTCCTCTAATTCATCCCAGCACAATGGGGATCTACATTTCCATCTGTATAAGGCTTCAAAAGGTGCAGCCTTAATACTTGAATGATAGTTGTTGTTATAAGAAAATTCAGCTAAAGGCAAATGCCTATCCCAACCTTTGCCAAAATCGATTGCACAAGCACGTAGCATATCTTCCATTGTTTGGATGGTTCGTTCACTTTGACCATTAGTTTGCGGATGATAGGTTGTACTCATGTCGAGTTGAGTTCCAAGAGCAGATTGTAAAGTTTTCCAAAATCTAGAAACGAATCGACTGTCGCGATCAGAAATAATTGAGATAGGAACTCCATGACGTGAGACAATTTCTTTAATATAGAGTTGTGATGATTTCTCCATCTTATCGGTTTCCTTGATCGGTAAGAAATGTGCAGATTTAGTAAGACGATCAACTATGACCCAAATAGTATCGTTACCGTTTGAAGTCTTAGGCAACTTAGTAACGAAATCTATAGTGATACATTCCCACTTCCACTGCGGGATATCGGGTTGTGTCAACAGACCAGAAGGCTTTTGATGTTCATCCTTGACTTTCAAACAAGTGAGACACTTACTAACATACGTAGCAATGTCGGCTTTCATGTTAGGCCACCAGTAGAATTCCTTCACATCGTGATACATCTTACTGGAACCAGGATGAATAGAATACCTAGTCTTATGAGCTTTGTCCAAGACTAGATCACGGAAATTACCGAAGTGAGGAACCCAAATTCTGTTACCAAAGTACCGTGTACCATTAGCTTTCACTTGGAGTTGGTTCTCGAACCCGGTAGGTCCTTCACCTTCGATAAGTGCTGGTTTAATAGCTTCAAGTTGAGCTTCACAGATTCGTGATGTAAGATTCGATTTAATTTTTAGGTTTAAAGCACTAACACGTCTAACATTGTCTTTTCGACTAAGGGTATCGGCAACTACATTCGCCTTGCCAAGATGGTATTTCAGCTCACAGTCATAATCATTCAATAACTCAAGCCATCGTCTTTGTCTCGTGTTTAATTGCTTCTGGTCAAAGATATGTTGAAGACTTTTATGATCGGTATACACCATGATTCTAACCCCATAGAGGTAATGTCTCCACATCTTTAGTGCAAATACCACGGCTCCTAATTCAAGGTCGTGTGTGGTATAGTTCTTCTCATGTTTCTTCAAATGTCTAGATGCATAGGCAATAACATTTTCACGCTGCATTAAAACACAACCAAAGCCTTGCTTTGAGGCATCGCAGTAAACAACAAAATTGTCAGAGCCTTCAGGTAAAGATAGAATCGGGGGTGTGGTCAATTTATCCTTCAGAATCTTGAAAGCAGATTTCTGTGGACCACTCAAACTTCTTCCCTTTGTGAGTTAACTTTGTAAGGGGTTTAGCAAGGAGGGAAAAATCTTTTATGAATCTCCGGTAATAACCGACAAGTCCCAAAAATTGATGAATATGCCTCGCAGTCCTTGGTATCTCCCAGTTTTGAATAGCGGTAATCTTAGCTGGATCGACATGTATTCTGTTACTATCAACAACATGTCCGAGGAATTGTACGGTGTTGGGCCAGAACTCGCACTTTGAAAATTTAGCGTAGAGTTGTTCCTTTCGTAAGAGTTCAAGAATCATGCGCAAATGCTGCTCATGTTCTTTCTCACTCTTTGAGTAGATTAAGATGTCGTCAATGAAAACAATGACAAATTTGTCGAGATATGGTTTGCAGACACGATTCATAAGATCCATGAATACGGCAGGATCATTAGTTAAGCCAAAAGGCATGACACAAAATTCATAGTGCCCATAACGAGTACGAAAAGCAGTCTTAGGAATATCGGATTCCTTGACCCTAAGTTGGTGATAACCGGACCTCAGATCAATTTTTGAATAAACACTCGACCCTTGAAGTTGGTCAAATAGATCATCAATATGCGGCAATGGATAACGGCTCTTGATAGTAAGCTTATTGAGTTCGCGGTAATCAATACACATCCTCAACGTATCATCTTTCTTTTTAATGAATAGAATAGGAGCTCCCCATGGGGACGAGCTTGGATGAATGAAACCTTTATCCAATAGTTCTTGGAGTTGGTTGGAAAGTTCCTTCATTTCAGAAGGTGCTAAACAGTATGGTGCTTTAGCAACAGGAGTAGCACCAGGAGATAAATCAATCTGAAATTTGACTTGTCGAGGAGGTGGAAGACCAGGAAGATCTTCAGGAAATACATCAGGATAATCTCTAATCACCGGCACGTCATCAATAAGCTTTTCCTTCAGTTTGACTATCGTAACATGGGCAAATATCGCAGGATAACCTTTCATAAGGTATTTACGGGTTTTGATGCAAGAAATGATGTTGAGCTTGTAACCACTCTTGTCGCCTTGAATGACGAGAGTCTCCCCATTTCCCAACGGAATGTTAACGGTCTTATCGAAACACGAGATTGCAGCATGTAATGGACATAACCAGTCCATTCCGACTAGGACATCGAAACTTGCTAACTCGATCGGCAAAAGGTCAATCTTAAATTCTTGGTCAGCTAGTTTTAGATTACAGTTTTTATAGATGTGATCAACTTTCATAACTTTTCCGTTTGCTACCTTAACTAGTCGTTTAGTTTCTAGGGGTTGTGGTCTCTCAGTGAGTAAGGTACAAAATTCACTAGACACGCAACTCTTATCGGCGCCCGTATCGAATAAAATGTTTGTGTAGCAATTATTGACAAGAAACGTACCTGTAATGACTTCATCTTCCTCACGGGCTTCCTCAACCATTATGACAAACGCACGGCTCTTCGTATTGGTGGTATTGGCTCCAGTAGCAGGGGTATCTTTCTTCTTTGGGCAGTGAGCACTAATATGCCCCTTCTCTCCGCAGGTGTAACAAGTAGGAGGAGCTTTAGTAGGAACAACAGCTTTATTTTTCGGAGGAGTCTTACAAGTCTTAGCTACATGTCCCACTTTCTTACATAAAGAACAAGTAGTTGTGCACCGCCCTGGGTGGTGCCTTTCACAACGAGCACAATAGGGCTTAGTCCCTATATAATCGGGCCTAGTATTATCAGCAGGCTTCTTAGCAATATTCTGGTTTGAACCCTGAGACGACTCAAATATCCTTTTACCATCACTACTCTTGGTATCAACTTGCTTACTAGCCAAAGCTCTTCTTATTTTGGCCATCATCAGATTTTGAGCCATGAGAATCACGGCATCAAGGGTAACTTTCTCAGCAGCGATAACATTTCCCTGAACATCCTTAGGGAGACCTTCAATGTACCTTTCGATCCTTCTCGGCTCAGTAGGAAACATCTCGGGACACAAGGTAGAAAGCTCAAGAAAACGATTAGTGTAGCTTTCAATGTCGGTACCCTTAACTTTGAGTTCCTAGAACTCGGCTTCAAGCTTTTGGACTTGACTTCTAGGACAAAACTTATTAACCATCATGCCTTTAAGTTCATCCCATGGGGTTGCATTAGCATTATTGATTCCCACAGACTTAGTATGAGCGGTTCACCAAGTCATAACATTGCCAGCTAATAAACTAGTGGCATATTTAACTCAGTCATTGTCCCCGCAGTTGCAGACATGGAAGATGGACTCTAGTTTTTTGAACCATCAGACTAGTTCAACGGCCTCTTCACTTCCCTTGAAAGCAGGAGGATTGCAGTTCATAAAGTCCTTATAAGAACAAGGTTTTGGTTGACTGTTAACATGATTAGGTTGGACGTTGCCTTGGGCGGCAGCAAGTAACTGTTGAAATTGCTCATTAGTCAACACAATGTTGTTAACAGTAGGTGTGCGAGCCATGATGCTTAACGACATAAAAGTGAACATAAGTTTGATAAGTTGACAAGTTATAATTTTGAGCAATTACAAGTATGATAAAGATATAGTATTGATATCAACATGATATAAATGAAACACTTTATATTATTAGAAACGAGGCATTAAATAAGCCTTTTTACTACACGAGTTGAATATAGAAATAGTCTTAGGCTAAGCCTTTACATAATTAGGAAATAAAAGAATGGAAAAACAAAACAAAACAAAACAAATGTCGGGTTCACTTCTTCTTCTCAGCCTCCTTCATAAACTTCTCTACCTTCTCATTCTTCTCCTTTTGCTTCTCGTAAAGGAACTCAAGATTTTCATAGAGATTAGTAACACTACTATTGACTACATTGCATTCGTAGTCACTTAGAGCAAGTTTGTGTTTGACACGGTTTTCCTCCATCTTCAATCTAAAGTCGACATCTTCTCTCAGATGAGCGAGAGATTGCTTCCCCCATCGGGCACTTCTTTCACTTTCATATTTCACCAGCTTTATTTCTTTCTTTAACTCAACATTTTCCTCCAATAGTTTCTTGATCGCTCGGTCTTTTTCATCCATACGAACCTCGACCCTTGCAATATGGCGAAGTAAGCCATCAAAGTTCTTCTCGGTAGTTTTTCGCAGATTTGTGATTTCACACATGGTGTTATAGTTATCGTAGGAAGGAGATCGGGCTCTTTTCTTAGACGGGCCTTCTTTTTCAAAAATATCAGGGCGTTTCCCTTTACTTTCTGATCCTGTAGTCGGGTGGTATTCGGGAGACTTAGATGAATCTTGGAGAGAGTTTGGGCTGTAGTTCAATGGTGATGAGGCAGGACCAAAAAGAGGGCTTCAGACTGGTCTTGCAGTTGAAGAATATCCAGTCCCTTCTTCGGTGGTAGGTTTGAAGTGAGCCATTACTTCAGATGGTTTGTGGAGAGTTGTTTTGTTTGGTTGATTAACGCTTGACATCCTAGCATTAGGAAAGAGACTTTGATTAGAATTTTAAGCCAAGATTATTAAAGCAAAGTTGTTAAGATTATAAGGCAATCCTAAGTGCTTTTAAGTCTAAGGTAGGAAAGGTTATAGTTTCCTAGATTGCTAAGGCACCCTAGCTAGCAAGTAAGACACACATAAAGATGCAATCTTGGTTCTCTATAACAGCCTGGTTATGCTCTGATACCAATCTATCACACCCCCAATTAGGGCATGGGTGAATGTGACATTAATATCAAAAATACCAACATATTATATAATGAGAACGACAATATATGATAAAAACAAACTTTATTGAGTACGCAGCGAAAAATAGAATGTCGTTACAAGAATTAAAATTATAAGAATGTAAATAAATGCATAAATAATAAATGTGACTCTTTCTTCAAGTCCTAGAGTCCAAGTAGCATCACATAGATAAGATTAAGTTGATCAATCGTAACCAGAGACAAAACATGCTAAAGTGTCAACCTAAAAGGTTGAGTGGAGTTCATAGGTTTAACAAAATAGTTGACCGTTGTTTAGACCACAAGATTTTTATTTATAAAAGTAGATCTCGCAGGGATCTAAAAGTAAGTGACAAGTTTGTGATATTTAGACTAAACAGTTTCAAATTTTGCCCCGTGACAAGTTGTATTATCCTTGTCGGTTTAAATTATTATTAAGTAATACAATGACTTGGTCAAATGTATCGGGGACGTTACTCCCGATAGGCCTACCCCCAATAATTAAGAATGTGTTATGTAAAAGCAATTAAAAATATCACAGTGGGGACTTGCAGGACATAGCCAGGTATAACACAGTTTAATAGTTGGTACTTGTGTCTAAGTTATAAATATTAAAAGAAGCATGTGTCTCACCCCAATAAGTTTGAATAAATTGCGCAATAGTAAGTGGGGCTATGAAGTTCACCTTAGTAAGTAGGAGAAGAGTTTGTTATTCCTCGGATAAGAAGAGTTGGATGAATGTGATCAGAAAGTCAACCTAATGACATTTAAGAGTAGTTAAATGTCTGCCTAAGTTTAAGTTTAAGTATGCAAGTGTTTAAGTGTAGTTCGTTTTACTAAGTTCCCATTCTTAGTAAGTTTCCATTTCTAGTAAGTTTCCATGTTTAGTAAGTTAGTGTTGAACACTAGTGAGTTGTCCTTAATAAGTCCACCACTTATTAAGTGTGTAAGTGACTAAGTGTTGTTCACTTAGTGAGTGTATGATAACTATAGTCGGGTTTGATATTGTGCACCATACCCAAACATCTATGCCACTGCCGAGTCACTTGAATGATCTGTTGTTACCGGTTGGCCCAGGATCTCTTGACCAGAATCTAAGTCTTGGTATTCGAGATCCACAAGCATCCCATAATGGTACCAAGGATCACCCTAGGCCATAAGTAGCGTTGACGTTCGAGTAATTTCACATTATCGTGTATGTTATAATCTTATAATATAAGTATTATAATATAAGTAGTACATTATAAGTGTTAGTAGTAGTATAGGTGTGTAAGTGTTAGGTAGTAGTATGTAGTATAAGTAGTAGTATTAGGGTTTTAATTAATTAGAGTAGTATTAAATGTTAGGTTTTAATAATTAATTAATGATTAGGGTTTAGTAGTATTTAATAGTGTTTAGGGTTTAGTAAAGTAATGATTAGATTTAATGATTAAATAATTAGGTAATGATTATTATATAATTAGGGTTATATAATTAATGTTTAGGGTTTAAGTAGTATTAGGGTTTTATATTATTTAATGTTTATGTATATGTATATGTCGTGTATATATGTATGTATATATAGTTTATATATATATATATATATATATATATATATATATATATATATATATATATATATATATATATATATATATATATATATATATATTTTAATATATCCGTATATATTTATATATATAATAAAAAAAATTTGTATATATATAAACCATATATGTATATATATTTGTTTCCCTTTTTAACCATTAACAAATCTTTGGTAAATCTTTTAGGGTTTTGAAGATCTAAACATTTTTTTTCTAGCCGTATATGTATGTATATGTATATGTTTATTATATTTTTTTTATATGTATATGTATACATGGTATATGTATATGTATAGATGTTTGTATAATTTAACAAGATCATGAGTATGAATGAACAAGATCAAGAACATGAATGAATTAAATTATGAATTGCAAGAAAGATTTAAAAGTTTAAGATCTTGGACCATACCTTGTTAATGATGATGAAGATTAACAAGAAAACAAGAAGAAAACTTAAAGATGAAGATCAAAGCACTTGAAAATTGAGAACACGTTTGAAGATCACGAAGAACACGATGAACACGCTTGAAGATCACCCGGAAAGTAGAAGCAAATAACCAAAACTTCAAAATGGTGATGGTGGTGTGCCTTGGCCGAAATTCACAAGAGAGGGAGAGGGTTTTTTTTGAGATGATTGTAGATGTGATGAATGATGAAAAATGAGCTAGCCTTCACCTCCTTTTATAGTTGTAATTAGAAGGATCTAGACCTAGGGACAAAATGGGAATACTTGGTGCAAAAGTCAAGCTTTAGGGTTAGGTTTATGGTGGTGATTATGGCCGTGATTTTGGGGGGCAAAATAGTCTTTTTGCCTTGCCCAAAATCGGCTAGGGTTAGGAGGAAGGGATGGAACTTTTTCATTTTAGACCTTGTAGTTTGGTTTAGTTAAAAAGGTTCCTTATATGTTCAAGTTTAAATGTTTAAAGGCTATAAGTTTTAGAGTTTTACATTTTGTTCATGGAAGTTAATAAGCTTATTATTTTCATCTTTTATTAACTTGTCAATTATTACACAAAGTTAATTAATATGTTATATAACTCTTAATGCTTATCAATTGTTGATTAAAGTTTAATCATTAAGTTTTAATTATATTGTTTGGGCATTTAATATTGGAAAAATATAGAATGGAAAAATGAGGGTCGTTATAAAGATTATAAACGTGAATGCTGAAGTCAACATGAAGTTCCTCAAAAAGCTCAATGATGATTGACTTCCTTATGGAACCATTGTTCGATCTACCAAAGAGATTGATAAGATGACTATTCATGAGACTGTTGGAGTTTTTATGCATTATCAACCAGAGGTGTCTAAACTTTAAGAGAGAAGGAAAGAGTCGTATCCAAGTGATCCTCTTGCTCTCATTGCCAAAAAGATGAGCAAATCATTTACAACTTCCAAAAGCTTGTCCAAGAAAGTGCTAGTTGAAGAATCAACTGATTCTGAAGAGTTGAATCTTTCTGATGTTGATGATTCTCACCTTGAATTAGTCAAGATGGCAGCCATGTTCACCAAAGCCTTGAACAAACACAAGTTCAAAGGCAAATCAAGCAATCAACGCAAGAACTCATCTTCATCCTCCTACTACAAGAAACCTGATCAATCAAAACAACAATGTGCTGATGATTCCAAGAAGGATGATTCCATCTGTTTCAATTGTGGCAAAGCTGGTCATTACTCTCGTAAGTGCAAGATGCCTAAGAAAAAGGTTGCATCTTACTATAAGAAGAAAATGTTGATGGCAAAGATTGTGGAAACAGGAGGAGAGCTGAAACCGGTTGATGATACTTGGTTTAACTGGACTGATGATTCAGATTTAGAGGTGGAACATGCAAATGTTTACAAGGTGACCAAGCTCATCAAAGTAAATGAAGCAATGGAGAATTCTGACTCAACATCTGATGATGATGAGGTACAATCAAATGAAATCTCAACTGATTTTATCAAAATGCAAAATGACCTGATGAAGAACTTGGTCTCAATGTCAAAAGAAGTTAAAGGTTTAAAATCTGAAAACAAGGTTTTGAAAGATAAAATCAAACTAAATGAGACCAAACCTTCATCATCTAAATTAAAATCGGAGTTGGAAAGATTGAAAGTCGAACTCATCTCTACGGAAACTGAGTTGGAAGATCTCAAAAAGACAATTCATCTGATTAAAGTCGAAAGGACTGATTACCGTCTAAAATTGGAACGACTTGTAGAAAAAGTTCAATTTTTAGAAAAAGATCTTTCTGATGTGAAAACTCAATATGAACCCACAATTTCAAAGCTAAACAAGAAAATTATTCAATTGAAAAACACCATAATTGAGAAGAATACTGAAATTTCTTCATTGTCAAAAGAGTCTCTTCAAATGAAAACTCAACTTGCTCGATATGAGGAAAAACTCTATCGTACAGAGCAATCTAAAGCTATCATTGATATGGAACTTTCAAAACAGACAATTTTCATGAATAGACCAAAAATGATTCATGATGAAAAGTGGGGGTTGGGTTATGAAGATCCTAAGATTTTAGATAATGCTTCCAAAAAGATTCTAGGATTATATCATTCTGATTACTTTCAAGCTGGTTTACCATCTCATTTTGTGCATGCTTCTGATGCTGATTTTGATGATATTATTGTTAATCGCAAATCTAGAAAATACCATCAAATTAGCTTAATGTATGAGAAAATCAATGCTAAAACTGATAAATCAAATCCTGATTTCTTGAAGGAACTTGTTGAAACTAAAAAGAATATGCAACGTGAAAATTATGTGCCTAAGCGTAGACTGGTTTATATCCCTACACTCATGCTAGAGAAATACATTTTAATAGTTGAGAATGAAGTGTTTAACAAACCTAGTTCTAGCATTATTACCATAGATGAGGTGTTTGATGAACCAATTTTTGATGTGAAACCAATTCTACCGGCCTTACCTGCATGTTCGGGTGATGTTTTCTGTGAAGACCTAGCACATGAACTAACTGTCTTCTTTGAGACAGAATCCCTAGGTCAAACTGCTTTAGATGTAAAGGTAGAACCTCGAGAAGAACCACCTGTTGAAAACTTGATAGACTTTAAGACAACAATTGATCCTTTGAATGAATTCTATGCAAGCATACCTGCTGTACGAATGTTGAGTCGTAAAGTAGATATACTGGAAAAGGAAAATGTTGATTTGCAACTTAAGTGTCAATCATTAGAACAAATGCTTGCTTTGTGTGATAAATTGCTTCCACTTCCTAAGAAAGAATGTACTTATGATTTTAAGGAAGATGAAGTGATAGTTTCTGCTGAGGAATTATGTCTTGAGATTAAAAGCTTAAAACAAAAGATAATTCAACTGAAATAGGCTAACACACTTAAGCAACCATCTTCTGTTGAAACCAGTGTGTCTGAATGTGTTGGTGGGATTACTAAGAAGGGGAAGGGGACAACAACATCTAAGGATGCAAAACTCATTACTATTCTTAAAAATCCTCTACGTTCACAATTTGGTAAACGTGTTTCAAAAGTTGCATCTTCAACACAATTTGTTGTCAAGAAAGTTCATTCTCAAAATGGTTATGTGTCAACTGAAAAGATTCCTATGATTCCAATGTCAAATAAATCAACAGAGAGTCTTTTAACGAAATCAGTCAAGTCTACACAACACACAAGTCCTAAACCTGATTTGAGTGAGTATGATGCAAAAGAACGTAAAATCAAATTAGAAATTTTGCAAAATCAACCATCTCATGTGTCAACTGAAAAGTTTGGATGTCTAACTAACAGAGGTGTTTTCCATGTCACAGGTCATAATCCAAATTTGACTTACAAGTCTGTATGGGTTCCTAAGTCAACGACTAAGAAAGTAGCAAACAAACCAAAGCAATCTGCTAGTCGACCTAGGAAATCATCACATGTTTTTCAATTTTCTTCTGTGAACAAAACATCTGCATGGAATAAGTTGTGTTAAGACTTCTGATAACGATGTAAAACTTGATATTGCATATGATGCTTCATGTAATGTGGTTTTAAATGATGCTTTATTGTCTAAATTGCATGATGTTGTACGTGATTATCTCATTGTTGATCCAAAGTTTGTTGTTGGTACTAACCGTAGAGGTCCCAAGAAACTTTGGATACCTAAACTCTAGGAAATTAATGTTTACAGGGTTTCGATGTCTGTGATTGTGATAACTCCTAAATTATAAATGTTTTTGAATACATTTTGAGGAGTTATTGTGGTATTTTAAAGTCATTTTGATGCTAAAACACACAAAAATGGGTAAAAGGGGGAAAAATGTATTTTAATGTTTTATTTGAGAATTGTGTTAAAACAGGATTAAAAACAGGAAAAAGGAAGTAAGTACTGAAGCAACGCTGAAAATCTGCGTGCTGTCACCGTTGTGGCCATATCTTGAGCATCCGGACTCCGTATTCGACGAGCCACCTGTCAAAACGATCGTAATAGAAAATTCTACAACAAAATGGAGGAAGCCGCCAGCCTTGTTAAGGGGAAGCTGCCAGATTGGGGCAAGGAAGCCGCCGGCTTCGGTCAAAAAGTCAACATTTTTGTCGTGCAAGTTTTTCTTGGCCTCCAAGCTCAAATCTGAAGTGAAGCCGCCGGCTTGACATCTGAAGCCGCCGGCTTGGACCTAAAATGCATTTTATTGGTCGTAACGATCAAGTTTTGAGTGGAGAAAAAGTCACCGCCATGGAAAGCCACCGGCTTCGTACGAAGCAGCCGGCTTGGCACGGTTTTCGAGGTCTATAAATACTGGCCGAATTCTACAGTTTTCAATGTACCTTTTCATTATATCTCTCTCTAGTTACGAAATTCTGTAGTTTAGGGTTAGTTTAGGTTTTATTTTCAATGTAAAGTTAGTATCTTGCATTGAATTCAAGTTTAAATTTCAGATTACTGCAGTTTTTCTTTTTTCTCTTTAAGGTATAATCTTATTTATTTTATTGCATCTTTTTAATTATGTCTTTATTTAACTACTTCTGTTCGTCTCCAATTATGAACTAAACGTTCATAGTGGTTACTTGGATGAAAACTCTGAACATCTGGGAAAACAGATGAAGCCGCCGACTTCCTTAGTCCAAGCCTCCGGCTTGGCTGAGCTTAGCCGCCGGCTTCGTGCTTCAGTCCGTACGGTTTATGGTTCTTTTCCATATCTGTATGTTCATGTTTCTATGATTATTATTTAAACTGTTTATATCTACCATGATTAAATAACTTGTTTGCCATGCTTAATGATTAAATATTATGAATCTAGGATTAATTAGTCATTGATTCTATGATCTTATATTCGATTCATATCACTTGTTTAGATCTAGCCCATCAAATATAGTGTTTGGATTGCATGCAAATTAGGTATACATCATTGGAAGTTATACAACTAGTTGAACTTGAATCACACTTATATTATAGAATTCATTATTGTTAGGACTTAATCGAAGAACCTTTATTTATGTGTGTTTAATTGTCAATTGCATGAGAACTTGATTATGATTAATTTTCAGCTAGTAACTTGAGTTAATCTGATTAAGTTTATTAGCTTATATAATTTGTCAGTCTAATTAAATGTTGACTTGGATCCACATCAGGTTTAGGTAATATTTATCATGTGATTATTTGAATGCCATGAATGAAGACATTAGCTATGAACATCACTTAGTTAATGTATGCTTTAGGTCTTACCTTATGAATGATATGCGACATTTAGCTTAACCTTTTAGGGATAATGATTGGTCTATGATTGTTATCTTGCTATTTGTTAATATAAGTTATGAAATAATTAATATATTTCCCTTATGATTCACACGTCCTTGTAATCACTTCTCTTTTATAATTGTTTATTTTAAATCTTTATTTTTTGCTTTATATTTTGTTATTTTATTTATCTTCAATCATCTCTTTCCTAAGAGATGAAAATCAACAACCTTAAAAACACATAAAAATCTATCTTTAGTTCTTTAATAAGAGCTAAGCTATATAATAAAACAACTCTTATCTGCATCTACACTCTCTTGGGACGATAACCAAAAATACTACATCTAACTGGGTTTTGTTGCTCGTTAGAGTGTTAAAAGTGTATTAATAAAGGTTTTATAAATTTAAAAGTTTGAAAGGCAAATTAAGCACTGCACACTTTTGCACATCAACTTTTTGGCGCCGCTGCCGAGGAAGTGTAGCGCGGTAAATATGGAAATTGGATATACTTTGGTTATTGATATTTCTTGAAAACGGGTGATGACTGTCTTCCTTTAGGGGAGAGTTGCTAGGGTTCCGATTTAAAGGCTCCTGCTCAAACCTAGACGCTGACGGGTCACTTAAGTATTGAAAGATTCAATAGGCCGTGTATGTTTGATTATTCGTTATTATGCGATAAAAGTTGTTATTTAATTTATTTATAAGTTATTTTTATTTTATTACTTCAAATTTAATCTATTTAGTTATTAGTTAATTACTTAAATTATTTTCTTATTCAAATCTTAATTCCTCCTATAATTAAAATCTCCATATTAAAATCTATATCTCAAATCTTATTTTAAAATATGGAACAACCAACAAAGAGAGAAGAAGATATAAATTTTATAGAAATGTTTAAAGAGAATACGGATGAATATAAAGCTGATCCATTTACACCAAAACAAATACAATCGATGTTAGAATGGAATGAATACATGAGACAAATAAAAGAAAAGGAAGAAAATGTTCAAACTCAACATGCGATAACAGTCACACCATATCTTTCTAATGCGTATTATTGGACTAATGATGAGGAAGAGTTGGTTAATGAGGAGTTCGAACCAGTCAAAGAAGAGGTAGAGGAGATTGGGGTTAGTGTTAGAAACATGTCGATAGAAGAGATAATGATAGCCGAGGGATTTTGCTCGTGTTTTTATGGAGCTTTTCAATGTTGCACAAATCCAGACGTAAAACATTCATGTACCCCATCTAATACACAATTACCTACTAATTCAAACCTAGAACAATTAAGTGTGACAGAGTCTATACCAATACCACAACCTACCATTCCACCACCTATGTTAGTAGACCCGGGTAGTATATTTAGTGATAAAATTTTAGATGAAGAATCGCCGGGTATAGATTGGGATCCTTCAGATACCAAAGATGATGATGAGTTCCATCCGATCAAATGGGATTCTTCTGATGATGAAGAAGATGATTCTTATCTTGATTTTGAGGTGTACGGATTGCTAGAAAATGCTAGGTTAGTGGAAACTGCTCCAATTGTAAGGTTATATGACATTGATTCTTCTCTTGAGGAAGACTTTCGGGAATTAATGAATGTAGACAAGGGGGATTTGAAATGTCCCGTTCTTATTGATTAAAAACGTTCCATATTAATTAATTTCATTGCGAGGTTTTGACCTCTATATGAGACGTTTTTCAAAGACTGCATTCATTTTTAAAACAAACCATAACCTTTATTTCATAAATAAAGGTTTAAAAAGCTTTACGTAGATTATCAAATAATGATAATCTAAAATATCCTGTTTACACACGACCATTACATAATGGTTTACAATACAAATATGTTACATCGAAATCAGTTTCTTGAATGCAGTTTTTACACAATATCATACAAACATGGACTCCAAATCTTGTCCTTATTTTAGTATGCAACAGCGGAAGCTCTTAGTATTCACCTGAGAATAAACATGCTTTAAACGTCAACAAAAATGTTGGTGAGTTATAGGTTTAACCTATATATATCAAATCGTAACAATAGACCACAAGATTTCATATTTCAATACACATCCCATACATAGAGATAAAAATCATTCATATGGTGAACACCTGGTAACCGACATTAACAAGATGCATATATAAGAATATCCCCATCATTCAGGGACACCCTTCGGATATGATATAAATTTTCGAAGTACTAAAACATCCGGTACTTTGGATGGGGTTTGTTAGGCCCAATAGATCTATCTTTAGGATTCGCGTCAATTAGGGTGTCTGTTCCCTAATTCTTAGATTACCAGACTTAATAAAAAGGGGCATATTCGATTTCAATAATTCAACCATAGAATGTAGTTTCACGTACTTGTGTCTATTTTGTAAATCATTTATAAAACCTGCATGTATTCTCATCCCAAAAATATTAGATTTTAAAAGTGGGACTATAACTCACTTTCACAGATTTTTACTTCGTCGGGAAGTAAGACTTGGCCACTGGTTGATTCACGAACCTATAACAATATATACATATATATCAAAGTATGTTCAAAATATATTTACAACACTTTTAATATATTTTGATGTTTTAAGTTTATTAAGTCAGCTGTCCTCGTTAGTAACCTACAACTAGTTGTCCACAGTTAGATGTACAGAAATAAATCGATAAATATTATCTTGAATCAATCCACGACCCAGTGTATACGTATCCCAGTATTGATCACAACTCAAACTATATATATTTTGGAATCAACCTCAACCCTGTATAGCTAACTCCAACATTCACATATAGAGTGTCTATGGTTGTTCTGAAATATATATAGATGTGTCGACATGATAGGTCAAAACATTGTATACGTGTATATGGTATCTCAAGATTACATAATATACAATACAAGTTGATTAAGTTATGGTTGGAATAGATTTGTTACCAATTTTCACGTAGCTAAAATGAGAAAAATTATCCAATCTTGTTTTACCCATAACTTCTTCATTTTAAATTCGTTTTGAGTGAATCAAATTGCTATGGTTTCATATTGAACTCTATTTTATGAATCTAAACATAAAAAGTATAGGTTTATAGTCGGAAAAATAAGTTACAAGTCATTTTTGAAAAGGTAGTCATTTCAGTCGAAAGAACGACGTCTAGATGACCATTTTAGAAAACATACTTTCACTTTGAGTTTAACCATAATTTTTTGATATAGTTTCATGTTCATAATAAAAATCATTTTCTCAGAATAACAACTTTTAAATCAAAGTTTATCATAGTTTTTAATTAACTAACCCAAAACAGCCCGCGGTGTTACTACGACGGCGTAAATTCGGTTTTATGGTGTTTTTCGTGTTTCCAGGTTTTAAATCATTAAGTTAGTATATCATATAGATATAGAACATGTGTTTTTTTGATTTTAAAAGTCAATTTAAGGATTAACTTTTATTTGCGAACAAGTTTAGAATTAACTAAACTATGTTCTAGTGATTACAAGTTTAAACCTTCGAATAAGATAGCTTTATATGTATGAATCGAATGATGTTATGAACATCATTACTACCTCAAGTTTCTTGGATAAACCTACTGGAAATTAGAAAAATAGATCTTGCTTCAAAGGATCCTTGGATGGCTTGAAAGTTCTTGAAGCAGAATCATGACACGAAAACAATTTCAAGTAAGATTTCCACTCGAAATAAGATTGTTATAGTTATAGAAATTGAATTAAAGTTTGAATATGATTATTACCTTGTATTAGAAAGATAACCTACTGTAAGTAACAAAGGTTTCTTGATCTTGGATGATTACTTGGAATGGATTTAGAAAACTTGGAAGTAAACTTGCAATCTTGGAAGTATTCTTGATTTTATGAAACTAGAACTTTTGTAATTTATGAAGAACACTTAGAACTTGAAGATAGAACTTGAGAGAGATCAATTAGATGAAGAAAATTGAATAATGAAAGTGTTTGTAGGTGTTTTTGGTCGTTGCTGTATGGATTAGATATAAAGGATATGTAATTTTGTTTTCATGTAAATAAGTCATGAATGATTACTCATATTTTTGTAATTTTATGAGATATTTCATGCTAGTTGCCAAATGATGGTTCCCACATGTGTTAGGTGACTCATATGGGCTGCTAAGAGCTGATCATTGGAGTGTATATACCAATAGTACATACATCTAAAAGCTGTGTATTGTACGAGTACGAATACGGGTGCATACGAGTAGAATTGTTGATGAAACTGAACGAGGATGTAATTGTAAGCATTTTTGTTAAGTAGAAGTATTTTGATAAGTGTATTGAAGTCTTTCAAAAGTGTATGAATACATATTAAAACACTACATGTATATACATTTTAACTGAGTCGTTAAGTCATCGTTAGTCGTTACATGTAAATGTTGTTTTGAAACCTTTAGGTTAACGATCTTGTTGAATGTTGTTAACCCATTGTTTATTATAAGAAATGAGATGTTAAATTGTTATATTATCATGATATTATGATATATAATATATCTTAGTATGATGTATATACAGTTAAATGTTGTTACAACGATAATCGTTACATATATGTCTCGTTTCGAAATCATTAAGTTAGTAGTCTTATTTTTACATATGTATTTCATTGTTAATACACTTAATAATATATTTACTTATCATTTAACATAATTAACCAAGTGTATCAATATCTTAATATGATTCATATGTACCTAGTAAGGCGTTGTTATAACGATAATCGTTATATATATCGTTTTCGAGTTTCTTAAATTAATAGTCTCATTTTTATGTATATAACTCATTGTTAAAATACCTAATGAGATACATACTTATAATAAAATCATGTTAACTATATATATAACCATATATATGTCATCGTATAGTTTTTACAAGTTTTAACGTTCGTGAATCACCGATCAACTTGGGTGGTCAATTGTCTATATGAAACCTATTTCAATTAATCAAGTCTTAACAAGTTTGATTGCTTAACATGTTGGAAACACTTAATCATGTAAATAAAAATTTCATTTAATATATATATAAACATGGAAAAGTTCGGGTCACTACAGTACCTACCCGTTAAATAAATTTTGTCCCGAAATTTTAAGCAGTTGGAGGTGTTGACGTATCTTCTGGAAATAAATGCGGGTATTTCTTCTTCATCTGATCTTCTCATTCCCAGGTGAACTCGGGTCCTCTACGAGCATTCCATCGAACCTTAACAATTGGTATCTTGTTTTGCTTAAGTCTTTTAACCTCACGATCCATTATTTCGACAGGTTCTTCGATAAATTGAAGTTTTTCGTTGATTTGGATTTCATCTAACGGAATAGTGAGATCTTCTTTAGCAAAACATTTCTTCAAATTCGAGACATGGAAAGTGTTATGTACAGCCGCGAGTTGTTGAGGTAACTCAAGTCGGTAAGCTATTGGTCTGACACGATCAATAATCTTGAATGGTTCAATATACCTTGGATTTAATTTCCCTCGTTTACCAAATCGAACAACGCCTTTCCAAGGTGCAACTTTAAGCATGACCATCTCTCCAATTTCAAATTCTATATCTTTTCTTTTAATGTCAGCGTAGCTCTTTTGTCGACTTTGGGCGGTTTTCAACCGTTGTTGAATTTGGATGATCTTCTCGGTAGTTTCTTGTATTATCTCCGGACCCGTAATCTGTCTATCCCCCACTTCACTCCAACAAATCGGAGACCTGCACTTTCTACCATAAAGTGCTTCAAATGGCGCCATCTCAATGCTTGAATGGTAGCTGTTGTTGTAGGAAAATTCTGCTAACGGTAGATGTCGATCCCAACTGTTTCGGAAATCAATAACACATGCTCGTAGCATGTCTTCAAGCGTTTGTATCATCCTTTCACTCTGCCCATCAGTTTGTGGATGATAGGCAGTACTCATGTATAGACGAGTTCCTAATGCTTGCTGTAATGTCTGCCAGAATCTTGAAATAAATCTGCCATCCCTATCAGAGATAATAGAGATTGGTATTCCATGTCTGGAGACGACTTCCTTCAAATACAGTCGTGCTAACTTCTCCATCTTGTTATCTTCTCTTATTGGCAGGAAGTGTGCTGATTTGGTGAGACGATCAACTATTACCCAAATAGTATCAAAACCACTTGCAGTCCTTGGCAATTTAGTGATGAAATCCATGGTAATGTTTTCCCATTTCCATTCCGGGATTTCGGGTTGTTGAAGTAGACCTGATGGTTTCTGATGCTCAGCTTTGACCTTAGAACACGTCAAACATTCTCCTACGTATTTAGCAACATCGGTTTTCATACCCGGCCACCAAAAATGTTTCTTGAGATCCTTGTACATCTTCCCCGTTCCAGGATGTATTGAGTATCTGGTTTTATGAGCTTCTCTAAGTACCATTTCTCTCATATCTCCAAATTTTGGTACCCAAATCCTTTCAGCCCTATACCGGGTTTCGTCTTCCCGAATATTAAGATGCTTCTCCGATCCTTTGGGTATTTCATCCTTTAAATTTCTCTCTTTTAAAACTCCTTGTTGCGCCTCCTTTATTTGAGTAGTAAGGTTATTGTGAATCATTATATTCATAGATTTTACTCGAATGGGTTCTCTGTCCTTCCTGCTCAAGGCGTCGGATACCACATTTGCCTTCCCCGGGTGGTAACGAATCTCAAAGTCGTAATCATTCAACAATTCAATCCACCTACGCTGCCTCATATTCAGTTGTTTCTGATTAAATATGTGTTGAAGACTTTTGTGGTCGGTATATATAATACTTTTGACCCCATATAAGTAGTGCCTCCAAGTCTTTAATGCAAAAACAACCGCGCCTAATTCCAAATCATGCGTCGTATAATTTTGCTCGTGAATCTTCAATTGTCTAGACGCATAAGCAATCACCTTCGTTCGTTGCATTAATACACAACCAAGACCTTGCTTTGATGCGTTACAATAAATCACAAAATCATCATTCCCTTCAGGTAATGACAATATAGGTGCCGTAGTTAGCTTTTTCTTCAATAACTGAAACGCTTTCTCTTGTTCATCCTTCCATTCAAATTTCTTCCCTTTATGCGTTAATGCAGTCAAGGGTTTTGCTATTCTGGAAAAGTCTTGGATGAACCTTCTGTAGTAACCAGCTAGTCCTAAAAACTGGCGTATGTGTTTCGGAGTTTTCGGGGTTTCCCACTTTTCAACAGTTTCTATCTTTGCCGGATCCACCTTAATACATTTTTTGTTCACTATGTGATCGAGGAATTGAACTTCTTCCAACCAAAATGCACACTTTGAAAATTTAGCGTACAATTCTTCCTTCCTCAATACTTCTAACACCTTTCTCAAATGTTCACCGTGTTCTTGGTCATTCTTTGAGTAAATAAGTATGTCATCAATGAAAACAATGACAAACTTGTCAAGGTATGGTCTACACACTCGGTTCATAAGGTCCATGAACACAGCCGGTGCATTAGTTAAACCAAACGGCATGACCATAAACTCGTAATGACCGTAACGTGTTCTGAAAGCAGTCTTTGGAATATCATCTTCTTTCACCCGCATTTGATGATACCCGGAACGTAAGTCAATCTTTGAATAAACAGACGAGCCTTGTAGTTGATCAAATAAGTCGTCGATTCTCGGTAGTGGGTATCGGTTCTTGATGGTAAGTTTGTTCAACTCTCGGTAGTCGATACACAACCTGAATGTACCATCTTTCTTCTTGACAAACAAAACAGGAGCTCCCCACGGTGATGTGCTTGGTCGAATGAAACCACGCTCTAAAAGTTCTTGTAATTGGCTTTACAATTCTTTCATCTCGCTGGGTGCGAGTCTGTAAGGAGCACGAGCTATTGGTGCAGCTCCTGGTACAAGATCTATTTGAAATTCAACGGATCGATGTGGGGGTAATCCCGGTAATTCTTTCAGAAATACATCGGGAAATTCTTTTGCGACGGGAACATCATTGATGCTCTTTTCTTCAGTTTGTACTTTCTCGACGTGTGCTAGAACAGCATAGCAACCTTTTCTTATTAGTTTTTGTGCCTTCAAATTACTAATAAGATGTAGATTCGTGTTGCCCTTTTCTCCGTACACCATTAAGGGTTTTCCTTTTTCTCGTATAATACGAATTGCATTTTTGTAACAAACGATCTCTGCTTTCACTTCTTTCAACCAGTCCATACCGATTATCACATCAAAACTCCCTAACTCTACTGGTATCAAGTCAATCTTAAATGTTTCGCTAACCAGTTTAATTTCTCGATTCCGACATATATTATCTGCTGAAATTAATTTACCATTTGCTAATTCGAGTAAAAATCTACTATCCAACGGCGTCAATGGACAACTTAATTTAGCACAAAAATCTCTACTCATATAGCTTCTATACGCACCCGAATCAAATAAAACGTAAGCAGATTTATTGTCAATAAGAAACGTACCCGTAACAAGCTCCGGGTCTTCCTGTGCCTCTGCCGCATTAATATTGAAAACTCTTCCGCATCCTTGTCCATTCGTGTTCTCCTGGTTCGGGAAATTTCTAATAATGTGGCCCAGTTTTCCACATTTATAACAAACTACATTGGCATAACTTGCTCCGACACTACTTGCTCCGCCATTACTCATTTCGACACCATTTGTTCTTTTCGTTCTGTTAACCCCTGGTCCGTAGACCTCACACTTAGCCGCGCTATGACCATTTCTTTTACACTTGTTGCAAAATTTGGTGCAGAACCCCGAGTGATACTTTTCACACCTTTAGCATAGCTGCTTCTGATTGTTGTTGTTGTTGCGATTGTTATTGTTGTTAGGACGATTGTTGTAGTTGCTGTTGTTGTTGTTGTTGTTGTTGTTGTTGGGTCGTTTGTTGTAGTTGCGATTGATGTTGCGATTGTTGGGATAATTGTTGCGATTATTATTGTAATTGCTGTTGTTGTTGTATTGGTGATTCTTATCACCGTTTTCCTCCCACTTTCTTTTGACTTGCTTCACATTGGCCTCTTCAGCCGTCTGTTCTTTAATTCTTTCCTCAATCTGGTTCACTAGTTTATGAGCCATTCTACATGCCTGTTGTATGGAGGCGGGCTCGTGTGAACTTATATCTTCTTGGATTCTTTCCGGTAATCCTTTCACAAACGCGTCGATCTTCTCTTCCTCATCTTCGAATGCTCCCGGACACAATAGGCACAATTCTGTGAATCGTCTTTCGTACGTGGTAATATCAAATCCTTGGGTTCGTAACCCTCTAAGTTCTGTCTTGAGCTTATTGACCTCGGTTCTGGGACGGTACTTCTCGTTCATCAAGTGCTTGAATGCTGACCACGGTAGTGCGTAAGCATCATCTTGTCCCACTTGCTCTAGATAGGTATTCCACCATGTTAACGCAGAACCTGTGAAGGTATGCGTAGCGTACTTCACTTTGTCCTCTTCAGTACACTTACTTATGGTAAACACCGATTCGACCTTCTCGGTCCACCGTTTCAATCCGATCGGTCCTTCGATTCCATCAAATTCCAAAGGTTTGCAGGCAGTGAATTCTTTGTAGGTGCATCCTACACGATTTCCTGTACTGCTAGATCTAAGGTTATTGTTGGTATGTAGCGCAGCCTGTACTGCGGCTATGTTTGAAGCTAGAAAAGTACGGAATTCCTCTTCATTCATATTCATGGTGTGTCGAGTAGTCGGTGCCATTTCCTTCAAAATAGTCAAATGGAACATGTTAATCATACAGAATATTAAGAGTAGTTAATAGTATTTCGTAGCATAATATGAACTCATTTATAAAAGCTTTTTCTTCATATTAGCGTTTTATAAGTTTAAATTCGGGTAGTACCTACCCGTTAAGTTCATACTTAGTAGCTAATATACAATTCAACTACTACAATTCTATATGAAAAACTGATTATAATAATATTTCGCGTTCAAACTTTTATACAATATTTTACAAACTTACAATACCGCTTATTTTACATAAAGCATGAAATATAGCACACAATAACTTTGATACAAGATAGTTGTGAAGATAATTCTAGCTAGTACACAAGTCGTTCAGCAAAGGCAATAAAGACACGTAATTCATACGTCCAGAAACAAGTCATGCATTCTGGTTTTACTAGGACTATTTCTCATCCTTGGTCTTGCGGAACATAACCGTTATGGCCGTTGATAAGAAAGTGTGTTGTAACGTCGTCAAAGGGACGAGGGTTACGTAATGACCAACAGTCTCGTAATAACCTAAAAACCTCATTTCTTACCCCAATTACCGACTCCGTCACTTGTGGGAACGTTTTGTTTAATAGCTGTAGCCCGATGTTCTTTTTCTCACTTTGGTGAGAAGCGAACATTACTAACCCGTAAGCATAGCATGCTTCTTTATGTTGCATGTTAGCCGCTTTTTCTAAATCATGAAGTCCTATATTCGGATACATTGAGTCAAAATAATTTCTTAACCCGTTGCATAAAATAGCATTTGGGTTCCCCGCAATATATGCGTCAAAGTAAACACATCGTAACTTATGGGTTTCCCAATGTGATATCCCCCATCTTTCAAACGAAAGTCTCTTATAAACCAAGACATTCTTGGAACGTTCTTCGAATGTCTTACAAACTGATCTCGCCTTAAATAGTTGTGCCGAGGAATTATGACCGACTCTAGACAAGATTTCATCAATCATGTCTCCGGGTAGGTCTCTTAAAATATTGGGTTGTCTATCCATTTTGTGTTTTTAAACTGTAAAATAGACAAGAGTTAGATTCATAAAAAAATACTTATTAATACAAGCAATTTTTACATATATCATAAAGCATAAGCACACTATATTACATATATTACACCACACGAATAAAACTATCTTATTCCGACTCGCTCGTTTCTTCTTCTTCGGTTTTGGTTCGTTTTGCCAAGTTTCTAGGGATATATGATGTTCCCCTAATACTAGCTGTCGTTTTCCACAACGGTTTAGAAAAACCTGGTGGTTTAGAGGTTCCCGGGTCATTGTTACAACTTAAGGACTTCGGGGGTTGACGATACATATAAAGTTCATCGGGGTTGGAATTAGATTTTTCTATTTTTATGCCCTTTCCCTTATTATTTTCTTTTGCTTTTTTAAATTCGGTTGGGGTAATTTCTATAACATCATCGGAATTCTCGTCGGAATCCGATTCATCGAAGAATTGGTAATCCTCCCAATATTTTGCTTCCTTGGCGAAAACACCATTGACCATAATTAACCTTGGTCGGTTGGTTGAGGATTTTCTTTTACTTAACCGTTTTATTATTTCCCCCACCGGTTCTATTTCCTCCTCCGGTTCCTCCTCTTCCGGTTCTGATTCTTCTTCCGGTTCCTCTTCGGAAACTTGTGAATCAGTCCAATATATATTCGACTCTTCGTTATTATTAGGTGAGTCAATGGGATTTGTGCTAGAGGTAGACATCTATCACACAATATCAAACATGTTAAGAGATTAATATATCACATAATATATACATGTTAATAATATATAGTTTCCAACAAAAATGTTAAGCAATCATTTTTAAAGAAAACACGGTCGAAGTCCAGACTCACTAATGCATCCTAACAAACTGGATAAGACACACTAATGCAAATTTTCTGGTTCTCTAAGACCAACGCTCGGATACCAACTGAAATGTCCCGTTCTTATTGATTAAAAACGTTCCATATTAATTAATTTCGTTGCGAGGTTTTGACCTCTATATGAGACGTTTTTCAAAGACTGCATTCATTTTTAAAACAAACCATAACCTTTATTTCATAAATAAATTTTTAAAAAGCTTTACATAGATTATCAAATAATGATAATCTAAAATATCCTGTTTACACACGACCATTACATAATGGTTTACAATACAAATATGTTACATCGAAATCAGTTTCTTGAATGCAGTTTTTACACAATATCATACAAACATGGACTCCAAATCTTGTCCTTATTTTAGTATGCAACAGCGGAAGCTCTTAGTATTCACCTGAGAATAAACATGCTTTAAACGTCAACAAAAATGTTGGTGAGTTATAGGTTTAACCTATATATATCAAATCGTAACAATAGACCACAAGATTTCATATTTTAGTACACATCCCATACATAGAGATAAAAATCATTCATATGGTGAACACCTGGTAACCAACATTAACAAGATGCATATATAAGAATATCCCCATCATTCCGGGACACCCTTCGGATATGATATAAATTTTCGAAGTACTAAAGCATCTGGTACTTTGGATGGGGTTTGTTAGGCCCAATAGATCTATCTTTAGGATTCGCGTCAATTAGGGTGTCTGTTCCCTAATTCTTAGATTACCGTGTCTGTTCCCTAATTCTTAGATTACCAGACTTAATAAAAAGGGGCATATTCGATTTCGATAATTCAACCATAGAATGTAGTTTCACGTACTTGTGTCTATTTTGTAAATCATTTATAAAACCTGCATGTATTCTCATCCCAAAAATATTAGATTTTAAAAGTGGGACTATAACTCACTTTCACAGATTTTTACTTCGTCGGGAAGTAAGACTTGGCCACTGGTTGATTCACGAACCTATAACAATATATACATATATATCAAAGTATGTTCAAAATATATTTACAACACTTTTAATATATTTTGATGTTTTAAGTTTATTAAGTCAGCTGTCCTCGTTAGTAACCTACAACTAGTTGTCCACAGTTAGATGTACAGAAATAAATCGATAAATATTATCTTGAATCAATCCATGACCCAGTGTATACGTATCCCAGTATTGATCACAACTCAAACTATATATATTTTGGAATCAACCTCAACCCTGTATAGCTAACTCCAACATTCACATATAGAGTGTCTATGGTTGTTCCGAAATATATATAGATGTGTCGACATGATAGGTCGAAACATTGTATACGTGTCTATGGTATCTCAAGATTACATAATATACAATACAAGTTGATTAAGTTATGGTTGGAATAGATTTGTTACCAATTTTCACGTAGCTAAAATGAGAAAAATTATCCAATCTTGTTTTACCCATAACTTCTTCATTTTAAATCCGTTTTGAGTGAATCAAATTGCTATGGTTTCATATTGAACTCTATTTTATGAATCTAAATGGAAAAAGTATAGGTTTATAGTCAGAAATATAAGTTACAAGTCATTTTTGTAAAGGTAGTCATTTCAGTCGAAAGAACGACATCTAGATGACCATTTTAGAAAACATACTTCCACTTTGAGTTTAACCATAATTTTTTGATATAGTTTCATGTTCATAATAAAAATAATTTTCTCAGAATAACAACTTTTAAATCAAAGTTTATCATAGTTTTTAATTAACTAACCCAAAACAGCCCGCGGTGTTACTACGACGGCGTAAATCCGGTTTTACGGTGTTTTTCGTGTTTCCGGGTTTTAAATCATTAAGTTAGCATATCATATAGATATAGAACATGTATTTAGTTGATTTTAAAAGTCAAGTTAGAAGGATTAACTTTTATTTGCGAACAAGTTTAGAATTAACTAAACTATGTTCTAGTGATTACAAGTTTAAACCTTCGAATAAGATAGCTTTATATGTATGAATCGAATGATGTTATGAACATCATTACTACCTCACGTTCCTTGGATAAACCTACTGGAAAAGAGAAAAATAGATCTAGCTTCAAAGGATCCTTGGATGGCTTGAAAGTTCTTGAAGCAGAATCATGACACGAAAACAATTTCAAGTAAGATTTCCACTCGAAATAAGATTGTTATAGTTATAGAAATTGAATTAAAGTTTGAATATGATTATTACCTTATATTAGAAAGATAACCTACTATAATTAGAAAACTTGGAAGTAAACTTGCAATCTTGGAAGTATTCTTGATTTTATGAAACTAGAACTTTTGGAATTTATGAAGAACACTTAAAACTTGAAGATAGAACTTGAGAGAGATCAATTAGATGAAGAAAATTGAAGAATGAAAGTGTTTGTAGGTGTTTTTGGTCATTGGTGTATGGATTAGATATAAAGGATATGTAATTTTGTTTTCATGTAAATAAGTCATGAATGATTACTCATATTTTTGTAATTTTATGAGATATTTCATGCTAGTTGCCAAATGATGGTTCCCACATGTGTTAGGTGACTCAAATGGGCTGCTAAGAGCTGATCATTAGAGTGTATATACCAATAGTACATACATCTAAAAGCTGTGTATTGTACGAGTACGAATACGGGTGCATACGAGTAGAATTGTTGATGAAACTGAACGAGGATGTAATTGTAAGCATTTTTGTTAAGTAGAAGTATTTGGATAAGTGTCTTGAAGTCTTTCAAAAGTTTATGAATACATATTAAAACACTACATGTATATACATTTTAACTGAGTCGTTAAGTCATCGTTAGTCGTTACATGTAAATGTTGTTTTGAAACCTTTAGGTTAACGATCTTGTTGAATGTTGTTAACCCATTGTTTATTATATTAAATGAGATGTTAAATTGTTATATTATCATGATATTATGATATATAATATATCTTAGTATGATGTATATACAGTTAAATGTCGTTACAACGATAATCGTTACATATATGTCTCGTTTCGAAATCATTAAGTTAGTAGTCTTATTTTTACATATGTATTTCATTGTTAATACACTTAATAATATATTTACTTATCATTTAACATAATTAACCAAGTGTATCAATATCTTAATATTATTCATATGTACCTAGTAAGACGTTGTTATAACGATAATCGTTATATATATCGTTTTCGAGTTTCTTAAATTAATAGTCTCATTTTTATGTATATAACTCATTGTTAAAATACCTAATGAGATACATACTTATAATAAAATAATGTTAACTATATATATAACCATATATATGTCATCGTATAGTTTTTACAAGTTTTAACGTTCGTGAATCACCGATCAACTTGGGTGGTCAATTGTCTATATGAAACCTATTTCAATTAATCAAGTCTTAACAAGTTTGATTGCTTAACATGTTGGAAACACTTAATCATGTAAATAAAAATTTCATTTAATATATATATAAACATGGAATAAATTCTTAGTCAAACTTATGTCTTTTCATTAATCTAATCTTAAAGCTAATAGAACTACTCTCAACTTCGAGATAAGACTACTTGTTTAAGATGGGAAGTAAACGCCAAAATTGTGAAATGATTGCAAACTTATAGCCACTACCATATGGCATAATAAGCATGAACCACTGAGGCAGCAAAAGAGTCCCAATGAGGGCTAAATTAGAAAAAAAAATGCCAAATATAAAGCAAATGCTAAGCATGAAAGCAAAAGAAATGAAAAGTAAAAGAGCCCAATGAAGGCCAAAAGGAGTGATGAGAGCGAGAGAAAAGAGTTCCAATGAGAACCACACACCTTTTAAAAGCACTAGTTAGAAAATAAAAGAGTCCAATGATGACCAACTGTTGTATAAATCTAGATTAATGAATATTAGGACCACTTGTACTCCTTGGTCTGGTTCAGACTAGTTCTTATAATAATAACTAAACATTAATGATTAGACATCTTTTTGACTTTGCATTTTGCTTGCGCTTTTAAACCAATTTTATCTGTGTCATGACCAACCCGATAAACCAAATTCCGATATAAACTACCCATTTAATATTTCTTTTGATACATTACCTAGGTGAAATTCATAAATAAGTGTTAATCTTTCAAAAGATTTTGAAGATAATTTCCGATTGAAACCACAAGATTAACCAAAGTATTGTCAAAACATCTCATTAAATACTATGTTTGATAAAAATGCCTAAGGGAGTATAGTTTTAAATGTTTTATCTTTATTTGCTTGAGGACAAGCAAAAGCTTAAGTGTGAGGGATTTGATAACTCCTAAATTATACATGTTTTTGAATACATTTTGAGAAGTTATTGTGGTATTTTAAAGTCATTTTGATGCTAAAACACACAAAAATGGGTAAAAAAGGAAAAAATGTATTTTAATGTTTTGTTTGAGAAATGTGTTAAAACAGGATTAAAAATAGGAAAAAGGAAATAAGTATTGAAGCAACGCTGAAAATCTGAGTGCTGTCACCGTTGTGGCCATATCTTGAGCATCCGGACTCCATTTTTACGAGCCACCTGTCAAAACGACCGTAATAGAAAATTCTACAACAAAATGGAGGAAGCCTCCGGCCTTATTAAGGGGAAGCCACTGGCTTGGGGCAAGGAAGCCGCCAGCTTAGGTTAAAAAGTCAACATTTTTGTCGTGCAAGTTTTTCTTGGCCTCCAAGCTCAAATCTGAAGTGAAGCCGCCGGCTTGACATCTGAAGCCGCCGGCTTGGATCTAAAACATATTTTCTTGGGCGTAACGATCAATTTTTGAGTGGAGAAAAAGTCACCGCCATGGGAAGCCACCGGCTTCGTACGAAACCGCCGGCTTGGCATGGTTTTTGAGGTCTAAAAATACTGGCCGAATTCTACAGTTTTCAATGTACCTTTTCATTATATCTCTCTCTAGTTACGAAATTATGTAGTTTAGGGTTAGTTTAGGTTTTATTTTAAATGTAAAGTTACTATCTTGCATTGGATTCAAGTTTAAATTCAAGATTAATGTAGTTTTTCTTATTTCTCTTTAAGGTATAATCTTATTTATTTTATTGTATCTTTTTAATTATGTCTTTATTTAACTACTTCTGTTCGTCTCCAACTATGAACTAAACGTTCATAGTGGTTACTTGAATGAAAACTGTGAACATCTGGGAAAACAGATGAAGCCGTCAGCTTCCTCAGTCCAAGCCGCCGGCTTGGCTGAGCCTAGCCACCAGCTTCGTGCTTCTGTCCGTACGGTTTTTGGTTCTTTTCCATATCTGTATGTTCATGTTTCTGTGATGATTATTTAAACTATTTATATCTGCCATGATTAAATAACTTGTTTGCCATGCTTAATGATTAAATATTATGAATCTAGGATTAATTAGTCATTGATTCTATGATCTTGTATTCGATTCATATCACTTGTTTAGATCTAGCCCATCAAATATAGTGTTTGGATTGCATGCAAATTAGGTATACATCATTGGAAGTTATAAAACTAGTTGAACTTGAATCACACTTATATAATAGAATTCATTATTGTTAGGACTTAATCGAAGAACCTTTGTTTATGTGTGTTTAATTGTCAATTGCATGAGAACTTGATTAAGATTAATTTTCAGCTAGTAACTTGAGTTGATCTGATTAAGTTTATTAGCTTATATAATTTGTCAGTCTAATTAAATGTTGCCTTGGATCTACATCAGGTTTAGGTAATATTTATCATGTGATTATTTGAATGCCATGAATGAAGACATTAGCTATGAACATCACTTAGTTAATGTATGCTTTAGGTCTTACCTTATGAATGATATGCGACATTTAGCTTAACTTTTTAGGGATAATGATTGGTCTATGATTGTTATCTTGCTATTTGTTAATATAAGTTATGAAATAATTAATATATTTCTCTTATGATTCACACGTCCTTGTAATCACTTCTCTTTTATAATTGTTTATTTTAAATCTTTATTTTTTTCTTTATATTTTGTTATTTTATTTATCTTCAATCATCTCTTTCCTAAGAGATAAAAATCAACAACCTTAAAAACACATAAAAATCTATCTTTAGTTCTTTAATAAGAGCTAAGCTATATAATAAAACAACTCTTATCTGCATCTACGCTCTCTTGGGATGATAACCTAAAATACTACATCTGACCGGGTTTTGTTGCTCGTTAGGGTGTTAAAAGTGTATTAATAAAGGTTTTATAAATTTAAAAGTTTAAAAGGCTAATTAAGCACTGCACACTTTTGCACATCAGTTTGGTATATCGATTCCGGTTGCTCTCGACACATGATGGACGATAAATCCTTGCTTGTCAATTTCGTTGACAAATTCCTAGGAACGGTTACATTTGGAAATGATGAGATTGCAATAATAACGGGTTACAGAGATTTTGTGAAAAATGGCATAACGATCAAACGGGTCTCATATGTTGAGGGTTTGCGGTGCAGTTTATTTAGTGTCAGCCAATTTTGTGACGGGATCTCAAAGTTTTGTTTGAACGACGTCAATGCTCGGTGCAATCCACCGATGGAAACGATCTTCTTGTTGGTAAACATTGTGCTTCACTTTATACTATTGACCTCAATGATGCACCATCACATGGAAACATGTGTTTGGCTACTCATTCAACGAAGGAAAATTCATGGTTATGGCATCACCGGATGTCACACCTGAATTACAAGGGTATTAATCGATTAGTCTCTAAAGACTTAATTGATGGTATTCCAAGCTTTCAATATGATAAGCATCATGTGTGTCCGTCATGTGCGATGGGTAAGCTGAAACGGACTAATCATCCGCTTAAGCAAAACCCCAGTACTTCATCGTCTTTGCAACTATTGCATATGGATTTATGTGGACCCATGAGAATTTCAATCCTCGGTGGCCGGAAACATGTGCTTGTCATTGTAGATGACTATACCCGATATACATGGATTTTTCTTTTGAGGACCAAATCTGAAACCCCCGCCATTACATTGAGTTCATCAAAAAGACTCAACGTGAAAGGACCCGTTCATATACATTATAAACGATTCACAATAGTTTATTACATTGCGAGGTATTTGACCTCTATATGATACATTTTACAAACATTGCATTCGTTTTTAAAAGACAATCTTTCTTTACATCGAAAATTGACAGGCATGCATACCATTTCATAATATCCACTATCCAACTATAAATTGATTTAATAATAATCTTTGATGAACTCAATGACTCGAATGCAATGTTCTTTGAAATATGCTATGAAAGACTCCAAGTAATATCTTTAAAATGAGCAAATGCACAGCGGAAGATTTCTTTAACACCTGAGAATAAACATGCTTTAAAGTGTCAACCAAAAGGTTGGTGAGTTCATTAGTTTATCATAATCATTTATTTCCATCATTTTAATAGACCACAAGAATTTCATTTCCAGTTCTCATAAATATACGTCCCATGCATAGAGACAAAAATAATCATTCATATGGTGAACACCTGGTAACCGACATTAACTAGATACATATAAAAATATCCCCTATCATTCCGGGATCCTCCTTCGGACATGATATAAATTTCGAAGTACTAAAGCATCCGGTACTTTGGATGGGGTTTGTTAGGCCCAATAGATCTATCTTTAGGATTCGCGTCAATTAGGGTGTCTGTTCCCTAATTCTTAGATTACCAGACTTTAATAAAAAGGGGCATATTCGATTTCGATAATTCAACCATAGAATGTAGTTTCAATTACTTGTGTCTATTTCGTCAAACATTTATAAAAGCGCATGTATTCTCAGTCCCAAAAATATAAAGGGTAAAAAGGCAAATGAAACTCACCATACTGTATTTCGTAGTAAAAATACATATAACGTCATTGAACAAGTGCAAGGTTGGCTTCGGATTCACGAACCTAAATTAATTATATATATTTAAGTGTTGGTCAATATTTGTCTAACAAATTAGGTCAAATCATAGTGTACCACAATCCTAATGCTCGAGACTAATATGCAAAAGTCAACAAAAGTAAAGTTGACTCAAAATAATTTCCAAAAATCTATACATGATTAATATATAGTTTAAATATCGTTGTTTTATATTTTTAAATATTTTTAAAAGATTTATTAGAGTAAATAATATAATTTATTTATTAATAAATAAAATTTTATATTAAATTTATATAATAAAATATACTTTTATATATATTAAGTAATAAAATTTATAGGGTTCATTTAATATCATAAAGATAATATGATAGGTATTATTAAAGTAAGTTATTACACGTAGTAAAATATGTTTGTATCACATATTTATTTGATAAAATAATATCTATAATGATAGTAAGTAAAAGTTGTATTATTTTGTAATAATAATTATTATTATAAAAATATCAATATTTATAATTACTAAGATGACATTAGATAAAACGATAATTCTAATTATGATAACTTTAATATTTACGATAATTTTTAATATTATCTTTAAAATAATAATTCTATTTAAAATAATAATAATAATGATATTTTATAGTAACAATGACATTTCTATTAAAATGATAATTTTTGTTAAAATGATAGTTTTAATACTAGCGATACTTTTAATAATAATAGCAATGATAAAAATAATAAGAACGATAATTTTATCTAAATCAATATCTTATAATATTTTAATTTCATCATGATACTCTTACCCATTATTTCCTAATCGTTTCGTTTAATAGCTTTTAATCGTCTTTTATATCGTGTTCATAATAATGATAATAATAGTAATCAAAATAATTAGGTGTTACAAATATTTGTTTTAATTACACTAATATTAATAATGATAGTTACTATAACATTATTAACGATAATACTAATAATTATCTTAATGATAATATAGTAATAATAATAATAACAATAACAATAACCATTTTTAAATAATGATATATATATTAATAATGATAATAATAATAATAATAATAATACCAATAATAATAATAATAATAATTGGATAATAATAATAATACTAATTATAACTTTAACGATAATAACGATAGTAATAATAAAAAAAATAACAATTTTTAATGATAAATCCCTTTTATTGATAAAGATAATTATAATGATAATAATAAGATAAAACTAGAACGACGATAAAAATGACGATAATAATAATCATTTTTAATAAAAATATCAAAAATTCAATTGATTGTAACTTATAATCCGTTCATCGAAACCATTCGATATCTAAAGGAAAAGTTCTTAATTTTTCGCTAGCTTTCCAAGGACATGCATATCTTATACCTTATCTTAACCGCAAATGTAACTAATTCAACATTCAACCTAACCTGTCTAAGGGCAATATCAAAAGTACAAGCATGAATAATCCTAAATACTCGAGCACTAGTCAGGGATACACTATTAGTATGTAAAAGTTAAATTATGAGTACTCACGTATCAATATTGAGATTCAATATTGCAGGAAAGGTACGTAGACGCAACGGAAATGATAAACACTATATTGACCTCATGAGCATACCCATGAACCACACTCAATCACCTCCATAGCTATAACCCATAATTTCCTTAATCCTATCCCACTCGAAAAACAATTTCGAAATCACTCGGACAGCACTCCGTCGTAATATTTTATGTATACTAATAATATCTTGAAATAATACGGAGTAAATATATATATGTAAATCGATTGAGAGAGTTTAGAGAAAAATATTTTCAAGTTTCTATGAAATAATGAAACCTATTGAATTCTATTTATAATAGATTTTTGAATTATTAAAGTGAATTATTAAAGTATGAATTATTAAAGTGAATTATTAAAGTATGAATTATTAAAGTGAATTATTAAAGTATGAATTATTAAAGTGAATTATTAAAGTTAAAGTAAAGTAAAAATAAAGTAAAGGTAAAGTTTAAGTATAGTAAAAGTATAAAACTATGTACGTATAATACGCGTATAAATATATATAATATTAATTTAAATCGTTATATATATAAAATAAAATATAAATATCGTTATCTTTATCATACTAGTTAAGTAATGAGTTGTCAAAAGTGGTTCTAGATATTTATAAAAGTTATATACGTTTTAATAATAAAGTTCTTTTTAAACTGAAAACGTTTTTGTACGTTTGAAACTAAATAGATCAATCGAGTCTTTATGAGATTCAATCTTCCACTATCCTTTGTCTAGTTCTCAATGATTGACAATTTGTTCTTATTTATAAATCACTTTACCATTTTCCGAATATTGTTAAAATGGAAAGATTTCTCAAATCAACGTGGGCCTTTCAACAGAGACTTGTAATCATAATTCAATATATCTGATAATTCAATCATTTGATCTTATCTTCTAATTCCATTGATAAACATTTTGAAACAGATACAATCATATAAAGTATTTAATCTAATATTTTGTTTACGTTTCAAGTTATAATATATATACATATATACATATATAATCATATTCGTTTAATGGTTCGTGAATCGTTGGAACTTGGTCGAGGTTGAATGAATGTATGAACATAGTTTAAAATTCTTGAAATTTAACTTAACAAATATTGCTTATCGTGTCGGAAACATATAAAGATTAAAGTTTAAATTTGGTTGGAAATTTCCGGGTTGTCACAGTACCTACCCGTTAAAGAAATTTTGTCCCGAAATTTGAGTGGAAAGGTCGTGAATGATAATAAGTACGTTTTCATGATGCATACGGGCTAAAAATTAGAGTTTTATCATCAGCGAATAATTTGGATAAACAATCCATTTATATGAAGAGTACGAATGAAGCTAACATAGAAGAGTGAAATGAGTAAGTGTAGATTCATCTTATCATTTGACGTAGATATGATTGATTCCCAGATTTCAAGGGATTTGAAGAAAATCTTCTTAATAAGATTTGACTCTCCGGTAATCAAGGGAATTAGGATCCGCTTTAAATGCGATCGTCCATTTTAATTGTTCTGTCTGAGATTTTCTTATAAATTCACCTCCTTCGTTTCCTTACAACTCACACCTTCTGTTGATGCATTTTATGCAAGTCCCTAGACATCTACCCACGTCCATTGCAGGTACAACAGTTTACAGGCCACCATGATTGCTCGTTATTATCCTATACGTGTTTGTATGTGGTTACAGGAACTGCAGGAACGAGATTTAGATGTTTGACTATGTTAGACTTAGTTAGACGTACGAGTGAAGCCTCACTAGTACGGCTGACAGGCTCATACGCACGGTTGATGCTGAGCTAAGTCACAATTACAACCTAAATGAGAAGACACGAGTGAGTGATCACCCGTACGGCTGATGAAGCCAACTCGTACGTGTGATGAATGAATTGTATGGGTGAGTCAACATCAGGGGTATATAAAGTCTTATGTTCTTCATTTTAGGTTAAGCCTCTCATTTGTTACACACACTCAGATCTAGTGAGCTTCTCCAATTTTCTCTCAGTCCAAATCACCCAGGTGGTGAATAATAGCTCTAGGTGTTGATCTAATCACACTTGATTTAGTTGTGGTTTGACTAAATTAATCAAAAAAAATTAACCTATTCACTAGAGGGTTTGATTCACTTATTCCGCCATTGTGTGAGTTAAATCTGTTGATTTCTAAGTTCCTAGTCATGTTTCATCACCTTCTATTCTTTCCCCATCAACTCATATTTTAAAGTATTCATCAATATGCTCCATCCAGTTCTGATTCTCGATATACTTCTAACTTTCATATCGGTCATTCTTCTTTTTCATCTACTGCCGGAAGAATCTATTTACTTCTACTATACTCTTGGGTTTATAGCGTTTCTAGTTCTCCCGTGTCTTTATATTGCTATATGCAACGATATATATGGTTTATAATTTCTAGTTTATCGTTGGGCTTTATATGTTCCCTTATATTTCAAAGTCTCTGCTTCTGTCTTCTATAATCATTATCATTAACAGTTAATGCTCTCTTTTATTTGCTGCAATTTATACCTCAATTTTTATTTCGGAGTTTTGTCCTTTTGTTTCTTCTTCTTGCGATTAAGCACCGCTTGTAATGGTCCAGAATTCACAGATATGAATTTCAGAATGAACATTGTTAATGTTCTAGGAAGGAAATTGTGATGACACGATCTTGACTTGTCAAATTACTAGAATACCTTGGAAAAGGCCGAATCATCAAGAAATATTTTCTTGATATTTTAGAGGTTAAATAGAATACAAGAGTCGTATAACATGGCACATGATGATATTATGATCTGTGAATCATCACGTTCCATTTAGAAACTCAGCATGACTTACTATAATATAATCATGTTGATCAAGTGTCATTATATTATACTAATTCATGCTTCAGTTCCCAACACTACTTCAAAATATTCCTATTTTAAACTTGAATGTTTCAGAATTTAGAAACTAAAATAGTTTCTTTTATGATGTAATACAGATAGTGCGAAGAGGTAAATGATTTCAAATAAGAAAAATTAAGAAAATATCTTCAGAAATATGGAGGATATTTATAATGAAAGATATGATGATATTTTAGAATTTCTAATATCAGAGGATGATAAAGAATATTGTTCGCAGGGGTTTAGAGTCAGGAGCAAGGTATTCGTTAATGACTTCAGCAGGTACTGAATCATTTGGATCCTTTGAAGTCAGGTTCAGTCTTTGTAATTTGTCCAAAGCCTCCTTCCTACTTTGCTCAATCCGTTTTCCAGTTCCAAAACTTCTCTTTTTCTGCGCTTTGCCAGCACACTTCATCATTATCATTCAGCTTTTACCGTTTAAAGTCGTTTTTAGTTTTTGCTGCTTCATCAGCATTTTTTCCATTTTCGGAGAACCAATTCTTAGTTCGGAGTGTTTTTCAAAAACTTCACATTCAAATTAAGTCCAGAAGATAGACGTTATATATACACATATAACTGTTGGCGTAGACATGCTGCGAGATTTCAAAATACTGATTGCTAATTCCCAATGATTCGTATGGCAATTCTCATTACAAGATGCGACTGAGTAAATGATGGGGTTTCAATAAATAATTATAATGGCTTTTTGGAGAAGCTAAAGTCAAAGGGTAATGAAATTGTTGGTACATCTGCTAATAATGTGGTGGAATGTAAAAGGTTCTCTGGTAACGATGGTGTATATCTCAAGGTTATAATAAGGTTAGTCTGACTGAAAAGTCGAAGTTGACTTGCTGGAGCTGTGACAAAACTGGCTACTTTGAATAGGAGTCGCAAAGTTATTTTTGCTAATAAATGCCAAAGAATCTGACGCGGATACGTTGTTTAAACTTTTACTTTGGTTTCAAGAGTTTTTCGGGTACATAACTGTGGGTAACATGTGGTTGGATCATCATCTCGATTGCTCATCATTCGAAGTGTCTTCAGAAATTTTCGAAGGGTTTGAACACAGATTGTAATCGTTAACATACATTTGATGTTCTAACACAGTTTTGAAGTCAAAATATAGCTTGTGAAAGATGTAAGGATCTAAGAGTGATGATTTTGGTCATATCTCGAGTTGAATTTTGAGATTTCAAAATCAGAATATGTAATTAAATTTTGAATGAGTATGGTTGTTTTGATTTCTATAAAAGAATGTATATTGTTGTGAAAGTAGGGAGTATAATGGATAATTTGCTGAATCAGATTCGAAGAATGTAATATATTATTTGTGAATTTATATATCTCTCGGGTATTACCTACCCGTTAAAAAAAATTCACAATTAATATTTTGTACAAAAGAATTTTATTACAGTCTTTATGAAAATATATATATGTATATTTTCTTCAGATGTAACATAGATTTAATGAGTTAATGTTAAATTAAACTCATTTGATTTACGGTTGAAACTAGAATTTAATAATCCCTAAAGGCTTTAAAAAGTACATAACTTTTACGCAGTATTTCTTTAATGACATTGAAATTATAAATCAATACTTCGTTATTTGTTGATGGATGATGTTTGGTTCGTGGAATTCTTGTGAATTTCGCAAAGTACGAATGATGTTATCTGAAAAGTTTCGGGTACATCGATGATGAAAGTGTAAAATCAAATATATACTTGATTTATTATGAATTGAAATTTGTTGAATTGCGACAGAGATTGTAGTTAACGTTGGTTAAGTTGCGGCCGAAGGACGTACATTATTGCATATTTGTAATATGAATTAACCGAGTAGTTAAGAGTCACACACAATAGTTTAGCACGGAAAGATTTATTTCAAAATATATATATATATATATAATATACATATAATTTCTTGAGAGGGAATGAGTTAATTCTTCATAACTCGTTGATACAATATACACGTTATTGATTCGTAATGATGTCCACAGTGATTCTTGAACTGACGGAGTTTGTGATGTTATCGGTGTTATTGATTCGGATGTTGACTGTACTGACGATGCTGGTAACTCTGACGGTACTGCTGATGCTGTTGGTAAAGCAAGTTTAGCTTGTTAATCACACACCATTTTTGTCAGGGTTTCTACTCTTCCTTCTATCATTTTTGGTTCGCTTAACTGATTTATGGTTAGGGCAAGATTAGATAATCTCTAAGACTTTAGAGATTACATAATCGCCGCAGAATGTTTCTCCAATGAAGTTATGAATTAATACTTCGTCAGTTATTGTTGTTGGTACTCCTTGGTATCTATGGTGCGTATGACGTTGATGCTCGTGGGACAGATTATGAAGTTGAGGTTTACGACGCGGTTGTGGTTGGAGGTGGTAATGGTACTGTTGGCGTTGATGATGGTGGTACTGGTTATGCTGCTGATGCTGCTGCTGGTGTTTGTAATCTCTGCACCATATTCTCCAAAGCCACTACCCGAGCGCGAAGCTCGTTGACTTCTTCTATTACACCGGGGTAATTGTCGGTTCGGACGAGCGGATAAATAAAATCTAAAATTTGATGTAATATATAATCGTGACGAGATACTCTGGAAATGAGCGAGAACATGGTGTTTCGGACAGGTTCGCCGGTAAGTGCTTCAGGTTCTTCGTCAAGAGGGCAATGTGGTGGATGGAAGGGATCACCTTCTTCTTGTCTCCAATGATTGAGGAGGCTACGAACCTATCCCCAATTCATCCAGAATAGGTGATGACTGATTGGTTGATCTATTCCGGTCACACTGCTTTCGGAGCTTGAATGGGATTCCATTTCGGAATCTGAGTGACTTGAACTGATGACGAATTCCATTTTGTACGATTGGATAAAGGATTTTTTTTTTTTGATATGAAATGATTTTGGCTAACGGATGGTATTCTAATTACATAGAATATATATATATATATATATATATATATATATATATATATATATATATATATATATATATATATATATATATATATATATATATATATATATATATATGTATATATATATATAGATCAAAAGATTTCGTAGATTACGGAGGACTTTGCGGGATATGTCAGGCAAAGTTTAAAGTAACAGATACGATAAGATATGATTTAGCAGATATGCTAAGATATGAATTTTTGTCTATACACTATTCATGCAATCAATACAGCAAGACGTGTCTTAGACTAAAAATGATAAGCAGGTAATTTCCTAAGGATGATAAGTAGTTAATTTTTGACACAAAATGATAAGCAAAACTTTTGACATGCAGACACGGTCGAAGTCCAGACTCACTAATGCATCCTATCGACTTATCAGTTAGACACACTAATGCAGACCTGGTTCGCTAAGACCACTGCTCTGATACCAACTGAAAGGACCCGTTCATATACATTATAAACGATTCACAATAGTTTATTACATTGCGAGGTATTTGACCTCTATATGATACATTTTACAAACATTGCATTCGTTTTTAAAAGACAATCTTTCTTTACATCGAAAATTGACAGGCATGCATACCATTTCATAATATACACTATCCAACTATAAATTGATTTAATAATAATCTTTGATGAACTCAATGACTCGAATGCAACGTTCTTTGAAATATGCTATGAAAGACTCCAAGTAATATCTTTAAAATGAGCAAATGCACAGCGGAAGATTTCTTTAACACCTGAAAATAAACATGCTTTAAAGTGTCAACCAAAAGGTTGGTGAGTTCATTAGTTTATCATAATCATTTATTTCCATCATTTTAATAGACCACAAGAATTTCATTTCCAGTTCTCATAAATATACGTCCCATGCATAGAGACAAAAATAATCATTCATATGGTGAACACCTGGTAACCGACATTAACTAGATACATATAAGAATATCCCCTATCATTCCGGGATCCTCCTTCGGACATGATATAAATTTCGAAGTACTAAAGCATCCGGTACTTTGGATGGGGTTTGTTAGCCCCAATAGATCTATCTTTAGGATTCGCGTCAATTAGGGTGTCTGTTCCCTAATTCTTAGATTACCAGACTTTAATAAAAAGGGGCATATTCAATTTCGATAATTCAACCATAGAATGTAGTTTCAATTACTTGTGTCTATTTCGTCAAACATTTATAAAAGCGCATGTATTCTCAGTCCCAAAAATATAAAGGGTAAAAAGGCAAATGAAACTCACCATACTGTATTTCGTAGTAAAAATACATATAACGTCATTGAACAAGTGCAAGGTTGGCTTCGGATTCACGAACCTAAATTAATTATATATATTTAAGTGTTGGTCAATATTTGTCTAACAAATTAGGTCAAATCATAGTGTACCACAATCCTAATGCTCGAGACTAATATGCAAAAGTCAACAAAAGTAAATTTGACTCAAAATAATTTCCAAAAATCTATACATGATTAATATATAGTTTAAATATCGTTGTTTTATATTTTTAAATATTTTTAAAAGATTTATTAGAGTAAATAATATAATTTATTTATTAATAAATAAAATTTTATATTAAATTTATATAATAAAATATACTTTTATATATATTAAGTAATAAAATTTATAGGGTTCATTTAATATCATAAAGATAATATGATAGGTATTATTAAAGTAAGTTATTACACGTAGTAAAATATGTTTGTATCACATATTTATTTGATAAAATAATATCTATAATGATAGTAAGTAAAAGTTGTATTATTTTGTAATAATAATTATTATTATAAAAATATCAATATTTATAATTACTAAGATGACATTAGATAAAACGATAATTCTAATTATGATAACTTTAATATTTACGATAATTTTTAATATTATCTTTAAAATAATAATTCTATTTAAAATAATAATAATAATGATATTTTATAGTAACAATGACATTTCTATTAAAATGATAATTTTTGTTAAAATGATAGTTTTAATACTAGCTATACTTTTAATAATAATAGCAATGATAAAAATAATAAGAACGATAATTTTATCTAAATCAATATCTTATAATATTTTAATTTCATCATGATACTCTTACCCATTATTTCCTAATCGTTTCGTTTAATAGCTTTTAATCGTCTTTTATATCGTGTTCATAATAATGATAATAATAGTAATCAAAATAATTAGGTGTTACAAATATTTGTTTTAATTACACTAATATTAATAATGATAGTTACTATAACATTATTAACGATAATACTAATAATTATCTTAATGATAATATAGTAATAATAATAATAACAATAACAATAACCATTTTTAAATAATGATATATATATTAATAATGATAATAATAATAATAATAATAATAATAATACCAATAATAATAATAATAATAATTAGATAATAATAATAATACTAATTATAACTTTAACGATAATAACGATAGTAATAATAAAAAAATAACAATTTTTAATGATAAATCCCTTTTATTGATAAAGATAATAATAATGATAATAATAATAAGATAAAACTAGAACGACGATAAAAATGACGATAATAATAATCATTTTTAATAAAAATATCGAAAATTCAATTGATTGTAACTTCTAATCCGTTCATCGAAACCATTCGATATCTAAAGGAAAAGTTCTTAATTTTTCGCTAGCTTTCCAAGGACATGCATATCTTATACCTTATCTCAACCGCAAATGTAACTAATTCAACATTCAACCTAACCTGTCTAAGGGCAATATCAAAAGTACAAGCATGAATAATCCTAAATACTCGAGCACTAGTCAGGGATACACTATTAGTATGTAAAAGTTAAATTATGAGTACTCACGTATCAATATTGAGATTCAATATTGCAGGAAAGGTACGTAGACGCAACGGAAATGATAAACACTATATTGACCTCACGAGCATACCCATGAACCACACTCAATCACCTCCATAGCTATAACCCATAATTTCCTTAATCCTATCCCACTCGAAAAACAATTTCGAAATCACTCGGACAGCACTCCGTCGTAATATTTTATGTATACTAATAATATCTTGAAATAATACGGAGTAAATATATATATATGTAAATCGATTGAGAGAGTTTAGAGAAAAATATTTTCAAGTTTCTATGAAATAATGAAACCTATTGAATTCTATTTATAATAGATTTTTGAATTATTAAAGTGAATTATTAAAGTATGAATTATTAAAGTGAATTATTAAAGTATGAATTATTAAAGTGAATTATTAAAGTATGAATTATTAAAGTGAATTATTAAAGTTAAAGTAAAGTAAAAATAAAGTAAAGGTAAAGTTTAAGTATAGTAAAAGTATAAAACTATGTACGTATAATACGCGTATAAATATATATAATATTAATTTAAATCGTTATATATATAAAATAAAATATAAATATCGTTATCTTTATCATACTAGTTAAGTAATGAGTTGTCAAAAGTGGTTCTAGATATTTATAAAAGTTATATACGTTTTAATAATAAAGTTCTTTTTAAACTGAAAACGTTTTTGTACGTTTGAAACTAAATAGATCAATCGAGTCTTTATGAGATTCAATCTTCCACTATCCTTTGTCTAGTTCTCAATGATTGACAATTTGTTCTTATTTATAAATCACTTTACCATTTTCCGAATATTGTTAAAATGGAAAGATTTCTCAAATCAACGTGGGCCTTTCAACAGAGACTTGTAATCATAATTCAATATATCTGATAATTCAATCATTTGATCTTATCTTCTAATTCCATTGATAAACATTTTGAAACAGATACAATCATATAAAGTATTTAATCTAATATTTTGTTTACGTTTCAAGTTATAATATATATACATATATACATATATAATCATATTCGTTTAATGGTTCGTGAATCGTTGAAACTTGGTCGAGGTTGAATGAATGTATGAACATAGTTTAAAATTCTTGAAATTTAACTTAACAAATATTGCTTATCGTGTCGGAAACATATAAAGATTAAAGTTTAAATTTGGTTGGAAATTTCCGGGTTGTCACACAACGCTCCTTAACAAACATGTTAAGAGCATCCGAATTGATAATGGGATGGAATTTAAGAATGACCTGCTTGATAGTTATTTGAAAGACCAAGGCATTAAACATCAGTTCTCTGCCGTAAGAACCCCTCAACAGAATGGAGTAGTCGAACGACGTAATCGTACGTTGTGCGAGGTAGCTCCAACAATGCTTGCCTACTCCAAACTACCTCCAAAAATGTGGGGGGAGGCCATTTCAACTGCATGTTATACCCAAAATATCTGCATCATTAATAAACGCTTTGTTAAAACTCCTTATGAGTTACTATATGTGTTGAGTCCCCAAAATGACAAAACTGTAATTTATTTGTACTAAAATGTTATGTGCAGCCAGCACAAGTTTATTTATGTATAGACATCAGATATTGTTGTGTCGAGTGTAGTTTGCTGCTCAGTCTACCAGCACAAGGTAGACAGTGTTCTTCAATCAGCACAGGATGTGTACTCAGCAGTTCAAGAATATCAAGTGTCTCAGCAATGAAGAACCAGCACAGCTGGAATGCAGCTTACTACACAAGACATCTATGCTCCATTACAAGCATAGTGGTTTCCCGAGTGGTCTACATTAATTGTACTATTCAACAGAAGTCAAAGACAAAGTTGAACAGAAAAGGACACGTGTCGACGGCTGACAAGTGACCTTACAAGACCACGTGGGAGTGCAGAAGTTAACGCATGTGCAGACACGGGTTATACTTTGTCAACACCTAGGGAACACAACATTCTATTTGTTTAATCAAATAGTGGTGCCAAACCGAATTGGGGTGTTCCTGCAAATAGCTACCAAAGAGGAAAGAGGAGAGCATGCTCTCTGATGCAGTTGTCCCCACAAGTACAGACATCCTATTTACCAGTGGACAATAGAACCATTACACGGATAATAGGACTACTATAAATTGTTGTATCCACCATTGTAACAACTAGTGGTGTGGGTTTATTTATTTAGAGTCAAAAACGTGTAATAGATTTTAGTTTACCTCTTAGCTATATTCTAGGTAATCTGTATCAACCAACTATCATTCCGCCAAGGATAGTTGTGATTCTTTGTGATTCAATCAATAAAGAATAACCGTTGAAAATTACCTGTGACTCTATTTAATTTACATATTTGAATACTAATCGTGTTTAACTGTTAATTTAATTAAAAGAAATTGTATTCACCCCCTCTACAATACTCTTATTGTTATCAAGGGACCAACAATATGGTAGATGCCCGAATGTCAAATATTTCCGTGTCTTTGGTTGTATATGCTATGTGCTTAAGTTGTATATGCTATGTGCTTAACGATTTTGACAGCCTCGGAAAGTTTGATCCTCATGGTGATCAGGCTATATTTCTCGGTTATTCTTCGAACAAAGTTGCTTATCGTGTCTATCATAAATGGACAAAGACGATCAAGGAAAGCATTAATGTCAAGTTCAATGAATTTTTGGGAATGGCTTTTGAACAACTCGGTTCAAAACTCGATCCTAACCTGCTACTACTTCTTCCACGTAAAATTCAATTTTCTTAAAGAAGGGTGTTCCTACGGTAACAACAGAGGAAATGAATATCTTGTTTGATAGTCTTTATGCTCCTCAACGGATTTCAAATGTTCAAGCCGTACCGGTTACACCAACACAGTCAACTACTGTGGAGACTCAACCAAGTCTTTTTGATGAAGATACAACACCAACTGATTCACCTGTTGCTTCTTCATCCTCCCTCCCACCTCCTGATGATAATCTTGAACCAATTCATGATATATATGTTAATACAACTCGAGTTGTTTCCCCAGATACTCAAATGAATCCATTAGAAAGTGTTACATCAGTACAAGGGGATCAAGGCTCAACGTCAACAATGGTTGATGTTTCAATGGATACCACTGATGTACAACCTCTTCCACATAACAACCGATGGACTAAAAGTCATCCAAGTGATCTTATTATTAGTGATGCATCTGCTCCAGTCTCAACCTCGAAGGGCTACTCGGAATATGTGTTTATACACTGCCTTTCTTAGTAAGATTGAACCAACAACGGTTGCTCAAGCTTTACTAGATCCGAACTGGGTGGTAGCAATGCAAGAAGAAATCAATAAGTTTGATCGTTTGAAAGTATGGCGATTAGTTCCAAGACCCACGGGTCAACGACCAATAGGGGTTAAGTGGATTTTCAAGAACAAGAAGGATTCTGATGGAATTGTGGTTCGAAATAAGGCACGTCTTGTGGCCAAGGGATATCGACAACAAGAGGGTATTAATTATGATGAAACGTTTGCTTCGGTTGCTAGGATTGAGGCTATTTATCTTTTCCTTGCATTTGCTTCTCATATGAAGTTCACGGTGTTTCAAATGGATGTCAAAACTGCTTTTCTGAACGGTCATCTTCAAGAGGAAGTTTATTGTAACAACCCAACCCGTTATACAATCGAACACGTGAAAAAAAAAAATTACAGTATAGTGCGCGGCGCGCACAAGGCCAGTCAGCCCGCTGTCTAAAATTTCCATTTTTCGTTTAAAGATCTCCCACTTCCCGACACTTTTAGATGAAACGCTTTTCACAACACATTCTAATATGAAAAACTCACACGATTCAATAATAAAAGGAGTTTTACGACATCGGGCCCACATATGCCCAAATTACGAGTTTCGTACAAAATACAAGTTTCAACCGAATTAGTTTAAATTCTAAACGACACTAAAGCATGATGTTTGGGGGTTAAACTAATCAAATCTCGGTCAAACTTCAAAAGCTAACACATCCAAAAAGTGCCCCCTATCAAAACAAAGCGGGATCACTAATCCAAACGAACGCCCTTACCCTTGTCCACGCCGGAGCCTATAAAAAGGTAAACAACGAGAGGGTAAGAAAAACGCTTAGTGAATGCAATAATTATACACATACATATATAATACACCTAATTTCAAACACTTACACAAATACCTCATACCCACTAGCATTTTTAAATTAGCATACCATTTCAAGTAAAATGCTAAATCCACGATATCACGAGCTAGCACAAACAATAGCACATAACACGAACGATATAATATGCTATTCTACAACACATAACCATGGTTAACCAATCGTACAAGGGATGGTACTCGAATTTCTCATCGGTGTTCATAACAACCATTAGAATACTTAACACGTCGTACTCTAATCCCACGGGTGATATCTTAACACGTCGATACTTCACCCCGGGTGGCGTCTTAGCACGTCAACACTTCACCCGTCATAGTTCTTACTTAGAGTGGCATCTTAACACATCGATGCTTCACCCCGAGTGGTGTCTTAACACGTCGACACTTCACTCTTCATATTACTTGGGGTGGTATCTTAGCACGTCGATACTTCACCCCGAGTGGTGTCTTAACACATCGACACTTCACTCACTACGTGAACGTGGTGTCTTAGCACGTCGACACTTCACATCTCACGCTACGCTAGTGACTAAGGTCCAACAACACTAACTAAATACACAATTAGGGTATTTCATACCCCCTTTCCCAACTAGGTCAATTATTACCCATTTAACCATTTTGAAGTCACACACCCATTTCGGGTCATCCACTAACCCCATTAACACCCATTTGCTTAATAACTAGGTGTGCCAGTAATTAACTAACCAATTATGACTCATAAGTCCATTTAACATTTCCAAAATCCTAGGTTATTCATCCTTGGGTCCTCATGACCCAATCTTACCCAAGAACACCCAAAATCACCAAATATGGGTTTTATGTTCATCACTAACCCAAACCCTAACCCTTAAACAAATTAAAATAAGGAAATCAAAGTTAGAGCTTACCACCACAATCACAACGTAGCTAGTGATTAGATGAACAACTTTAACACACGCGGTTTGGCCCGAACTCAACTTCTTGCTCCTTGATTTGAGCTTTCTCTCTCTCAAATGGGTTTCTCTCTCTAAACTTGAAGTAGAAAGATGAAGGTGGTTGAAAGTGGAGTTATGACACTCCATCCACTGATCTTGTGGTCCTTAACTCGGTCCTAAGTGAATTTACCAAAAAGCCCTTCCAAAATATCAATTAAAAGAAACAGAATCCGGCTACAGTAGCAGTGCGCCATGCGCACCCTTAAGTGTGCACTGAGCGCACCCTGGTCTGGACAGGATCTGACCTCTGTTTAACTGCACAATATATCCCACACTTCAAGTACCCTATTTACACCACTGTACAATAATTATTCGGGTCTTAGATTTATGTTGATCAACCAGAAGGCTTTGTCGATCCCATTCATCCAAACCACGTCTACTACTTGGAGAAAGCTTGGTATGGTCTGAAGCAAGCACCGCGTGCATGGTATGAGACCTTGACGAAGTATTTGCTGGATAATGGCTTCTCTCGTGGAATGATTGATACAACGCTATTCATCCGTAAAAACCACGGTCACATTCTCTTGGTTCAAATTTACGTTGATGACATTATTTTTGGTTCCACGTCCCCGGCTTTATGCAAAGAATTTGGTGACCTTATGGCCAACAAATTCAAAATGAGCATGCTTGATCAGCTTAATTTCTTCTTGGATTACAAGTAAAAAAATTACCAAACGGGATTTTTATCAGTCAAACAAAATATATCAATGATATGCTAAAACGTTTTAAAATGACTACTTTAAAACCAATGACAACCCTAATGAGGACTTTACTGGATGCTGATGCTAATGGGGAACCCTTTGATGTTATGCTTTATCGAAGCATGGTTGGCTCTTTAATGTATCTGACTGCAAGTAGACCAGATATTACACTTGTTGTAACTGTCTGTGCCCGCTTTCAGTCAAACCCTAAGAAATCCCACTCCAAAGTGTTTGTTAAGATTTTCCAGTACCTTAAATAAGATTTTCCAGTACCTTAAAGGTACACCTAACCTTGGAATCTGGTATCCTCATGGATCCAATTTCAATCTCACTACTTATACTGATGCGGATCATGGCGGTTGCCATGTTGATAGAAAAATCACATCTGGATCAATTCAGATATTGGGGAATAGGCTAGTTGGTTGGTCATCCAAAAAGCAGAACTGTGTGTCTTTATCAACAGCTGAGTCTGAGTATATTGCTGCAGCTCATTGTTGTTCACAAATTTTGTGGATTCAAACTCAACTTTTGGACTATGGCTTTAAAATTTCTAAGACCCCAATTTACTGTGATTCTCAAAGTGCTATAGCAATTACAAGCAACTCAGTTCAGCATTCTAAGACTAAACACATAGATATTCATTATCATTTCATTAAGGACCAGGTAGAAAAAGGAGATGTAGAGTTATACTTTGTGCCTACCAAAGTGCAATTAGCTGACATGTTCACTAAACCCTTAGATGAACTTAGGCTAAAGTTCTTGATCAAAGAGATTAGCATGGTAGAGTATAGTGCTTAATTTTCCTTAGTTCTATTCGGACTTATACTTGAGAACTTGTGTTTAGGAGGAGTAAATACTTTCTAGGGGGAGCCTTTAGATTTATGTTAACTTCCTGGGTTTATTTTTCAATGGTTATGAATGGGGGAGGTAACTCATCGATATCATCTTTCAAGGGGGAGTTAATTCATTTTTTTAGGAACATATCAAAATGTTGATTTATTTTCTTGTATATCACATTTTGAGGGGGAGAAAAAGGAAGATAATGAAAAGAAAATTGATTTTCAAAAGTGAATTTATAAAAATATTAGTTTTATATCTGAAATAATTCACTAAGGCTTGTATACATCTCAGTATGAAATCCGTTTTAACAATTGGTATCACTAGGGATGGCAATGGATCGGATATGGATCGGGTGAGGCCGTATCCATATCCATATCCATTTATTTTTTTTACTTTTCATCCATCCATATCCATATCCGTCGGGTGAAGCGGGTTAATGGATAATTATCCATATCCGTTTAAATTTATTTTATTTTTAACAATTATAAGCGGTGGTTCACTATATATGATCAAAAGTAATATTTTTAATAGTTTATGCGACCGAAAGTCACATTTTACTAATCTATATAACAAATATTGAATAGATAACCTATTAAACGTGTAAAGATATCGACATGTAAGTTGCTTACTTTTAGTTACATGGAATCACATTTGAACCACCAAAGTACGATAAATATATTTGATTATTTAAACAAAACAAAATATAAGAAGAAAGTTATATTTTTAGAGAAAATATAAAGAAAGATGAATATGAATATAATTAATAAAATATCACTACATAAATGATACTAATTTGAGTGATAAATTTAAATATTTAGTTATTTCGGGTGAAATCGGGTTCATCCATGGATGAAATTTTTTCATCCACATCCATATCCATATCCATTTAGATCGTCCATATCCACGAATAATCAGGTGGATCAGATGGATATCCACTGGATCGGGTATTCATTGCCATCCCTAGGTATCACTGAAGATTTGTACTTTGTACATAATTCAAAGTTTTTCTAAGTACAAATCTTGTTTTGGAAAAATTCATAAAAAAAATTGAAAAAGATAAAATCCAAAAAGATTTGAATTTTATCAAATAAATGCTAATTTTAGCATTATACCGAATCTGACAACCAACAGTACAGATTCGGTAAGTTCAAAATTTTCAAAAATTGTCTCAGAAATGTTTTTCATTGAAAATGTGATAATCTTGGAAAATCCTTGATAAAGATATGTCAAAATTTGAAGTTAATTTGTTGAATTTTGAAAATGGACTGCATTCGGTAAAATAGGCCCATTCGGTAAGGCCCATATTTTCAAAATCATTCTGTGACAACCCCGAAATTTCCAACCAAATTTAAACTTTAATCTTTTTATATTCCCGACACGATAAGCAAAGTTTGAAAGTTGAATCTCAAGAATTTTAAACTGTGTTCATACACTCATTTAACCTAACCATTATATGAATGAACATGATTATATATGTATATGTGTATATATTATAACTTGAAAACATTAACAAAGTATTAGACGTATAATACTTTATATAAACGTATTTGTTTCAAAACATATTCTAATAGTTATCAACGGAATTAAAAGATAATATCAAATGATTGAATTATTAGATACATTAAATTATGGTTACGAGTCTCTATTAAGAGGTCCACTTTGATTTAGAAAACCTTTCTTTCTTTTTTTTAACGGCATTCGGAATAATTGGTAAAGTGATTTATTAGAAGGAACAAAAGTGTCAATTAACGGGAACTAGACAAGGGTTAGTGGAGATTCCCGTTTGATTTTCAATTTATGCTTTACCATAATTGTCTCGTGATTTTTGATAAGATAAACTATTAAACTTGTATATTAATTAACGTGGAAGTAAAATTGTAGAATATAGATAACTTAGAAGATGGATATCGACAAGTTAAGTAAATTAACGTTTTACATTAAAATGATTTTATATGTTTATCTAACCTTCAGACGTTATATCACGTTGCACCAACAAACGTTAAAAACTTGAAATCTATTAAAAGTATATTTAATCTTACTTTTCTAAAACATTTTTATGATATAACAGCTTCTTCTATTTTAACCTTTTAATAAAATGATTATTTTATATATTTAGTTTTAGAAAAAGAACAAAGTTATCATATTTGATTTAAATGTATAAAAACGTTTCAATTTAAAAAGAACTTTATTAATTAGGACGTTTTATAAGATAATTTATATATGACTTTTGGAGAATTTAAATAAAGTTTATATTATAAATTACAAGTAGATAAAGCGTTTCAAAAATGTAAACGTGATTGATATAATATTTTTCTACTATCTAAACGATTCCAAAATAAACTTTAAAAATATAATTAGTTTTGAAAAACTAAATATTGTATTATTACATATTTCAATATGAACAAATATATATTTTAAATAAGGATATACATATATATATATATACATATATATATATATATATATGTATACATATATATATGTATACATATATATATGTATATATATATATATGTATGTATATATATATATATATATGTATATATATATATATGTATATATATATATATATATATGTATATATATATATATATATATATATATATATATATATATATGTATATATATATATATATATGTATATATATATGTATATATATATATATATATATATTATACAAGTGACAAAATATAATATTTTAACAGATGATTTAAAATGATACATTGTGATAAACTGCGAGACTCTGATTTATAGAAGCAAATGACCACAACGCTCAAATTTATAGGTTACATTTATTATAAGGTAAATTGTTGATGAGTAAAGTCAAATTATTAATAAGTGTACATGTCGCGTAACGTAAAAAGCTAGTTTTCTAAACGTACGAAAGTGCACTCGAAAAACTGAAAGTGGTACATAAGTCGGGTGACAACGCCCATGTCAGTTTAGTAAAAATTACAAATCAACTATGCACGAGAATATAATATAATATTTAATTAATTCTATAGATCAAATAATATTTATATTATAATAATTAATAAACCACATTGTTAATTGAGAAACAAATTCGTGTGCAGTATTGTTGTGGCATGCGCTCGCATGAATTTGGTATTAGACACTCATGCGATAGCATGAGTGTCAGTGGTAGCTCATATCTACAAAACTAACCCGATGCTGGTTCCAGTTTTGATGCACTCAACCTCTCGATCTCTCTCTATATTAATATATTATTATTATTATTATTATTATTATTATTATTATTATTATTATTATTATTATTATTATTATTATCATTATTATTATTAATATCCTTATTATTAAGAGTATTATTATTATTAATCTTATTATTACAAGTATTAGTAGTGTTAGGAGTGATATTATTAAGTATTATACATAAAATATTACGACGAGGTCATGAGCGAGCTATTTTGAAACGGGTTTTACGAGTGGGATAAGATTAAGGAAATTATGAGTTATAGCTATGGAGGTGATGGGTATGGTTCATGGGTATGCTCGTGAGGTCAATCTAGTGTTTATCTTCTCCGTTGCGTTTACGTACCTTTCCTACAATATTGAATCTCAATATTGATACGTGAGTACTCATAATTTAACTTTTACATACTAATAGTGTATCCCTGACTAGTGCTCGAGTATATAGGATTATGCATGTTTGTACTTTTGATATTGCCTTTAGTTAGGTTATGTTGAATCCTGAATTAGTTATATATACGGCTGAGATAAGATATAAGATATGCATATCGTTGGAAAGCTAGCGAAAAATTAAGAACTTTTCATTTAGATATCGAATGGTTTCGATGAACAGATTTGAAGTTATAGTCAATTGAAATTTGGTATTACTATTAAAAATGATTATTATTATCGTCGTTATGTTATTGTTATTATTATTATTATCTTTATCAATAAAAGGAATTATCATTAAAAATTATTATTTTTATTATTATTACTATCGTTATTATCGTTAAAGTTATAATTAGCATTATTATTATTATTATCTAATTATTATTATTATTATTATTATTATTATCATTATTATTATTATTATTATTATTATTATTATTATTATTATTATCATTATTAATATATATATCATTATTTAAAAATGGCTATTGTTATTGTTATTATTATTATTATATTATCATATTTATTAGTATTATCGTTAATAATGTCATAGTAATTATCATTATTAGTATTATTGTAATTAAAACTAATAACACCTAATTATTTTGATTACTATTATTATCATTATTATGAACACGATATAAAAGACGATTAAAAGCTATTGAACGAAACGATTAGGAAATAATGAGTATGAGTATCATGATGAAATTAAAATATTATAAGATATTGATTTAGATAAAATTATCGTTCTTATTATTTTTATCATTACTATTATTATTAAAAGTATCGTTAGTATTAAAACTATCATTTTAACAAAATTATCATTTTAATAGAAATGTCATTGTTATTATAAAATATCACTATTATTATCATTTTAAATAGAATTATTATTTTAAAAGATAATATTAAAAAGTGTCGTAAATATTAAAGTTTCCATAATTAAAATTATCATTTTATCATAATGTCATCTTAGTAATTATAAATATTGATATTTTTATTAATAAAATAATAATAAAATAATACAACTTTCACTTAATATTATCATAGATATTATTTTATCAAATAAATATGTGATACAAACATATTTTACTACGGGTAATAAAATTACTTTAATAATACCTATCATACTATCTTTATAATATTAAATGAACTCTATAAATTTTATTACTTAATATATATATAAGTATATTTTATTATATAAATTTTAATATAAAATTTTATTTACTAATAAATGAATTATATTATTTACTCTAATAAATCTTTTAAAAATAATTAAAAATATAAAACGACGATATTTAAACTATATATTAATCATGTATAAATTTTGGAAATCAGTTTGAGTCAAATTGACTTTTGTTGACTTTTGCATATTAGTCTCGAGCATTAGGATTGTGATACACTATAACCTAAACTAAATTGTTAGACAAATATTGACCAACATATAAATATATACTTAATTTAGGTTCGAGAATTCGAGGCCAACCTTACACTTGTTCAATGACGTTATATGTATTTTTACTACGAAATACAGTATTGTGAGTTTCATTTACCTTTTTACCCTTTATATTTTTGGGCTGAGAATACATGCGAAATTTTTATAACTGTTTTATGAAATAGACACAAGTAATTGACACTACATTATATGGGTGAATGATCGAAGCCGAATATGCCTTTTTGCTTGGTAGCCTAAGAATTAGTAAACCGATCTACTAATTGACGCGAATCCTAAAGATAGATCTATTGGGCCTAACGAACCCCATCCAAAGTACCGGATGCTTTAGTACTTCGAATTCGTTTATATCATGTCCGAAGAATTTCTCGGAATGATAGGAGATATTCTTATATGCATCTTGTTAATGTCGGTTACCAGGTGTTCACCATATGAATGATTTTTGTCTCTATGCATGGGACGTATATTTATGAGAACTGAAAATGAAATTCTTGTGGTCTATTAAAATTGATGGAAATAAATGATTATGATAAACTAATGAACTCACCAACCTTTTGGTTGACACTTTAAAGCATGTTTATTCTCAGGTATAAAAGAAATCTTCCGCTGTGCATCTGCTTGTTTTAAAGATATTACTTGGAGTCTTTCATGGCATATTTCGAAGAACGTTGCATTCGAGTCATTGAGTTCATCAAAGATTACCATTAAGTCAATTTATAATTTGATAGTGGATATTATGAAATGGTATGCATGCCTGTCAATTTTCGATGTAAAGAAAGTTTGTCTTTTAAAAACGAATGCAATGTTTGTAAAATGTATCATATAGAGGTCAAATACCTCGCGACATAATCAACTATTGTGAATCGTTTATAATGTATATGAACGGGTCCTTTCAGTTGGTATCAGAGCGGTGGTCTTAGCGAACCAGGTTTGCATTAGTGTGTTTAACTGATAAGTCGTTAGGAAGCATTAGTGAGTGTGGACTTCGACCGTGTATGCATGTCAAAAGTTTTGCTTATCATTTCTAGTCGGAAATCATTTGCCTATCATCCTTAGGAAATTACCTACTTATCATTATTAGTCTAGACACGTCTTGCTACATTAATTGCATGAGTAGTGTATAGACAAAATTCATATCTTAGCGTATCTGCTAAATCATATCTTATCGTATCTGTTATTTTAAACTTTGCCTGACATATACCGCAAATTCCTCTGTAATCTACGAAATCTTTTGATCTATATATATAGATATTCTATGTAACTAGAATTCCATCTGATAGCCGGAAAATCATTTCATGTCGAAAAATCCTTTATCCAATCGTACAAAATGGAATTTGTCATCAGTTCAAGTCACTCGGATTCCGAAATGGAATCTCACTCAAGCTCCGAAAGCAGTGTGACTGGAATGGATCAACCAATCAGCCATCATCTATTTTGGATGAATTGGGGGTGGGTTCGTAGCCTCCTCAATTATTGGAGACAAGAAGAAGGCGATCCTTTCTATCCACCACATTGTCCTCTTGACGAAGAACCTGAAGCACTTACCGGCGAACCTGTCCGAAACACCATTTTCTCTCTCATTTCCAAAGTATCTCGTCACGATTATATATTACATCAAATTTTAGATTTTATTTATCCGCTCGTCCGAACCAACAATCATCCCGGTGTAATAGAAGAAGTCAACGAGCTTTGCGCTCGGGTAGTGGCTTTGGAGAATATGGTGCAAAGGTTACAAGCAGCAGCACCAGCAGCATAACCAGTACCACCATCATCAACGCTAAAAGAACCATTACCACCTCTAACCACAACTGTAGTGACCCGAACTTTTCCATGTTTATATATATTAATTGAGATTGATATTTACATGATTAAATGTTTCCAACATGTTAAGCAATCAAACTTGTTAAGACTTGATTAACTGAAATATGTTTCATATAGACAATTGACCACCCAAGTTGACCGGTGATTCACGAACGTTAAAACTTGTAAAAAAAACTATATGATGACATATATATGGATATATATATAGTTAACATGATACTATGATAAGTAAACATATCATTAAGTATATTAACAATGAACTACATATGTAAAAACAAGACTACTAACTTAATGATTTTTAAACGAGACATATATGTAACGATTATAGTTGTAAAGACATTTAATGTATATATATCATATTAAGAGATATTCATACATGATAATATCATGATAATATAATAATTTAAAATCTCATTTGATATTATAAACATTGGGTTAACAACATTTAACAAGATCGTTAACCTAAAGGTTTCAAAACAACACTTACATGTAACGACTAACGATGACTTAACGACTCAGTTAAAATGTATATACATGTAGTGTTTTAATATGTATTTATACACTTTTGAAAGACTTCAATACACTTATCAAAATACTTCTACTTAACAAAAATGCTTACAATTACATCCTCGTTCAGTTTCATCAACAATTCTACTCGTATGCACCCGTATTCGTACTCGTACAATACACAGATGATCAGCTCTTAGCAGCCCATGTGAGTCACCTAACACATGTGGGAACCATCATTTGGCAACTAGCATGAAATATCTCATAAAATTTCAAAAATATGAGTAATCATTCATGACTTATTTACATGAAAACAAAATTACATATCCTTTATATCTAATCCATACACCAACGACCAAAAACACCTACAAACACTTTCATTCTTCAATTTTCTTCATCTAATTGATCTCTCTCAAGTTCTATCTTCAAGTTCTAAGTGTTCTTCATATATTCTACAAGTTCTAGTTACATAAAATCAAGAATACTTTCAAGTTTGCTAGCTCACTTCCAATCTTGTAAGGTGATCATCCAACCTCAAGAAATCTTTGTTTCTTACAGTAGGTTATTATTCTAATACAAGGTAATAATCATATTCAAACTTTGGTTCAATTTCTATAACTATAACAATCTTATTTCAAGTGATGATCTTACTTGAACTTGTTTTCGTGTCATGATTCTGCTTCAAGAACTTCGAGCCATCCAAGGATCCGTTGAAGCTAGATCCATTTTTCTCTTTTCCAGTAGGTTTATCCAAGGAACTTAAGGTAGTAATGATGTTCATAACATCATTCAATTCATACATATAAAGCTATCTTATTCGAAGGTTTAAACTTGTAATCACTAGAACATAGTTTAGTTAATTCTAAACTTGTTCGCAAAAAAAAGTTAATCCTTCGAATTTGACTTTTAAAATCAACTAAACACATGTTCTATATCTATATGATATGCTAACTTAATGATTTAAAACCTGGAAACACGAAAAACACCGTAAAACCGGATTTACGCCGTCGTAGTAACACCGCGGGATATTTTGGGTTAGTTAATTAAAAACTATGATAAACTTTGATTTAAAAGTTGTTATTCTGAGAAAATGATTTTTATTATTAACATGAAACTATATCCGAAAATTATGGTTAAACTCAAAGTGGAAGTATGTTTTCTAAAATGGTCATCTAGACGTCGTTCTTTCGACTAAAATGACTACCTTTACAAAAATGACTTGTAACTTATTTTTCCGACTATAAACCTATACTTTTTCTGTTTAGATTCATAAAATAGAGTTCAATATAAAACCATAGCAATTTGATTCACTCAAAACGGATTTAAAATGAAGAAGTTATGGGTAAAACAAGATTGGATAATTTTTCTCATTTTAGCTACGTGAAAATTGGTAACAAATCTATTCCAACCATAACTTAATCAACTTGTATTGTATATTATGTAATCTTGAGATACCATAGACACGTATACAATGTTTCGACCTATCATGTCGACACATCTATATATATTTCGGAACAACCATAGACACTCTATATGTGAATGTTGGAGTTAGCTATACAGGGTTGAGGTTGATTCCAAAATATATATAGTTTGAGTTGTGATCAATACTGAGATACGTATACACTGGGTCGTGGATTGATTCAAGATAATATTTATCGATTTATTTCTGTACATCTAACTGTGGACAACTAGTTGTAGGTTATTAACGAGGACAGCTGACTTAATAAACTTAAAACATCAAAATATATTAAAAGTGTTGTAAATATATTTTGAACATACTTTGATATATATGTATATATTGTTATAGGTTCGTGAATCAACCAGTGGCCAAGTCTTACTTCCCGAAGAAGTAAAAATCTGTGAAAGTGAGTTATAGTCCCACTTTTAAAATCTAATAATCTTGGGATGAGAATACATGCAGGTTTTATAAATGATTTACAAAATAGACACAAGTACGTGAAACTACATTCTATGGTTGAATTATCGAAATCGAATATGCCCCTTTTTATTAAGTCTGGTAATCTAAGAATTAGGGAACAGACACCCTAATTGACGCGAATCCTAAAGATAGATCTATTGGGCCTAACAAACCCCATCCAAAGTACCGGATGCTTTAGTACTTCGAAATTTATATCATATCCGAAGGGTGTCCCGGAATGATGGGGATATTCTTTTATATGCATCTTGTTAATGTCGGTTACCAGGTGTTCACCATATGAATGATTTTTATCTCTATGTATGGGATGTGTATTGAAATATGAAATCTTGTGGTCTATTATTATGATTTGATATATATAGGTTAAACCTATAACTCACCAACATTTTTGTTGATGTTTTAAGCATGTTTATTCTCAGGTGATTATTAAGAGCTTCCGCTGTCGCATACTTAAATAAGGACGAGATTTGGAGTCCATGCTTGTATGATATTGTGTAAAAACTGCATTCAAGAAACTTATTTTGTTGTAACATATTTGTATTGTAAACCATTATGTAATGGTCGTGTGTAAACAGGATATTTTAGATTATCATTATTTGATAATCTACGTAAAGCTTTTTAAAACCTTTATCTATGAAATAAAGGTTATGGTTTGTTTTAAAAATGAATGCAGTCTTTAAAAAAACGTCTCATATAGAGGTCAAAACCTCGCAACGAAATCAATTAATATGGAACGTATTTAATCAATAAGAACGGGACATTTCAACAACCGCGTCGTAAACCTCAACTTCACAATCTGTCCCACGAGCATCAACGTCATACGCACTATAGATACCAAGGAGTACCAACAACAATAACTGACGAAGTATTAATTCATAACTTCATTGGAGAAACATTCCGCGGCGATTATTTAATCTCTAAAGTCTTAGAGATTATCTAATCTAGCCCTAACCATAAATCAATTAAGCGAACCAAAATGATAGAAGGAAGAGTAGAAACCATGACAAAATTGATGTGTGGTTAACAAGCTAAACTTGTTTTACCAACAGCATCAACAGTATCATCAGCGTCACCAGCATCGTCAGTACAGACAGCATCAGAATCAACAACACCTATAACATCACAAACTCCGTCAGTTTAAGAATCACTGTGGACATTATTACGAATCAATAACGCGTATATTGTATCAACGGGTCATGAAGAATTAACTCATTCCCTCTGAAGAAATTATATGTATATTATATATATATATATATATATATATATATATATATATATATATATATATATATATATATATATATATATATTTTTTTTTTTTTTTGAAAAAAAAAATCTTTCCGTGCTAAGCTATTGTGTGTGAATCTTAACTACTCGGTTAATTCATATTACAAATATGCAATAATGTACGTCCTTTGCCCGCAACTTAACCATCGTTAACTACAATCTCTGTCTCAATTCAACAAATTCCAATTCATAATAAATCAAGTACATATTTGATTTTACACTTTCATCATCGATGTACCCGAAACTTTTCAGATAACATTATTCGTACTTTGCGAAGTTCACAAGAATTTAACGAAAACCAACATCACGCCTCAACAAATAACGAAGTATTGATTCATAATTTCAATATTATTGAAGAAATACGTATGTAATCTCTAAAGCCTTCAAGGGATTTTTCAATTCTAGTTCCAACCGTAAATCGAATGAGTTTAATTTAGTATTAACTCATTAAAATCTATGTTACATCTGAAGAGAATATATACATATATATTCTCATAAAGACTGTAATAAAATTCTTTTGTACAAAACATTAATTGTGAAATTTTTTTTAACGGGTAGGTAATACCCGAGAGATATATATATATATTCACAATTAATATGTTACATTCTTCGAATCTGATTAAGAAAATTATCAACTATACTTCCTACTTTCACAATAATATACATTCTTTCATAGAAATCAAAACAACCATACTCATTCAAACCCAATTACATATTCTGATTTTGAAACCTCGGAATTTAATTCGAGATATAACCTATACCATCACTTTTAGATTCTTATATCTTTCAAAGCTATACTTTGACTTCAAAACTGTGTTAGAACATCAAATGTATATTAACGGTTACAATCTGTGTTCAAACCCTTCGAAAATTTCTGAAGACACTTCAAATAATGAACAATCGAGATGATGATCCAACCACATATTACCCACAGTTACGTACCTGAAAAACTCTCGAAATCAAAGTCATAGTTTAACATGTACCCATGACAGATCCTTTGGCATTTATTAGCAAAAATAACCTTGCAATTTCTTTTCAATGTAGCCAGTTTTGTCACAGCTCCAACAAGTCAACTTTGAAACAGCCTTATTATAGCCTTATATATACGTTGTCCTTTCAGCATCGTTACTGGGGAACCTTTCATATTCCACCACATTAGCAATAAACTTACCAACAACTTCACTGATCTTGGGCATTCCAAAGAATCATTATAATTACCGAAACCTCATCATTTACTCATTCACATCTTGTAACGAGAATTGTCATACGAATCATCAGAAATTAGCAATCAGTATTTTGAAATCTCGTAGCATGTCTATGCCAACAGTTATATGTGTATATATAACGTCTATCATCTGGACTTAATTTGAATGTGAAGTTTCTGAAAAACACTCCGAACTACGAATTGGTTCTCCGAAAATGGAAAAAATGCTGATGAAGCAGCAAAAACTATAAACGACTTTAACAGTAAAAGTTTGATGATAATGAATAAGTGTGCTGGCAAAGCGTAGAAAAAGAAAAGTCTTGGAACTGGAAACCGGATTGAGCAAAGTATGAAGGAGGCTGTGGACTAATCACAAAGACTGAACCTGACTTCAAAGGATCCAAATTATTCTGTACCTGCTGAAGTCATTAACGAATACCTTACTCCTGACTCTAAACCCCTGCGGACAATATTCTTCATCATCCTCTGATATTAGAAATTCTAAGATATCATCGTATCTTTCATTATAAATATCCTCCATATTTCTGAAGATATTTTCATAGCTATTCTTACCTGAAATCATTTATCTCCTCGCATTATCTGTATCATCATAAAGTAAACTGTTTTAGTTTCTAAATTCTGAAACCGTCGAGTTTAAATTATGAATGTTTTGAAGTAATGTTGGGAACTGAAGCATGAATTACTATAATATAATGACACTTGATCAATGTGATTATATTACAGTAAGTCATGCTGAGTTTCTAAATGGAACGTGATGATTCACAGATCATAATATCATCATGTGCCATGTTATACGACTCTTGTATTCTATTTAACCTCTAAAATATCAAGAAAATATTTCTTGATAATTCCTCCTTTTCCGAAGTATTCTGGTAATTTGACAAGTCAAGATTGTGCCATTACAATTCCCTTCCTAGAACATTAACAATGTTCATTCCGAAATTTATATCTGCGAATTCTGTACCATTACAAGCGGTGCTTAATCGCAAGAAGAAGAAACGAAAGAACAAAGCTCCGAAACAGAAAATTTGGAATATAAATTGTAGCAAATAAAAGAGAGAATTAATTGGAGATGACAATGATTATAGAAGACAGAAGCAGGGACATCGAAATATAAGGGAATATATAAAACCCAACAACCACCCAGAAATTATAAACCGTATATGTCGATGCAAATAGCAATATAAAGACACGGGAGAACTAGAAACACTATAAACCCAAGAGTATAGTAGAAGTAAATAGATTCTTCCTGCGGTAGATGAAAAAGAAGAATGACCGATATGAAAGTTAGAAGTATATCGAGAATCATAACTGGATGGAGCATATTAATGAATACTTTAAAATATGAGTTGATGGGAAAAGAATAGAAGGTGTGAGTTGTAAGGAAATGAAGGAGGTGGATTTATAGGAAAATCTCCGACAGAGCAATCAAAATGGACGATCGCATTTAAAGCGGATCCTAATTCCCTTGGTTACCGGAGAATCAAATCTTATTACGAATATTTTCTCCAAATCTCTTGAACTTGAAAATCAATCCTATCTACGTCAAAAGATATGACGAATCTATACCTACTTAATTCACTCTTTTGGTAATAGCTTCACTCGTATTCTTCACAAAGTCAAATGGTTTTATCCATATTACTCAATGATGATAAAACCCTAATCTTCAGTTTATATGCGTCATGAAAACATACTTATTATCAGCCATGACCATCCCAATCAAATTTCGGGACGAAATTTCTTTAACGGGTAGGTACTGTGACAACCCGAAAATTTCCGACCAAATTTAAATTTTAATCTTTATATATTCCCGACACGATAAGCAAAGTTTGTAAGTTGAATCTCATGAATTTTAAACTGTGTTCATACACTCATTTAACCTCGACCAAATTCCAATGACTCACGAACCATTATATGAATGAACATGATTATATATGTATATGTGTATATATTATAACTTGAAAACATTAACAAAGTATTAGACGTATAATACTTTATATAAACGTATTTGTTTCAAAACATATTCTAATAGTTATTAACGGAATTAAAAGATAATATCAAATGATTGAATTATTAGATACAATGAATTATGGTTACGAGTCTCTATTAAGAGGTCCACTTTGATTTAGAAAACCTTTCTTTTTTTTAACGGCATTCGGAATAATTGGTAAAGTGATTTATTAGAAGGAACAAAAGTATCAATTAACGAGAACTAGACAAGGGTTAGTGGAGATTCCCTTTTGATTTTCAATTTATGCTTTACCATAATTGTCTCGTGACTTTTGATAAGATAAACTATTAAACTTGTATATTAATTAACGTGGAAGTAAAATTGTAGAATATAGATAACTTAGAAGATGGATATCGACAAGTTAAGTAAATTAACGTTTTACATTAAACTGATTTTATATGTTTATCTAACCTTTAGACGTTATATCACGTTGCACCAACAAACGTTAAAAACTTGAAATCTATTAAAAGTATATTTAATCTTACTTTTCTAAAACATTTTTATGATATAACAGCTTCTTCTATTTTAACCTTTTAATAAAATGATTATTTTATATATTTAGTTTTAGAAAAAGAACAAAGTTATCATATTTGATTTAAATGTATAAAAACTTTTCAATTTAAAAAGAACTTTATTAATTAGGATGTTTTATAAGATAATTTATTTATGACTTTTGGAGAATTTAAATAAAGTTTATATTATAAATTACAAGTAGATAAAGCATTTCAAAAATGTAAACGTGATTGATATAATATTTTTCTACTATCGAATGATTCCAAAATAAACTCTAAAATATAATTAGTTTTGAACAACTAAATATTGTATTATTACATATTTCAATATGAACAAATATATATTTTAAATAAGGATATATATATATATATATATATATATATATATATATATATATATATATATATATATATATATATATATATATTATACAAGTGACAAAATATAATATTTTAACAGATGATTTAAAATGATACATTGTGATAAACTACGAGACTCTGATTTATAGAAGCAAATGACCACAACACTCAAATTTATATGTTACATTTATTATAAGGTAAATTGTTGATGAGTAAAGTCAAATTATTAATAAGTGTACTTGTCGCGTAACGTAAAAGGCTAGTTTTCTAAACGTACGAAAGTGCACTCGAAAAACCGAAAGTGGTACATAAGTCGGGTGACAACGCCCATGTCAGTTTAGTAAAAATTACAAATCAACTATGCTCGAGAATATAATATAATATTTAATTAATTCTATAGATCAAATAATATTTATATTATAATAATTAATAAACCACGTTGTTAATTGAGAAACAAATTCGTGTGCAGTATTGTTGTGTCATGCGCTCGCATGAATTTGGTATTAGACACTCATGCGATCGTATGAGTGTTGGTGGTAGCTCATATCTATAAAACTAACCCGATGCTGGTTCCAGTTTTGATGCACTCAACCTCTCGATCTCTCTCTATATTAATATATTATTATTATTATTATTATTATTATTATTATTATTATTATTATTATTATTATTATTATTATTAAGAGTATTATTATTATTAATCTTATTATTACAAGTATTAGTAGTGTTAGGAGTGATATTATTAAGTATTATACATAAAATATTACGACGAGGTCACGAGCGAGCTATTTTGAAACGGGTTTTACGAGTGGGATAGGATTAAGGAAATTATGAGTTATAGCTATGGAGATGATGGGTATGGTTCATGGGTATGCTCGTGAGGTCAATCTAGTGTTTATCATATCCGTTGCGTTTACGTACCTTTCCTGCAATATTGAATCTCAATATTGATACGTGAGTACTCATAATTTAACTTTTACATACTAATAGTGTATCCTTGACTAGTGCTCGAGTATATAGGATTATGCATGTTTGTACTTTTGATATTGCCTTTAGTTAGGTTATGTTGAATCCTGAATTAGTTATATATACGGCTAAGATAAGATATAAGATATGCATGTCGTTGGAAAACTAGCGAAAAATTAAGAACTTTTCATTTAGATATCAAATGGTTTCGATGAACAGATTTGAAGTTATAGTCAATTGAAATTTGGTATTATTATTAAAAATGATTATTATTATCGTCGTTATCTTATTGTTATTATTATTATTATCTTTATCAATAAAAGGAATTATCATTAAAAATTATTATTTTTATTATAATTACTATCATTATTATCGTTAAAGTTATAATTAGCATTATTATTATTATTATCTAATTATTATTATTATTATTATCATTATTATTATTATTATTATTATTATTATTATTATTATTATTATATATATCGTTATTTAAAAATGGCTATTGTTATTGTTATTATTATTATTATTATTATTATATTATCATATTTATTAGTATTATCGTTAATAATGTCATAGTAATTATCATTATTAGTATTATTGTAATTAAAACTAATAACACCTAATTATTTTGATTACTATTATTATCATTATTATGAACACGATATAAAAGACGATTAAAAGCTATTAAACGAAACGATTAGGAAATAATGAGTATGAGTATCATGATAAAATTAAAATATTATAAGATATTGTTTTAGATAAAATTATCGTTCTTATTATTTTTATCATTACTATTATTATTAAAAGTATCGTTGGTATTAAAACTATCATTTTAACAAAATTATCATTTTAATAGAAATGTCATTGTTATTATAAAATATCACTATTATTATCATTTTAAATAGAATTATTATTTTAAAAGAAAATATTAAAAAGTGTCGTAAATATTAAAGTTTTCATAATTAGAATTATCATTTTATCATAATGTCATCTTAATAATTATAAATATTGATATTTTTATTTATAAAATAATAATAAAATAATACAACTTTCACTTACTATTATCATAGATATTATTTTATCAAATAAATATGTGATACAAACATATTTTACTACGGGTAATAAAATTACTTTAATAATACCTATCATACTATCTTTATAATATTAAATGAACTCTATAAATTTTATTACTTAATATATATAAAAGTATATTTTATTATATAAAATTTTATTTACTAATAAATGAATTATATTATTTACTCTAACAAATCTTTTAAAAACAATTTAAAATATAAAACGACGATATTTAAACTACATATTAATCATGTATAAATTTTGGAAATCAATTTGAGTCAAATTGACTTTTGTTGACTTTTGCATATTAGTCTCAAGCATTAGGATTGTGATACACTATGACCTAAACTAAATTGTTAGACAAATATTGACCAACATATAAATATATATACTTAATTTAGGTTCATGAATCCGAGGCCAACCTTGCACTTGTTCAATGACGTTATATGTATTTTTACTACGAAATACAGTATGGTGAGTTTCATTTGCCTTTTTACCCTTTATATTTTTGGGCTGAGAATACATGCGAAATTTTTATAACTGTTTTACGAAATAGACACAAGTAATTGAAACTACATTATATGGGTGAATGATCGAAGCCGAATATGCCCCTTTTGCTTGGTAGCCTAAGAATTAGTAAACCAATCTACTAATTGACGCGAATCCTAAAGATAGATCTATTGGGCCTAACGAACCCCATCCAAAGTACCGGATGCTTTAGTACTTCGAATTCGTTTATATCATGTCCAAAGGATTTCCCGGAATGATAGGGGATATTCTTATATGCATCTTGTTAATGTCGGTTACCAGGTGTTCACCATATGAATGATTTTTGTCTCTATGCATGGGATGTATATTTATGAGAACTGGAAATGAAATTCTTGTGGTCTATTAAAATTGATGGAAATAAATGATTATAATAAACTAATGAACTCACCAACCTTTTGGTTGACACTTTAAAGCATGTATATTCTCAAGTATAAAAGAAATCTTTCGCTGTGCATCTGCTTGTTTTAAAGATATTACTTGGAGTCTTTCATGGCATATTTCGAAGAACGTTGCATTCGAGCCATTGAGTTCATCAAATATTACTATTAAGTCAATTTATAATTTGATAGTGGATATTATGAAATGGTATGCATGCCTGTCAATTTTCGATGTAAAGAAAGTTTGTCTTTTAAAAACGAATGCAATGTTTGTAAAATGTATCATATAGAGGTCAAATACCTCGCGATGTAATCAACTATTGTGAATCGTTTATAATGTATATGAACGGGTCCTTTCACATTCGGTATCTATAAATAGGAGGGTCAAAGTCAAACTTTCTCTCACTTTGAGTTAATTGCATACCGAATCTGAATTAACTTACCGAGTCTGCCTAATCTACCGAGTCCGGTCTTCTGTATCTTCAAATTCTTGGTATTTCTTTGTTTTCATTAAATCTAAGATGCACATATTGTAGATCTGAGATAATTAAATGTTTATAAACCAGAAAAGATTGCAAATAACAAGATTGTGACATTCAATTTTGAAAAAGTGTTGATTATACCGAATCTGAGTCGAATATCTTGATTCTTAGATTAAACTCATATGATTAGGATAATTAACATGAAATCTTGTCAAATCTATGTTACATTGGTTGATCTATCAATTGATCGAGTCTGATTACATATTTAATTGATTATTTGATGGATTCTGTATATACCGAATGTGTTCTTGCTACAGTACCGAGTCTGTTCAATTGATTAACATGTTTTTCTGATTTGATTGAGTTGTTAATTGATTGTGATTATGTTTTTGCATGACATGAGACTGAATATGCATGTTTGAGTGATTATCTTTGAATTTTAAAGATACCAAATCTGTTCTTGGCTTACTACCGAGTCTGTTATTTGGTACTTTGAAACTATGTGATTTTTTACTTGAAACACTTAACATGTTTTATCTAAGTCTTTGAATTGAAAACTCACGCTTATTTGGTTACCGAATCTGAAGTTTTTCAAGAATACCGAATCTGCTTGAATTGTGCTCAAACTTGACTAAGTGTTGTTCTGATTCTTTGTGTTATATAGTTGACTTTACATGATGATTATGTAATGTGATGAATATCATATGAATGTAATGTTTGTCAATTGCTTGTTCATATTTGGAAAAAATGATTTTTATAACTTAGAAAAAATCATAAAAATTATAAAATCTGAAAAATACAAAGGATTTCAAAGGAAATAAGAATAGAGATATGTGCTTTATGTTAATATCTTGTGGTCTTCTATTTCTTATTTATACAGCTAAATGGCGAACAATCACTTCATCAACTCTGAAACCAATATTCCCTGCAACTATTGGACTGCAATTCTAGAGAGGCATACGTTATGGCCTGCTCTAAGCTCTACTGCCAGTGTGGCTGTAACAGATCTAGAGCTTCTGAATAGAAAAATTAGGTTTGTGGAAGCTACACAACCTACTACTGTCAATCCAGAGGGAGAACCAGTCAAATTTGAATTTGAGCTGAGAGGGGTACAAGGAATAAGGAGTATCACAAAGGCTGACTTCAAGAGGATCTTTCAGCTTCCTATTGTTCAGAATGCTCCTGCTTTACCTGCAACTCAGCAGATAATGAGTTCAATCTTCCAGCTTGGATATGTTAGAGCTACTAACGTTGCACCAGCTAAGTTTTAGAAGAAATATCTACACTACGGTGGTACGTGATATTCTCGATTATCAATAGATGCTTGTTGATGACAAGGAGTGGATCTGACAGCCTTACTGTGCCAATGCTGAGATTGTTCTACTCTTTCACAAGAGTGGAAACTCCAGATTATGCAGAACTTCTTTGGGATCTGGTTCAGGCTCAAGTTGATAAACCAAGGGGTTCCTACATCCCTTGTGAAAGGTTTTTCTGTATCTTTATCCATGATGCCATAAATGCTTGCAGAAATGCAAATATTTTTGTACCAGATACACATGGATTACAGATGAAGAGATTTAGGGAGTTGAAGATGAATACCCCGGTGATTTTCGACAATCAATTCACTACGCCGATTCCAAATTGGCTAGTGAGGCTAGCTGAACCCCAAGACGCTTGAATGCATTCATATTTTGAGGCTGTAGGAATACCTCTTCCGAACCTGGTACAACAAGTACAAGTTGAACCCGCCGCGGTTCCAGCCCCAGAGGTTGTAGAGGAACCTGTAGTACAACCACCCGGGCCAGCTAATCCTCCACTTAGGGTAAACCTCAAACGTTCTAAGGTAGTTCACCAAGCTCAACCCGTGAGGATCAGGGAACCTAGTTCACCTAGGATTAAACCAACCCTTTCAACAACACCCGAGGGAAGCAGTGACACCGATTCTTCAGCAACTGAATCATCTCCCGAACATTCTCCAAAGAGAACACGATATATGCCTGATGAGATGATTCAGACTCCGCCAACCCTACGAGTAACTAGATCTAGGACTACGACTCCTATCGTACGCCAAACAGTTACTACAACCATTGTTGATACGGACCAAGACCTAGAGCCTATTAGGTCACCCTCACCCATTTCCGTATCACATCCAATAATAACAGTAAGCCCTACACTAAATGAAGCGCAAGCTTCGGTAGGCAAGAGAGCTAAACGCACAGATGGTAAAAAGACCAATCAGTCCATCCAATCTAAACAGGACTTAACAATAAATCCTACCCAGCAAGATGCTTCGGCATCTAAGGAAGTAAAGTCTCCCTCTGCAGTAAAATCGGCGTTGACTCAATCGATTGAGGAAACTCAATCATTGAAGTACATAATGGCCGAAGGGGAGCCAAAAAATCTTGAAAAGGCACCCTGCGTATCGGTTGAAAATCCTCCTGTGCCTCAACGTACAACAGTGTCTCGAGGTCCGGCTTATCTTGATGAGGAAGATCTGCCGCGTCCCATGGAAATGAGTCAACATGACAATCATTCGGGATATTTATCAGACTTCCAGCAGACTGATCCCTTGGTTCAAGAAATTGATCCATTGGTTCAAACCACTTCTCTTCCGGATTCTGAATCTCAGGGTCTGGAGGAAGAGTCTTTAACTGAAAGAGATGTGCCACCTCATAGTATGTCAGTGATTTCAGGAGTCAGAGATAGCAATATCTCTGCGAGAGCTAAACTGACGGGTAGTTCTGCTACTTTGTTAGAGTCCCATGAGACTAAAGTCATGGAGGCGGATGCTTCGAAAGAAACTTCGTCGGTGACAACTTCGGTTGTTACCCAACCTCCATCAGAAGGGGATATCACGAATCTGACTAGTAGTATGTACAATAAGTATAATACCGCACACTTATCCTTTCCTACCCTCACGGCAACTCACACACTTCCACCGACATCGCCTTTAACCGATGTTGCTGCTACTGTTCCCATTGTTACTTTACCACCATCACCCACGCGTTCACCAAATTATTATGATGCTTTGGAGCAAGAATATTTCATTCGTATGTTTTCTAAAGTCAATCTTGATGTTCTTCGACGAACTTCGCTTCAAGCAATGTTTCGCGCTAGAGTATGATATCCGCTTACTTCCTGCTCTTCTCCTATAAGTCTTCATTGTGATGATGAACATGACGATTCCGATCCTCAGAATAGTCATGAGGGGGAGATAGGAGTAGATGGAGAATATCTAACAGTGAAGATTTCTACTAGGGGTGGTGGTGTGGGGTCTTCATCAGCTTCTCAAGCTTAACAGGTTCAAACAGAATGAGAAACGGTTTCTATTCATGATGATATTGTTGACAAGGAACCTGAGCAAGTCATAATTCCAATTATTCACTCAGAGGCTGAAAGTGGAGCGGTATATGAGGATTTGAATTTAAGTGATTTCTATCTTGAAGAAACAGATGATGATGGATTTGTCTTTCTAAGTAAATTATCTGCAGTATCTTCTATTCCTGAAGATGTAGAAATTGTGGATGAAGGGAATCCTGATCCAGTAACGGAAAGTGATGACGAAATGGATTCTACCGATGAAGATGGAGATAATCTTTATGTTAATCCAAATGATGATGACATCTTTAATCATATTGTAGAAGATAACGCTCCAACAGATGACACGACAAATCCTACAGATCATTCATCAAATTCTACACCATCATTAAGTTCAAATCCAACAAATGCAAATGAAAGTTCAACTTCTGGTACCTCTACTTCAAGTGAAACAGTGAATTCCAGATTCAAATACAACAACAGTATATTCTTTAAGAATCGGGAACAAAGATTGTTATTGGGAGTTGAACATGATTTCATAACGTTACGAAACACATTCATCGAGGAAAACGCGTATAAGATCTTCCGCATTCACGAAACGCCAAGAAGTAAAAGGTTTACCTATATAGGTTCACGATTGCTTCCAGCAAGTGAAAGAAACTGGTATGAGTTTATGTGGACCAAACATATCAACAAGAATGAAGATGATTTGTGGCTTCAAAGAAAGTATCGTATTTCAGAAGTGTTAAATATTACTCGAGTTGGAGTAGAGATAAGTGAGAAGAGATGTCATCAGTCAGTTCCACGTTATTAGAGAAGATGAGAAGGAATACAAGTTCACATAAGCTGATTTTCAAAATCTAGATATGCTTGACATCATTCACATCTATAACTACCTCAGTATCATCACCATTCGACCTTTTGCTAAGGCTCAAGCTTTGGAAGCTGTGAAAAGATACATGATGAAGACAATTGAACTGATGAGACGTGAAGATTTTCAAATTGGTCTCGAAGCAAATAGGAAAAAGATTCGAATTACCTGTCCGAATCAATTCACAGAGGGACTGAAGGATATGGGAATGTTTCAAATGCAATTCAAACCCGAAGGGTTTGTATTTGTGAATTCTCAGAAAGAAAAGGTGTTCATTCGTACTGAAGAGTTAAACAAATATTCAGATGGTACACTGAAGGCTGCACTGAAGTACCTTAAGATTCGTCAAAGCAAGTTTGATGACATTGATATGAAAATGGGTCTTGGAGAGTTCATAAAGCATATCAGAGATCGTCTCAAGCTCCGGATCCGTACAAGACAGTTTGAGATTCTTCGTGGCCAAAGAAAAAGAAGGTATTTTAAAGAAATGGATGAATATCCATTACATGAGGGAGATCCAAGAAAAGCGTAAGGCGTCTGGAAACCTTCTAAACAAATTTCAGAAAATCAAGTAGAAATTTCAAAACCAGATGGCACACGATGGAAACTAACATTTGGACCTCTCAAAATTACTCAATAGGATTATATTGTAAATTTCACATTTAACACTAAGGGGGAGATTGTTAGGACCCCGAAGTTGTATAGTGTTAATGTGAAACATGCTTAAATGAAGGTTCCTTAGAAGAGGGCTATATAAGGAACCTATGTAGTCCTAATTAGATAGCCATTGCATTGTAAACGAGTTCTAGAAGCTGTGGAATGTAAATCTTATTGATTCTCTCTCATACCGAGTCTCCTTCATACATACCGAATCTCATTCTAACTCGTATCTTCTTTTAATCTCAACATGATCTGACCTATCAACCATGCTGGGTTTTCAGATAAATTATCTTTGCCAAGAGGTGATGGAGGATGCGATGAACTGGATTGATGAAACTGGAGCGATGAACAAGATTGATGAAACTGGAGGCCTTTTTCCCCGACCTTCAAGCTGCTTGATTAGTGGTGTATGTTTGCCAGAAAACCTGATGATCGACTGACGGATCCAAAGTAGTGTACCCTCATTTAAATATCGGGCGGTTCAAGTGAGAATTCTTGTACAGTTCCAGATGAGTGGCGAACTGTGCAAGAGTAAGATGGTGGGTGACGTTTTGGTGGCAGAAGTGGATACAAGGACGAGTGCGGTACTCTTTCGGATCAATATTTCCCTCAAAATCCCATGTAGCATGAACTCTGCAAATGGCTCTTGATACACACGCTCATTAATCTCAAATAGCTTTAACCATGCGCTGTGTGTATTCCCACTCGACCGAAAACTTAACAGACTTCTCAATTCCTCCGCCCACCCACACTGCTCCATTATCTCCTAATTAACGTACTTATTGTGCCCCTTCCGCATGTTTATCCAATTTCTCATGAATGGCTCATATATCCCCGGGTTGTCTTGCCCGTGGATAGAAAGGGGCAATCCGTACTCGTCGGGAAGCTGATATCTTTGTGCCATCTGAAATAATCAAGCAATGTAGGTTATGTTCCAAAAATAACGTAACAAGACTTATTATAACAATAAGGCATGAAAAGTGTATATAATCGTCGAAAAAAATTAGAAATGAGGGCTTTAAAAATGAAACTTTCCATATCCTTGTTATCGACAAATATAGTCAAAATTACCGCAAACAGTTATCTAAACCAACTATAAACATATTTTAAGCAAAATTCAAAGCGTACCCGTGATTGCAACAAATAATGCTAAAAATAATAATTATAGCGAGTTAGTCGTAATAAGCAATTTTGTTCAGAGTATGATGATTTTTAAGCATACAATGATCATAATGATCATTTTTAATTACCTTAAATATTTTCAAATATCAAACTCTTCCTATAACGTCCTTAAGTCATGATTTAAAACCATTTTTATCGAAAAATATTCATTTTAACCAGAACGTACATAATAAGAAAAATCAAAGACTATGTTCCAATTTTATTCTTAAGTCAATGATATCTTAATTTTAACTAGTTTTCAAGTCATCCTAAGTTTTAAAAACGTTTTAACATTAGGAAAAATCGTAAGCCTAATTTTGTACATTTTTATTAAAATTGCAACTTTCAATCAAATGATCCTAAATTGTTCCAAAACTTATTCCTAAGTGTTTTAAGTGAATCACTAAGCCTATATGAGCTAGCAAAACATCACAATTCCAAAAATTTCACCAATTTTTATCCTAGAACACAAATTCACGAATCTTATACCAAAAGTGAACCAAAATGCCTCAATCGAACCTAAAAACTAGCACACAACAATCACATTGTCCAACTAAGCATGCAAGGAATCAAAATCAAGTATAAAACACAATTTTTTTCGTAAGTTAAAAATTTAACCCTAAGCAAAAATTCGATTTTTAATTATGAAAATGTACCTTACTCGCGAAATTGACAGCGGAAATGAGTTTAGAAGGCACGAGAGACTCGCATTTGAGCTTTGAATCGTTGAATTTGGTTGAGAAATGGTGAGTGTGTATGTGTGTGATGGTGTCGGCCGAAGGGAAAGGAGGAGAGGAGGAAGAAGAAGAAGAAGAAGAAGAAGAAGAAGAAGAAGAAGAACGAAAGAAAGAAAAGAAGGAGAAGAAAAAGAAAAAGAAAAATGGGCCCGTGTGGCTCACGGGGCTATTTTCCCGGTCCGACTCACGATTTTTTTATATTTTAAAATTTTAATTTTTAAATTTTATCACTAAATTAATAAAAGATTTATAAAATTTTGCTTCGGATTTTAATCCGGTTACTTTTATGAATTAAACTAAAATTTGAAAGAAAAAGAAAACGGACATGGTAAAATAAAAATTCTTATTTTAGTAATAACACAAATCACACAACTAAGTTCTTTTTGCTTCGGTTCCACAATTAATTTCCATACATGACGCGGAAAGAAAGATAAGTTTAAAGTTTCTTTGACCATCCGGAGTAAATCAGTGGAGTATACTGAGAATATTTCAAAATTACTTAGCATTTTGCGCTCACGCTTTTGTAAATCCCCGATTCCGTCCATAAATTAAACCAAAGTCCTTCTAACTTTCTTAGTGTTTGAAATTCCATCCCTTGGTCCAGTATTCCGATAATTAAGTTCAAAAAGAAGTTTTAACACTGTGTCTTGAAATAAAAGATCTTCCGCGGAGTCGGGATCACTGATAGTAAATTTAAAGTTTTCAGATATTTCTCGAATGACCTTTCTTTGAGAAGTTGTAAATGGAATTTTTGACGTAGTGAGGATTTGCACGAGTTCATAATATATTTTCTTTCTTTTTGCGAAAAAATTCTGATATATTCTTTCCTCGGTTGAATTCGGAAAAACTTCGATTAATCTTTTGATGAGGAATGACGCTGGATCAAAGTAGAAGAAATCTCGATCTCCATATTTTGAAATAGGTTTAGGTTTTTTGTTTTCAATCCAAAATTCGAATTCAGAAATCATCGCTGCGACATAACGGTTGATATGAATTTGAGAAAACTCCTTATCATCATATGAGGTAGAAAACTGAAAAATGACTCCAAATCACATTTGAGGTCGATTTCTGCATCCCGATACTTAACAAAAATATCTTCCCCATATTCCTTTAATAGTTTGTGAAGAGATCGAACTTGATTTCGCAGCTCTTTTAATAGATTTATTTGAAATTTCGAAAACGGAAAATTTGAGGAATAGAGGTGCCTAACGAATTCTCTATAGACGTCTAACCTTCTGCTAGGATTTAACAGATTTCCAGTAAACTGGGGATCTGAGTTATCAATGTGTCGTTTCTCTTTTGGAATATATTCAAATAAGTCTGGATATTTGAAAATAGTTGGGTATTCTTCCCGTATTTCATCTTCCATAATGAGGAGTTCATTAAGACTGAGCCTCCCCTTTGGATCGTGAAGAGGGTCGGATCCTGGTTTATTTGAGTAAAACTTATATAAAAGCAATGAAATCTCTAAGTCGGACGAAGTTATACGGCTTCTTGGACTACAAGGATCAAGAACTAGTTCTTAATGAGATTCATCAGGGTTTAGACTCATTTCATTTTTATTTTTATAAAAGAAAACTTCTCCGGTTTTCCGAAATTGTGGGAGAGCAACTGCCTTTCGCACTTTCTTCGTAATCGATTAAGTTTGAACTGGAATCTACAGAAATTAATACCATAATTAATATTTTGTTTTTGTGGTTTTATAAAGGGTTTACTATAATGGCGACTTTAAATCCAACACCGACAAACTCTCTGCTTATTAAGCATGTGTGTTTCTTATCAATTTATCTTTGAAATAAGTGGCCATATCGACAACGGAGAGGCAGGATCCTTTTGGTTCCAATATAATTTGGAGACTTTCGAAAAATCCAACAACCAAGTCCGTGTATGTTTGTCTTTCTTAGATACCACTCAAAAATCTCAGATACCTTGACAGAATCAACGATTACCTTAACAAATAGGAAATTCGATCCCCGGCAGCGGCGCCAAAAACTTACTTCTCCTTATGATATGGCCGAAACGGACGGTTTTATTTATGCGGTGTCGTTAGGTCGCAAAACGTCAGAATCAGTTACCAAAAGAGAGTAATGGTTTTATTATTTATATTTAGCTGGGTTTTCCTAGCTATATTTCACCTACTTGTCTTCCTTTTAACGAGTAAGTGGTAAGTATAATTCAGGTTCGTATTTTTGTATGTTTGCTCAGTAATGTGGGACATAAGTGTCTAAATAGTTAACCCTAGCGACAAGTGGTGATAGATTAAACCTAACTAAGGTAATTCAAACTATAAAGATAAAAAGGGATAGGTATGAAGAATATGATATTGATGGAGAGTTGCTAGAAGAGTTTAACTTCCTAGAATGATCACTTAACCTCAATCAATTGGGCTATGAACCTAATCGATTTGTCACTAAGAGTTTAAGCTTTGAAGATTCTGGCTAAGACGGATATCCCTACTCCCAACGATAACCTAAAAGGGTTTAAACGACCTTATGGATAGAATCATGGGTACATGAATAAACGACCTTAGCCGATATCAGCCGCCTCCTCCTCTCGTCCCCATCACTAACCGACAAGCCACCAACAATCGATCAACGGAGACCAACCCATCACCAAAACGACCAATTACCACCAGAGACCACTACCAACTACGTGGTGGACCTCCGACAACCACAACAAGTACGACGAGGATAAAAGGAGAGCAAATGGTTGAGAAGTCTCCACACAACCATTTAAGTCGTTGGCCACTAACAACGGGCCAACGAGGTGGTGAAATCACCAAGCGCAACAATTGAAGGTACTCCGACAATTATCTCACCAGAAGTTTAGTACTGCAAAAGAGACAGCCCCCACATCTAGAGCATAAACAAATGGAACGGGAACAGAATAGACACAACACCCCAGAGAGCATCCAACTCCCTGAACCAACCCACCGCGAGAATGACAGTGGAGAGGTTTAGGTCGCTTGAAAAAAACTCACATCGCCAGCGAGCTCAGCACAACAAAAAATGGAAACGGAAAAAAGAGAAAAAATGAAGGAGAAAGAAAAAAGAGAGGATAATAGAGCAAAGGAACAAAATGGTGAACCCACTAGACCACCGTCAATATGCCGGTGGTCGAAGGTGGCAATGATGAGCATAAAGCAGCAAACCTGATGAGAAGATGGATCGGCGAAGGAAGGCAACGAGATGGAGCCGGGGGACATCGATTAACACAAAGATATCAAAATTTAAAACTATGAACATGCGCATATCACAACTAAAAACTAAGAGAAGGGACAGTGATTATCTTCAACTTAATGCACGGACATATCATAAGTAAAACTATGAAGACACACAACAATGATTCCGTATATTTTATCGAAATAAGAATTATCAATATATAATTTGGAATAACAACACTCTAATATTAAATAATAAACGACAATAGTATAACAAATAAAAAATAGTATTTCATCTGTCTTATATTAATAGTTTCCAGATAAAAGACACACATTCTATAAATTTAACCAAAGTCCTTCTAACTTTCTTAGTGTTTGAAATTACATCCCTTGGTCCAGTATTCCGATAATTAAGTACAAAAAGAAGTTTTAACACTGTGTCTTGAAATAAAAGATCTTCCGCGGAGTCGGGATCACTGATAGTAAATTTAAAGTTTTCAGATATTTCTCGAATGACCTTTCTTTGAGAAGTTGTAAATGGAATTTTTGACGTAGTGAGGATTTGCACGAGTTCATAATATGTTTTCTTTCTTTTTGCGAAAAAATTCTGATATATTCTTTCCTCGGTTGAATTCGGAAAAACTTCGATTAATCTTTTGATGAGGAATGACGCTGGATCAAAGTAGAAGAAATCTCGATCTCCATATTTTGAAATAGGTTTAGGTTTTTTGTTTTCAATCCAAAATTCGAATTCAGAAATCATCGCGGCGACATAACGGTTGATATGAATTTGGGAAAACTCCTTATCATCATATGAGGTAGAAAACTGAAAAATGACTCCAAATCACATTTGAGGTCGATTTCTGCATCCCGATACTTAACAAAAATATCTTCCCCATATTCCTTTAATAGTTTGTGAAGAGATCGAACTTGATTTCGCAGCTCTTTTAATAGATTTATTTGAAATTTCAAAAACGGAAAATTTGAGGAATAGAGGTGCCTAACGAATTCTCTATAGACGTCTAACCTTTTGCTAGGATTTAACAGATTTCCAGTAAACTGGGGATCTGAGTTATCAATGTGTCGTTTCTCTTTTGGAATATATTCAAACAAGTCTGGATATTTGAAAATAGTTGGGTATTCTTCCCGTATTTCATCTTCCATAATGAGGAGTTCATTAAGACTGAGCCTCCCCTTTGGATCGTGAAGAGGGTCGGATCCTGGTTTATTTGAGTAAAACTTATCTAAAAGCAATGAAATCTCTAAGTCGGACGAAGTTATCCGGCTTCTTGGACTACAAGGATCAAGAACTAGTTCTTGATGAGATTCATCAGGGTTTAGACTCATTTCATTTTTATTTTTATAAAAGAAAACTTCTCCGGTTTTCCGAAGTTGTGGGAGAGCAACTGCCTTTCGCACTTTCTTCGTAATCGATTAAGTTTGAACTGGAATCTACATAAATTAATACCATAATTAATATTTTGTTTTTGTGGTTTTATAAACGGTTTACTATAATGACGACTTTAAATCCAACACCGACAAACTCTCTTCTTATTAAGCATGTGTGTTTCTTATCAATTTATCTTTGAAATAAGTGGCCATATCGACAACGGAGAGGCAGGATCCTTTTGGTTCCAATATAATTTGGAGACTTTCGAAAAATCCAACAACCAAGTCCGTGTATGTTTGTCTTTCTTAGATACCACTCAAAAATCTCAGATACCTTGACAGAATCAACGATTACCTTAACAAATAGGAAATTCGATCCCCGGCAGCGGCGCCAAAAACTTACTTCTCCTTATGATATGGCCGAAACGGACGGTTTTATTTATGCGGTGTCGTTAGGTCGCAAAACGTCAGAATCAGTTACCAAAAGAGAGTAATGGTTTTATTATTTATATTTAGCTGGGTTTTCCTAGCTATATTTCACCTACTTGTCTTCCTTTTAACGAGTAAGTGGTAAGTATAATTCAGGTTCGTATTTTTGTATGTTTGCTCAGTAATGTGGGACATAAGTGTCTAAATAGTTAACCCTAGCGACAAGTGGTGATAGATTAAACCTAACTAAGGTAATTCAAACTATAAAGATAAAAAGGGATAGGTATGAAGAATATGATATTGATGGAGAGTTGCTAGAAGAGTTTAACTTCCTAGAATGATCACTTAACCTCAATCAATTGGGCTATGAACCTAATCGATTTGTCACTAAGAGTTTAAGCTTTGAAGATTCTGGCTAAGATGGATATCCCTACTCCCAACGATAACCTAAAAGGGTTTAAACGACCTTATGGATAGAATCATGGGTACATGAATAAACGACCTTAGCCGATATCAGCCGCCTCCTCCTCTCGTCCCCATCACTAACCGACAAGCCACCAACAATCGATCAACGGAGACCAACCCATCACCAAAACGACCAATTACCACCAGAGACCACTACCAACTACGTGGTGGACCTCCGACAACCACAACAAGTACGACGAGTATAAAAGGAGAGCAAATGGTTGAGAAGTCTCCACACAACCATTTAAGTCATTGGCCACTAACAACGGGCCAACGAGGTGGTGAAATCACCAAGCGCAACAGTTGAAGGTACTCTGACAATTATCTCACCAGAAGTTTAGTACTGCAAAAGAGACAGCCCCCACATCTAGAGCATAAACAAATGGAATGGGAACAGAATAGACACAACACCCCAGAGAGCATCCAACTCCCTGAACCAACCCACCGCGAGAATGACAGTGGAGAGGTTTAGGTCGCTTGAAAAAACTCACATCGCCAGCGAGCTCAGCACAGCAAAAAATGGAAACGGAAAAAAGAGAAAAAATGAAGGAGAAAGAAAAAAGAGAGGATAATAGAGCAAAGGAACAAAATGGTGAACCCACTAGACCACCTTCAATATGCTGGTGGTCGAAGGTGGCAATGATGAGCATAAAGCAGCAAACCTGATGAGAAGATGGATCGGCGAAGGAAGGCAACGAGATGGAGCCGAGGGACATCGATTAACACCAAGATATCAAAATTTAAAACTATGAACATGCGCATATCACAACTAAAAACTAAGAGAAGGGACAATGATTATCTTCAACTTAATGCACAGACATATCATAAGTAAAACTATGAAGACACACAACAATGATTCCGTATATTTTATCGAAATAAGAATTATCAATATATAATTTGGAATAACAACACTCTAATATTAAATAATAAACGACAATAGTATAACAAATAAAAAATAGTATTTCATCTGTCTTATATTAATAGTTTCCAGACAAAAGACACACATTCCATAAATTTAACCAAAGTCCTTCTAACTTTCTTAGTGTTTGAAATTCCATCCCTTGGTCCAGTATTCCGATAATTAAGTTCAAAAAGAAGTTTTAACACTGTGTCTTGAAATAAAAGATCTTCCGCGGAGTCGGGATCACTGATAGTAAATTTAAAGTTTTCAGATATTTCTCGAATGACCTTTCTTTGAGAAGTTGTAAATGGAATTTTTGACGTAGTGAGGATTTGCACGAGTTCATAATATATTTTCTTTCTTTTTGTGAAAAAATTCTGATATATTCTTTCCTCGGTTGAATTCGGAAAAACTTCGATTAATCTTTTGATGAGGAATGACGCTGGATCAAAGTAGAAGAAATCTCGATCTCCATATTTTGAAATAGGTTTAGGTTTTTTGTTTTCAATCCAAAATTCGAATTCAGAAATCATCGCGGCGACATAACGGTTGATATGAATTTGAGAAAACTCCTTATCATCATATGAGGTAGAAAACTGAAAAATGACTCCAAATCACATTTGAGGTCGATTTCTGCATACCGATACTTAACAAAAATATCTTCCCCATATTCCTTTAATAGTTTGTGAAGAGATCGAACTTGATTTCGCAGCTCTTTTAATAGATTTATTTGAAATTTCAAAAACGGAAAATTTGAGGAATAGAGGTGCCTAACGAATTCTCTATAGACGTCTAACCTTCTGCTAGGATTTAACAGATTTCCAGTAAACTGGGGATCTGAGTTATCAATGTGTCGTTTCTCTTTTGGAATATATTCAAACAAGTCTGGATATTTGAAAATAGTTGGGTATTCTTCCCGTATTTCATCTTCCATAATGAGGAGTTCATTAAGACTGAGCCTCCCCTTTGGATCGTGAAGAGGGTCGGATCCTGGTTTATTTGAGTAAAACTTATCTAAAAGCAATGAAATCTCTAAGTCGGACGAAGTTATCCGGCTTCTTGGACTACAAGGATCAAGAACTAGTTCTTGATGAGATTCATCAGGGTTTAGACTCATTTCATTTTTATTTTTATAAAAGAAAACTTCTCCGGTTTTCTGAAGTTGTGGGAGAGCAACTGCCTTTTGCACTTTCTTCGTAATCGATTAAGTTTGAACTGGAATCTACAGAAATTAATACCATAATTAATATTTTGTTTTTGTGGTTTTATAAAGGGTTTACTATAATGGCGACTTTAAATCCAACACCGACAAACTCTCTGCTTATTAAGCATGTGTGTTTCTTATCAATTTATCTTTGAAATAAGTGGCCATATCGACAACGAAGAGGCAGGATACTTTTGGTTCCAATATAATTTGGAGACTTTCGAAAAATCCAACAACCAAGTCCGTGTATGTTTGTCTTTCTTAGACACCACTCAAAAATCTCAGATACCTTGACAGAATCAACGATTACCTTAACAAATAGGAAATTCGATCCCCGGCAGCGGCGCCAAAAACTTACTTCTCCTTATGATATGGCCGAAACGGATGGTTTTATTTATGCGGTGTCGTTAGGTCGCAAAACGTCAGAATCAGTTACCAAAAGAGAGTAATGGTTTTATTATTTATATTTAGCTGGGTTTTCCTAGCTATATTTCACCTACTTGTCTTCCTTTTAACGAGTAAGTGGTAAGTATAATTCAGGTTCGTATTTTTGTATGTTTGCTCAGTAATGTGGGACATAAGTGTCTAAATAGTTAACCCTAGCGACAAGTGGTGATAGATTAAACCTAACTAAGGTAATTCAAACTATAAAGATAAAATGGGATATGTATGAAGAATATGATATTGATGGAGAGTTGCTAGAAGAGTTTAACTTCCTAGAATGATCACTTAACCTCAATCAATTGGGCTATGAACCTAATCGATTTGTCACTAAGAGTTTAAGCTTTGAAGATTCTGGCTAAGACGGATATCCCTACTCCCAACGATAACCTAAAAGGGTTTAAACGACCTTATGGATAGAATCATGGGTACATGAATAAACGACCTTAGCCGATATCAGCCGCCTCCTCCTCTCGTCCCCATCACTAACCGACAAGCCACCAACAATCGATCAACGGAGACCAACCCATCACCAAAACGACCAATTACCACCAGAGACCACTACCAACTACATGGTGGACCTCCGACAACCACAACAAGTACGGCGAGGATAAAAGGAGAGCAAATGGTTGAGAAGTCTCCACACAACCATTTAAGTCGTTGGCCACTAACAACGGGCCAACGAGGTGGTGAAATCACCAAGCGCAACAATTGAAGGTACTCCGACAATTATCTCACCAGAAGTTTAGTACTGCAAAAGAGACAACCCCCACATCTAGAGCATAAACAAATGGAACGGGAACAGAATAGACACAACACCCCAGAGAGCATCCAACTCCCTGAACCAACCCACCGCGAGAATGACAGTGGAGAGGTTTAGGTCGCTTGAAAAAAACTCACATCGCCAGCGAGCTCAGCACAACAAAAAATGGAAACGGAAAAAAGAGAAAAAATGAAGGAGAAAGAAAAAAGAGAGGATAATAGAGCAAAGGAACAAAATGGTGAACCCACTAGACCACCGTCAATATGCCGGTGGTCGAAGGTGGCAATGATGAGCATAAAGCAGCAAACCTGATGAGAAGATGGATCGGCGAAGGAAGGCAACGAGATGGAGCCGAGGGACATCGATTAACACCAAGATATCAAAATTTAAAACTATGAACATGCGCATATCACAACTAAAAACTAAGAGAAGGGACAGTGATTATCTTCAACTTAATGCACGGACATATCATAAGTAAAACTATGAAGACACACAACAATGATTCCGTATATTTTATCGAAATAAGAATTATCAATATATAATTTGGAATAACAACACTCTAATATTAAATAATAAACGACAATAGTATAACAAATAAAAAATAATATTTCATCTGTCTTATATTAATAGTTTCCAGACAAAAGAGACACATTTTAAAAAATCTCATCCTTATAATGTACTTTTTATCTTACGCTACCCTTTACCTTTTATTTTTTATCTATTTTTTATTTTATTTTATACGTAAAGTCGAGAGCGAAAAGTAATTTTATCTTATTAATTTTATTTTTTGAAAATTGGATTATTAATTTGGAAATGAAATAGTTTAGTATCATTGACGGAGTCGTATATAAAAATAAAAAATACGGAGTAAATGATTAAGTAAGCAGGAGGGGGACCCATTGTGACAATAAAGTTTCTCCTCTTTGGCGCCAATTTCACTCTTTGCGGCATCATCAGCATCGTCTTGTTCTACCAACCAAAACCCTAGCTTTATCTCAATCGATTTCGCACCAAAGTTTTGTTGTTTAAAGTCTCTGTAATGGGCGAACCACGCCCTAAGCGCCCCAAAATCACAAGGTCAGTCCGATTCAAAACCCTAATTGCGTATATTTATTATACATATTTCTTAGGTTTTAACTGCACATCATGATACTAACGATTAGATAGTAAAGCTCAACACTTTCAGTAATTATGCAGATATGAATGTTATATACACATATTAGCAACATTATGAACCTTTAATTTGATATATATATATGTTTTACCCTAACTTAGGAGTAAGTTTTAGGGTTTTTTCTTTTTTTTCTTTCTGATTTATAATTAAAATCAAAATCAAATCAATATAATGTAAGTCTTGACATACATTAACATGAGTATCTCAGTCAGATGCAGCTGAAAATTGAAAGGAGTGAAAGAAATATAAGTTATCATTTCTATTCATTTTATTGACTTGAACAAGTTTATATGATATTGAACTTTATTCAGTTCCTTCTTTGTAAAAGTTTTGAGACTAATTATGATGGTTGATGTGTTTTTTATCATTATAATAAAGGTTCTGTAGTCATGCGTAAACAAAATAATCGTGTTTATGTTTTGTTGATCTTACTTTATAATTTCTGTTCCATTGATAGGGGCGAAGATGATTATGTGCCTGGGAATATCGTGGAGATCGAGATTGGCAACTTCATGACGTTTAATCATCTGGTATGCAAACCAGGCTCTCGTTTGAACCTTGTGATTGGACCAAATGGGTCGGGTAAAAGCTCTTTGGTTTGTGCAATTGCTATTGGTTTGGGTGGCGAACCTCAGGTAATATATCCTACTTTTATACAAGTATTCTTCTTTTTTTGAACTGTTTCTAAGAGTTATGTTTTGGCTTTATGAAGCTTCTTGGTAGGGCTGCAACCGTTGGTGCATTTGTGAAACGTGGAGAGGAGTCTGGTTATACCAAAATTACCTTGAGAGGTGAAACTCCAAATGAGAAGATTGTTATAATGCGTAAAATTGATGTGCGTAATAAGTCTGATTGGCTATATAATGGTAAGTTGTTTTTATGTACTTCCTAAGTTACAACTGTTGTCTATCTACTTATGAGTGGATCAAATTAGCTGTTTTATCTTATGTGTGAAATGAGTCAAATCAAGTTATTTTAGAAGCGGAACGGGTTGGAAGCTGGCCAATGTCTGAAAATAGTCTGTACAACCTCCTAAGTCGTTACTGTTCAAAAGACTTGATTTGTAAGAAAGCAATATTGCTTATGTAATCACACACGTGGGTCCAAGCTATTATGATTATTTGCAACAACAAACTTTTCGTTGGTATTGAGACCACGAGTGAAGTTCTAATTCCTATCCCTAAACATGTGTTTGATGCGTAAAATCCCCACATGATATATGATTTTATCACATGTCTTTTTGATATTCAACACTGATATCTAGTTGCCACTATTACTGATGATATTAATGAGATATATAAATTCTTCATGACATCTTATCCAAACTCTTCTTTTTCAGGCCGAGCAATATCCAAAAAAGAAATACTTGAAATTATCCAAAAGTTCAATATTCAAGTCAATAATTTGACTCAAGTGAGCTCCTAAGGCTCTTAAAGTTGCATTTTACAGACTCGTACATCTTGTGTGATTTAATTTAATTGTTTTTTTTCTTTTATTTGTGTGTGGAATGCTTAGTTCTTACCGCAAGACAGGGTTTGCGAATTTGCTAAGTTATCTCCTGTGAGACTTCTAGAAGAAACAGAGAAGGCTGTAGGTGACCCTCGACTTCCCTTCCTGCATCGTTCTCTTGTTGATACAAGTGCTGAATTGCAAAGATCTGAACAGGTATGTTAACAAACTTGCTATTGATGGTCAATATTGATATTTGCATGATGTTTCAAATGTGTTTACACATTTTTACTTTTTCCAGGCTGTTCAGAAGAATAAGGAAACTCTAGGTCAGCTAAAGGCATTGAATGCTGAACAAGAACGAGACGTAGAGCGTGTACGTCAACGGGATGAACTATTAGCAAAGGTTTGTTGGTAACTTATCTTTATCTTTTATTTTGATAATCTATTTGAATTTGAAATTAGCTTGCGGCAATTGAAGATTTGTGTCCATACAGGCTGAGTCTATGAAGAAGAAATTGCCATGGTTGAAATATGACATGAAGAAGGCCGAGTATCTTCAGGCTAAAGATCAGGAGAAGGATGCAAAAAAGAAGCTGGATGAAACAGCTAAATTGTTGAAAGAAATTAGTGACCCTATCGAGTATGTTTAGTTTTTTTTAATATGCATAGAAAGGTTGTTCATTTCATATTGGTATTATTATCACTTATATAAATGCTAATTCAAACAACAATGGAACTCAAAAAAATTTGCACGCAAGGTAATAGTATCCAACTACCGAGTACCTCGATGACATGGAGCTGATGTGTCAGTAACTTTGACCATGCTGGTTTTGTCCTCAACTTAGAAGTTCATAATAATTGGTTTTTGTTGAAAGCTTTTACCTTTTTTGTACTTCAGTAAAGTGTGTTACCCAATAATTAAATTGGAACCAAAGGGTTGTTTCTTTTTAGCTATTCTCTTTTTTATAATTTATGGGCTAGATCATATAATATGTGACAATGTGTTTATAGGAAGCGGAAGCAAGAAAAAAAGGACCATGACACTAAATACAAAAAAATTGGAGACCTTTTAGAGAAAGTTGAAACGTCCTATAAGCAAATGCAGGAGAAAGAAACCCAGCTGGTATGATATTTGAGTGTTTAGTATTATCATTTTTAAATCATTTCTTGTGTTTATATATGTATTAATGAAATACACACATACAGACACACATATATTTGTAGTGAAACTTTATTCTTACGTTTCATTGCATATTGTAAGCTGTGGCATAAAATATCAAGCTTCACCCTTTAATTAACTGTGAAGGTCCACATGTTTTCACCATTTTATATATGTGTACTCTTTTTGTATACATATTTTGATCGAACGTCAAGAAAGTGTTTTAACCATTTTTTTCTTTGTTCTGTTTTAATTGGAACCTATCTCCCTATTATACATGTGCGTATATATGTATATATAATATATGTTATATATTTATCTATTAAAAATTTTATATTAAAGTCGTGTGTACTGTTTAGTGTGCCAAAGTGAAAGGAAGGTATAGTGAAATGGAGGATTTGGAAAGGCAAGAAGCTTCAAGGCAGGAGAGAATTGCAAAAGCTGAAAAAGATCTCGCAGATACTGAGTTGCAGCTGCAAAATCTTCCACCTTATAAACCTCCTAAAGAAAAAGTTGTAAGTCATACTTCTTATAACCCAACTTTTTTTTTTCTATTTCAGAACTCGTGTTATTATTAGGCTTTTTTGTTTTGCAGGAAAAATTAGGTGCTGCAATATTGGAACTAGAAGTGTCTGCAAAAGACAAAAGAGATCAAAAGAAAGAAAAAGAGACGCTTCTTGATCGAAATCGATCGTCAGCAAGGCAAACTGTAGAAAAGTTACGAGAAATGGATAATATAAAAAATAAACGTTTACAGGCGTTAAGAAATGCTGGAGCGGATAAAATAAATGATGCTTATAACTGGGTTCAAGCACACCGACATGAATTAAGAAAGGAGGTGTATGGCCCTGTGTTAATTGAGGTACATTAAACGGTTGTACGTAATATTCTATTTGATGAATTTACAGGTATTGTGCATTTATTTCAGATTGGTGTTAACGATGTTTCAGGTTAATATCTCAAATAAGCTTCATGCTGCTTACTTGGAAAGTCATGTTCCACGTTACATTTGGAAGGTACTTTACAATTGCAACTTTTTTTTTTTTTCGGCGAAAAAACGATAAAACTTTTATAACCAAAAAGGAAGTTCATCAAAAAGATGAAACCTCCTTAAATGTACAACATACAAACTATCGAGCTAAACTAAACCAACAACCTAACCAAAGCTCACAACATTAACACAATAGCACGACCAAACATTTATTATCAAGCTAAACACAAATCATTTATTATTTATATATTTTTATATATTTATGATTACGTATTATATATTATATATATGCAGGCTTTTATAACTCAGGATGCTGCTGATCGTGACTACTTGTTCAAGAACCTTAGGTCATTTGACGTTGCAGTTATAAATCATGTGGCTGATGAACGTCGCAACCCAGAGCCATTGCATATATCTCAGGAGGCATGTCATGTCACTGTCGTTTGTTTGTTTGTTTGTTTGTTTGCCAATTTTTTTATGTGTGTGTGTTTCTGTATTATATATACAGTTATATACACACACACACACACACACACACACATATATATATATATATATATATATATATATATATATATAGAGAGAGAGAGAGAGAGAGAGAGAGAGAGAGAGATAATCAAGAGGGAAGCACTTTTTTGGTGGGAAGTGGGGGGAAGAATTTTTTTCGTTTTTTTCGAATTTTTTTTTTAGGCATCAAGATTACATGAAAATATGAACATTTAAAAAAGACACTTTGTGATGTGATGAATGTTATTATTTTGGCGGTAAAACGCTCGAAGAAAAAAATGAAAACATTCAATGCATTGAATGTTTTGATTCTGACTTTTTTTTAAGGGTTTAGAAATTAGGGGGTTAAAAATTAGGGTTTAGCTATTAGGGTTTAGAAATTAGGGTTTTGGGTTTAGAAATTAGGATTTAGGGTTTAGAAATTAGGGTTTAGATTGAATATTTTAACACGAACGGTTTAGAGTTTAGGGTTTAGGGTTTAGGGTTTTGGGTTGAGGGTTTACGGAGTAAACCCGAAAACCCTAAACCCTAAACTCTAAATCGGGCTAAATTCGAAAAAAACACTTCACACAAGATGAAAACAAAACGATGCAAATAAACTCAGCAGCAAAACATTCAATGCATTGAATGTTTTTATTTTTTTCTTCGAGCGTTTTCCCGCCAAAATAATGACATTCATCACAAAGTGTCTTTTTTAAATGTTCATATTTTCATCTAATCTATAATGTTCGTGAACAAAGTTTTTTCAAAAACGAAAAAAAAAAAATTTGCTTCCCCCTTCCCCCAAAAAAGTGCTTCCCTCTTGATTATGACCATATATATATATATATATATATATTACTACGCTTTTAAAACACAGTGTTGATGGGAACATGTATTTTCATATTGATAAAATCTGCAGATGTCATCCATTGGTCTATATACAAGGCTTGACCAAGTATTTGAGGCTCCATATGCAGTGAAGGAGGTTTTAATTGGTCAAGCTGGTCTAGAATCTTCGGTATGCTTTTTTTTGAAATCTGGAAATGCTTTTTATATTTATCTAGCAACTTTAGTCTGAAAGTGTGTTGTTTTAATCGTTCAACCAGTACATAGGGACTAAAAAGAGTGATGAAAATGCTGAAATGGCACACAATTTTGGAATAATGGATCTTTGGACTCCTGATAATCACTATCGTTGGACTAAATCCAGATACGGTGGTCATGTTTCTGCATCTATGCAGTCCGTGAACGACTCTCGACTTCTCTTGTCTAGTAAGCTCTTCACAATATGTGAAACATGTTAAAATAAAAGAAGATCATTACATATGTTTTGCATTATTGAGTAAAAAAAATTATCTCATATTTGAGAGAATGTGTTTATCTTTTCAGATTCTGATGGTGAGGAATTAAACGATCTTCGAAGAAAGAAGAACGAGATGGACGAGACCATTAGTGTACTTGAAGCAAGTTTAAAGTCAATTCAGAGTGAGATAAAGGAGTTGGAAGATGCAGAAGCTGAACTTCAAAAACAACGAGTATGTTAACATCACTACAATTCACTTTGAATTATATTTATATATAATATATATGCATTATATCTATCTTCTAATTCTTTAATGCAGGAAATCATCCTTAAGGAAGCACACCTTGAGAAAAGAAAGCTTACTGATCTACAAAGCCGTGTTAGTAAGTAACCCCATTTCTTATCTTCACACAAATTTTATAATAAATTCTTATATTCTTTTACCAAATTATTATGTTTCTGTAGATCAAAAGAGGCAAAAACTGAATTCAATGAAAAAGGAAGACGATATGGCTACTGCAATGTCAAAGCTTATCGAAGATGTTGAGAGCTTGAATATACAGAGATTTAAATGTGTATTGGAGATTAAGGTAGATTAGATTTAAATGTTGGACTAATCGGCATTTTCTGCCACGTCATAGTGTGAAAAAGATTTTGGCTTTCTTACTAATCACGAGTGTTGTGCAGAATCTACTCACTCAAGCTACTACTTATAGAAGAAATTATGCTGAAAAGTTCATGAGCTCCATTGAACTTGAGATTAAGGTAAGTAAGCCATTTAAAATGATAGCTGTTACAATAACATTACATCCCTCACAGTTAACAGCTTTCAACGTTAAACTCATCATTTAGCTACTCAATTATTCAATTTAGAAATGAACATTGTCAAAATATGGGCTTGATTTGTTAAAACGGGATTAGGATCTTCTATTCAACATGTCTTATCCCACTTTTCCTTTTACTATGTATTTCTAAGTAGTCCAAACTAACTTAAATAATAACTCATGTTGTCTTGAATTTTTATGGCAGACTTATTTAAAAAGTTAGTTTTATGATTTGTTAGGATAGTATTAGTATCTATGATTCTCTGATTAATTATATATTACTTAGTTTTTCTTGTTTTTTACAAAATAAAAGTATAAAAGATTGCTATGATATCCACATAGTTTTTTTTTGTTATTTAGAAAGGAACAAAAGAAATATATATAAAACATGCATGTTTACTAAAATGTAGTGTTCTTTATCTTTTGGCTATTTCAACACTATATTTTGGTTAAGAGTATCGGGTATGAATAGTACTACAACGTTGTAAAAGGTTTTCTTTAATTAAGGTAACTTATCATATTAAAGTTGACCATATGTAATATATGGTCAAATTCATGAAATTGTCATAAAAAAGTTGTTGAAACCTAATCTCAAATGATCATGATAACTTGATTGAACTTATATATTAGAAAATTATCATGATATATTGAGCAATTTATGATCATATTACTTCACAAATTGAATATAAAAAGATTCTAAGTTATGAGTTTTGTATTTTTGTTGTTAGAAGGACAAAATGTGCGTTGTTTAACCTCATTCTTTTTTATGTTTTTGTTAACAATTTGGGGTTATGGTCAAATCTGCTTAGGATACGTACCCTGCTATACCCCAAATAACCGAACCCATAAGCACATGATACAGGGATTCGACAATGTGCAGAAGCACACTTTTAGATAATAACAATACCATTCACATAGTTCATACTGAAGTTATGTTTGACTGCTGGCTATACTATAGTTATGAAATTTTGAGTACATATATGCAGAAGTACTTGCATGAAAGTCCATTGTGTATTTCTCCAACCACGTGTTTCACTTAATATATTATACTTTTGAATCATGTCTAAATTAACATCATTTTTTTCAGCATTGCGTGTAGTCACACTCACACATCTTTATGAAATGTTGTAATGATCTAATGCTTGGTTGTTATCTGTTGGTCAGATTAAAGAGATGGAAGCTAGTATTAAGCAACAAGAGAAGCTCGCGTTGCAAGCTTCTTTACATTTTGAAAACTGTACGTATCATCTCACTCTCACATTTTATTTTTTGTTATTTATTTTGTTTTTAAAGGTGATAAGTTCAGAATTAACAGATGTGTACGTTCTATCTAAAAGTTTCCCTTTTTTTAATTAGGTAAAAAAGAAGCAGAGGAACATCGACAACAATTGGCAGCCGCAAAAAGAGCTGCGGAATCAGTTGCAGTTATTACTCCGACTCTCGAACAAGAGTTTCTTCAGATGCCTACTACTATCGAGGAATTGAATGCTGCGATTCAAGATATTACGTCTCAAGCCAATTCTATTCTTTTCTTGAACCACAACATTTTGGAAGAATATGAGCGTCGTCAGAGAAAAGTAAACTTTTTTTTTCCCTCTTTAATAGTCATATTTAGCATATTTATACTTTGTTTTATTATGTTGATTTTTCCTTGACAGATAGAGGAGCTTTCTACCAAACTAGAATCAGATGAAAAAGAATTGGCTACTCGTTCACAAGAATTGGATTCATTGAAGGTTAACAAGTTTATCTTTAATTTAGAGGTGGCAATTTGGGTTAATCTGAGTTATCATCTCTAACAGATTAAATATATAAAAAGTACTTAAAAAGGAAAGCGGTCCTAGGTTTCTTAAAGTGTATTTCGGAAGCATAAAACATCCTAAATCATTTTAGTCCCAGATTTGGTATCTTTAAAAGATTATAATTAAAAACTTCGTGGCACACTACTTGGTAAGAATTTCACATTATTGTAGGGAACTGGGTTGGGTAAACCAGATTGGTACAATGGTTTCCCATTTTGACCCAACTATCATTTGCCACCCTTTAATCTATATTTATTAGACCTGCTTTATTTTATTGCTGCAAATACTATCTACTTTACTGGTATATTGATCTATGGATTTCTAAAAAGAACGGAAATTTTTAAACATTATATGATTTTTGCTGCTTCAGGGGAGATGGCTTCCGACGCTAAGAAATCTAGTTGCTCAAATAAACGAGACGTTCAGTCGGAATTTTCAAGAAATGGCTGTCGCTGGAGAGGTTTCATTGGGTATGTCTAACATAACAATTTTCATTTATCAATTATGCCTTCTTATTCTTTTTGATATATTCAAGGTTTCGTGTTTCTGGTTATAGATGAACGTGGAAACGATTTTGACAGCTATGGAATTCTTATTAAAGTGAAGTTTAGGTAATTGCAAGTCAACACTTTTTTCAGAGTCGATTTTTCTGAACTATCGTGTTTAAAATTACTTTTTGTTTCACAATGAAAATCAGGCAAGAAGGAGAACTTCAAGTTCTTAGTGCTCACCACCAGTCCGGAGGGGTAACAATGTCTTTTTATTAATTATATCGAATTTTGCATATTTTGCTGTTATATATGACCAGTTTTTCTAAATCATGTGTAGGAGCGTTCAGTTTCAACGATACTTTACCTTGTTTCACTGCAAGACCTCACAAACTGCCCGTTTAGGGTTGTTGATGAAATAAACCAAGGTTTTTAATTGTATATGATGCGTTGATGAGATGTTGTAATTTTGACTTACACTAAAATAACTATATCTTTCATATTTAGGTATGGACCCTATCAATGAGAGAAAGATGTTCCAGCAGTTAGTGAGAGCTGCAAGTCAAATCAACACACCCCAGTAAGTATACTTTCAGTTAACTTATCGCGTTTCATGATGAATTCTTGAAAGTTGTTAATGAGTCTTATGCTTATATAGGTGTTTTTTGCTTACTCCAAAACTGCTATCTGATTTGGAATACGGTGAGGCGTGTACGATTCTGACCGTAATGAACGGCCCATGGATTGACCAACCCTCAGAAGGTTACATATACGCTTTAATTAATTAATGCAATAATAATATTATGACATTATTATATTGTATGTTGTCACTTACAAATTTCGAATTCTGTTGCAGTGTGGAAATTTGGAGGGAGTTGGGGTTCTGTTATGGGATTAGTAGGAGAAAGCCATTTGATGACAACTGTCGAATAAATGTCTAGAGGAATTAGAAGCCGTTTATGAAGTGGATGAATTCAGTCTGTTTTTTGTTTTTTATAATTTTTTTTTTTTATCCGTCAGTGTGAAACTGTGAATGTATATATTAGATTCATTAGAACGGAAGTGAGTAATTAGCCTTCAAACTTTTGGTTACAGTTTGTAACTTTTGGATATATGTGGTCCGAAGTAGGCGCCACATGTAACTATTGTGTTATTACGCCTTTTTTGTTTATACATTTGATGTGGAATTAACATCAGGTTTCGTTCCTGTTTCTTGGTTTTAATGGCTTGTTTTACCCGGTATGGTCTCACTTTTATGTCTGTTTCTTCATTTTTATACTTTAATCTATATGCAGGAAGTTTTTTGGTTTTGAAAACCGGATATAATAACCGATTAACTGGTGGTTGAGAAGACAAACATGAATCCACACCGGTAGGGTTTTCACCACAGCGAAAAAACAAACATGATCTTGTTTCTATTTTTTAGTTTCATTTCTTCACAAACAGCAATTAGCATTAGTCGTTAGATTTGTTTGTCTTGTATATATTATATACACGTTATCATTATTTTGCGTTTGACATTTCGTTTCCTCTACCGGATGGCTACCAAGCAGTCTAAAAGGTCCAATCAATATATTATTCCTTACGATGGCTATATATTCAAAAATGATGCTAGTTTTGTTCAACATGGTTATTGCCTATGGTTGACGCATTGTAACCATCCGTTTTCTCATATAAATACATTAATAAATGAATGCATGAATTAGAACTATAAAAATTACTCCGTATTACCTAAAAAACATTGCTTCAAACGCGGATTGACTAATTAGAATTTTTGATAAATCGATCAGATATATGTATCGATTAATGTATACAATACAAATTTTTATAGTAAAACTTTGCTGAATTTATTAAAAAAAGGAAAAAGAAAAATAAGGTGGATATAACACCACAAACAAATACTCCGTAACAAATCGTCACCTAGGATATACGTAGTATAAAATAGTTAAGTATGTCGTTAGTTTTTTTTTCACCTCTAAAGAGAGACTGATTAAAAATGTATGGATAGTCCTGACCTATCTAATCTAGTTGGTCATCCACACAACCCTCTATTCATCTCTTACGAATTATTAACCCTTATATTTATATTTATATTTATATTTATATTTATATTTATATTTATATTTATATTTATATTTATATTTATTTATATATATATATATATTTTATATATTTTTTTACTAAAAGACACGTGGAAATGTGTAGTTTTAGTTGTTTTAGATTGTAGTTTCGAGTTTGCGTTCATACTACAATCGGTCCTTCAACTTTGGCTCAAATTACACAACAACCCCTCAAGTTTACACTTTCTTAAGGTACAAAGTGTAAAAATATAATTTTATTAAAATAAAAAAAACTAACTCCCCCGAATTTATAACGGGCCCTATCTTCTCGCTCGGTGCGAGTTAAATTTTTCCGAGACTACGGTTCAACTCGAAAAAGTCTCACGAACTCAACGTTAAGTTAAATTTTTCCGACAACACCGTTACACTCGAAATTTTTTTATGAACAAAACGAAACTAACTACGTTCGAAATGGACACTTTTTAAAAAACGCTTAAGACAACGACAACTAAAACGGCGCTTAAGACATGAGCCGTTTTTTCCTCTGTAAATACACAACGCTACGTTAAATATGAATACACAGGCCGAAAGCTCCCACCGCGTCGCGCGTGCCGGATCCGGACTAGTTTTATCTAATAAAGGAGGAATTTGCTGACATCACTAAAACTGATGCAACACATTATTGTTACATAATAGAAAACCCCGTGAGGATTACTTTATTGCTTATGCGTATTTATAGTTACATAGCAAAACCCTAATTGATAAAACCCTAATGGACCGAGCCCACAATACAATTGGGCTGGACCAATACTAATACTTTAACACTCCCCCGCAGGCCGAGCGGCGAAATCGCGAATGCTCGGACTGAAAGGTAACGCTAAGTACAAAATAAAAATAAATAAAAAATAACTCTTTTTTTCTTTTGTTTGATGCACCGAATAGACTGAAATTCGCGGATGTGGTTTCATATTGCTTGACTGCGTATTCCTTTTCCGTAGCGTTTTTTTTTCTATTCTTTTACGCCGTGGCTTGCTTTGCCTAAGGATTGAGCAGGACTTGGGCATATAACTTTTGTCGACGATAATAGTCATCTTCAACGCTGTAAAAGAGAGTTTTTTTTTTTTCCTTTTTTTTCCAGGGTTTGAAACCTAGTCAAGCTAGGCGGCTCAGCCCCACGCCGCTTATTATTATTATTATTATCGTTTTTTTGTTAACACGCTAAAAAATAAGAAAGAAAGGATGAAAACACATAGGCAGCATTCTGAAATTTTTTATTTTTTTTTTATTTTTTTTATTTACTATCATCGGAGCATTGAAAGGTAAATGCAGATTTTTTTTTTTTTTTGAATAAAAAATAACAAAAACAAAAATAATATGGAGTAGATGTAAGGTGATGGACAGCTAGTAAAACATTAAAGAAGATATGGTTTGTGATTTATGAAAAAAATAAGTTACACGGCTGGCAATTGAGGTGGCGGCAAGCCATCCTTAACTACGTAGTAAGAGAAGAAAATTAAAAAAATTTAAAAAAAAAAAAACAAAAAGAAAATAACAAATAGATGGTGACATAAGAAAAGAAACTTGGTTGCATTTGACGATGATTACACGAAAGTTTGTGACGGCTACGGATTTAATCTACTACGAATTATAATTTGAAGATATAATATAAAGAAGAAAGAAAAGAACAAGAATAAGAATTGGCGATGAATTATTTTAGATAGGGATACTTGAGGGGGCGGTATAGAGACAACGGCTGGAGGTGACCGAATAGGTCTTGGAATCAGACCCTAAGCTCTTGATACCATGTTACATAATAGAAAACCCCGTAAAGATTACTTTATTGCTTATGCGTATTTATAGTTACATAGCAAAAACCTAATTGATAAAACCCTAATGGACCGAGCCCACAATACAATTGGGCTGGACCAATACTAATACTCTAACAATTATCAGAAAGTTTATGCGGATAAATTGGTGACATCATTATGATTAATATCAAATATTTAAATAGGTAATTAGAATTAGATATATTAAAGCTGTAGAAATTTAAATACGTATAATCAAAAGATGAAAGTGTCCAACTCACGCCTCTTTTTCTTATTGGGTTACTGGTAGATGATTTTACTTCCCGAAATGTTGAGCCACTCCCCTTTACCCTCTATTTTAACCAGTGTCGTAAAAAACCCGATTACTCGTCGATTAATCTCCGATTAATCATTTTTAAGAGCAATCCGTTCTGATTTTCAAAAATCCGTTTAATTAAACGGTCAACGTCAATTGATGAGTCAAAATCGAATTTGGTAATCAAAGTTGGTCAAAGTAAAAAATGATTAACATTTTAACATGAATTTACTCTAAAACGTTATAGTTTTTGAGCAAAATGAATAATTTTAGACAATTATGTTAAAGTTTATTTTTATATTTATGATTTTTTCTATATTTACACATATAATTCTTGAAATATAATATTTAAATGTATACAGTACAATCCGATTAATCCGCGAATTAACGATTAATCCTTCAAAAGTCCTGACCGATTAATCCACGAATAGCGAATTTTGCAACCTTGATTTTAATTATTAGATTTACCGTATCTTAAACCATACTATATGAGTTAAATGGTACTCATATTAGTTAATAAACTGTGTACGAGGTATATCCAAAGGCTAAAACTATATTGGAAGGATAAAGAAGCTTGATCAATCACACATCGAAAAAGATTAGTTAATAAATCTACGTATTAAAAAGTATATGCATATGCATGTTAATAACAAAGAACATCTGTGACTTTTTAAAAATGTTTATAATGACAATTTTTAGAGTTGTCATTAACATATAAAAATAGATGTACATTTTAATAACTATTTTTTATACTTTTTACTATTATCTTTTTAATTATTAATTATTACTTGCTTATGATTATTTTTAGCGGTAGCAAAATGGGCATGTAATGGACTTTGCCATTAATAGAGTATCGTTGCTTTTTGATTTGAATGTTGTAAAACTGCGTTCCGTTTATTATTCCCGTCACTCTAAATTAGTTTCTTTGTCACATTATCAGGGAGAGGATGGATGGAAACCACGTAACTTTACGGGACTATGCGAGAAACTCCTAGCAAAAAGCCAGTCTGTGGTATTATGATGAACGTTAATTAATTTGTTGCATAAATAAGAAAATGTTACATTTTTCGATTTTTATTCATGATAAGAAAATATTATTTTTTTCTTTTATAAAAATGATATATCAGGTTGCTATAGACCCTAAAAGCTCGGTGGGCGTTCAATCTGTTACTGATGCAGTTGAATATCTTCATTATGGTAAAAGTGTTGGCAAGGTATGTATGTAAGTGCAAACATATCAAATTCTGTTTCACCTCACATCTATTAGAAATTGAGAAACCTTACCTGATTGATTGAATATGTAATTTTACTGCCAGGTGGTTGTTTGCATTGATCCAAGTTTCAGTCAACAATCGGCTAAGCTTTAAGGTTACTTATACTGTTAATAATAATAAACATAGAATAATCATATATGCACACACCAATAGATGCAAATTATTTGGAAATGACGTTAAGAAATCTTGGTGTGAATAGTATGTTTTCGCGACTAATATATATTTTTCTTACGTTTTTACAAAGACTCGAGAATTTGTGCTTGAAAGTTTGATTATGAAATTGAATTGCATCAATAGTATGATACATACAGTGAAAGGGATTTCTAAGTTAATGAATTATATATAATTTGTTGGTTTTATTGCTTTGGTTTTGGATTTTCACAAAACTTCTACCTTGTACAGTTTACATATTCGTTTGATGGGCAATTATTCTCCCCCAACAATAGTTACAAATAAAAGTAAAAGAAATAAAAAATGGCAAATGACTTTGAAGGACAATCTGAACAGTAACTATTTTTAGCTTTAGTATTTTTAAATAGTTAGTTGATTACTTCTTAATTTGCTTATTCGTATTAAAGTTATTACATATAATTTATTACTTTAGTTCATAGTTTTAGAGGGTAAACTGTGAAGTGATTTAGCTAGGAGTTTGTATTTTAAGTAACTGATTTAATCAACTATGATCTTTGAGGCTATCTCAAAGGAATCATAATGTTGGAAACTAAACTTGATTGTGGGCTATTTGTTTTGAATTTGGGCTTGCAAGTATACAAATATTTTGAATCAAGATTATAGTCCATTATGTAGAAACTTCTTGTAATATGTAGTAGTGAAAGTGTGTAGAATGTGTGTAGAATAATCTTGTAAAATATCTAAGTCTAGAATTATCATGAGAATACTTAGGAAATATCTAGATATTAGATGATGAAGTATCCTAGACTAGTCCATGGTGTAGTATAAATAGATGGATTCACCTCTCATTTGTAATTAAGCAACAAAGCACTTCAATAAGCAAATCAAGTAATAAACAAAGCCTTCAAGATCAATCAAACTTCTAAATCATCAATCCTCTCTTCCACAAATAATATACATAACCTCCTATTTCTAACAAATTGGTATCAAGAGCTTGGTTCGACAAGATGATGGCCAACAATGTCATCACATTTCCTCGCCTCACAAAGGATAATTATGATCGATGGAGCATCCAAATGAAGACCTTCCTAGGTGGACAAGACTTATGGGAGATTGTGGAGGAAGGCTATGAGGAACCTGCAGAAAAAGGTCCTCTCGGCAAGGAGAAAAAATTAATGAAGACGAACGATCAAAAGGCTCTTTCCATCATCCAACAAAGTGTAGATGATGGAGCTTTTGAGAAAATTGCAAGTGCAACCACCGCCAAGAAAGCATGGGAGATCTTGGAGAATTCTCACAAGGGAGTTGAAAAGGTGAAAAAGGTTCGACTATAAACACTACGAGGTGAGTTCGAATCCTTAAATAAGAAAGACTCAGAATCAATTTCCGATTATTTTACAAGAGTCTTGGCGATTGTCAATCAATTAAAGAGGAATGGTGAAGCTCTAAGTGATGTAAGAGTCATTGAGAAGATTCTTAGATCATTAGATTCAAAATTCGACTATATAGTCGTAGCCATCGAAGAATCTAAAGATCTAGAATCAATGACTATCGATGAACTCATGGGTTCACTACAAGCCCATGAAGAGAGGTTCAATAAGAATAATAAGGAGCCATTGGAGCAAGCTTTACAAGCAAAACTGTCTTTCAAGGAAGAGAGCAGTGAAAAGACTCATCAAACGAGTCAACGAGGTCGTGGTCAAGTACGTGGCCGAGGACGAGGACAAGGATATATCAAACGTGGAGGTTATAGTTCTTACAGAAATGAAGAAAGAAGTCAAAATTTTCACCCGACAAGAGGTCGCGGGAGAGGCTACACAAGTAGAAGGCCAAGGTATGACAATTCTCAAACCAAATGCTATAATTGTCATAAATTTGGCCACTATGCTTCGGAATGCGAGAAGTCAAACAATTACGTGCAAGAAAGAGCAAATTTAGTGCAAGAAGATACCGAAGCCGTGAAAAACACTTTGTTACTAGCATGCAAAGGTGAAGATAACGGAGAATCAAATTTGTGGTATCTCGACACGGGTGCAAGCAACCATATGTGCGGTGACAAAAACATGTTTGTGGAGTTAGACGAGGTAATTAGTGGAAATATCACCTTCGGAGATTCCTCTAAAGTCCCGGTTAAAGGCAAAGGTAAGATTCTCATCCGCTTGAAAAATGGAAGGCATCAATTTATCTCTAACTTGTATTATGTGCCTAATATGAAGACGAATATACTGAGTATTGGACAACTCTTAGAGAAAGGCTATGATATTCACATGATAAATCGTACTCTTTCTTTAAGAGACCAAAAAGGAGGTTTGATTGCTAAGGTGCCAATGTCAACGAATAGGATGTTCATGCTAAATATTCAACATGACATTCCAAGATGTTTAAAAGCATGTTTCAAAGATAATTCTTGGCTTTGGCACATGAGATACGGGCACTTAAATTTTGGAGGGTTAAAATTATTATCAAGTAAAGGAATGGTGAAGGGTTTGCCTCCAATTAATCATCCGGATCAAATATGTGAGGGATGCCTTCTAGGAAAGCACTTCCGAAACAGTTTTCCAACAGAAGCTTCTAGTAGAGCGAAGAAACCTCTAGAACTTATTCACACGGATGTGTGTGGACCCATCAGCCCACCTTCTTTTGGTAAAAATAGATATTTTATTCTATTCATTGATGATTTTAGTCGAAAGACATGGGTCTATTTTCTAAAAGAGAAGTCGGAAGCTTTTGGAATGTTCAAGAAGTTTAAAGCATTTGTGGAGAATCAAAGTGGTCTCACCATAAAGGCGTTGAGATCCGATCGTGGAGGAGAGTTCACATCCAAGGAATTCAAGAAATTTTGCGACAACAACGGGTTACGACGTCCTCTAACTCTTCCGTATTCACCTCAACAAAATGGTGTTGCGGAAAGAAAAAATAGGACCATTCTTGATATGTCCCGGAGTATGTTAAAGAGCAAAAGGATGCCTAAGGAGTTTTGGGCTGAGGCAGTGGACTGTGCGATCTATCTATCAAATCGCTCGCCCACTAGAAGTGTCAAGAACAAAACGCCCATTGAAGCTTGGAGTGGAAGGAAGCCCGGAATCTCACACCTTCGAGTGTTCGGAAGTGTGGCATATGCTCATGTGCCAGATCAAAAGAGGACGAAGCTCGAAGATAAAAGCGAGAAACTCATATTCGTGGGTTATGACTCAAGTTCGAAGGGTTACAAGCTATATAATCCCAAGAATGGTAAAGTAATCTCAAGTCGAGATGTGGTGTTCGATGAAGAAGCAACATGGGATTGGAATGTTCCCGAAGAGGAGAACTACGACTTTCTCCCTTATCCATTCGAGAGTACTGCAAAGAACGAAGAATATCTAGAAGTTCAAGAACCTTCTAGTACACCATCTCCGCACTCTCCACATACTCCAACCACTACACCTAATGAAGTGACACCAACATCAGGAGGAGAATCAAGTAGGCTACAACATCACACAAGGAGCATTGAGGAGTTGTACGAGGTAACACAGCCTATGGAGGATCTATCATTGTTCTGCCTTCTTGCCGATTGTGAGCCAATAAGCTATGAAGACGCAACAAAAAGTCAAAAATGGAAATGTGCTATGGACGAAGAGATTCAAGCAATCGAGAAGAATAATACGTGGGATCTTGCCACACTACCAAAGGGACATAAGGCTATTGGTGTAAAATGGGTGTACAAGGCCAAGAAGAATTCCAAAGGTGAAGTTGAAAGATATAAGGCAAGGTTGGTGGCGAAGGGATATAGTCAACGAGCCGGCATAGACTATGATGAGGTATTTGCTCCCGTCGCTCGTCTAGAAACTATAAGATTGATAATCTCACTTGCGGCTCAACATAATTGGAAGATTTATCAAATGGATGTCAAATCCGCGTTCCTTAATGGCCACTTAGAAGAAGAAGTCTATATAGAACAACCTTTGGGATACATCGTGAAAGGCCAAGAGAATAAGGTGCTAAAATTGAAAAAGGCCTTATACGGGTTGAAGCAAGCGCCTCGGGCATGGAATAGCAGGATAGACAAGTATTTCCAGCAGAATGACTTTACGAAATGCCCCCATGAGCATGCCCTCTACACCAAAGTTAGCAATGATGGAGATGTTATGATTGTGTGCCTATACGTGGATGACTTGATATTCACCGGTAGTAATCCCAAAATGTTTGAGGAGTTCAAGAAAGCAATGGTTCGGGAGTTCGAGATGACCGACATTGGACTTATGGCTTACTATTTTGGGATCGAGGTAAAACAAAAGAAAGAAGGAATATTCATATCCCAAGAAGGTTATGCGAATGAGGTGCTCAAGAAGTTTAAGATGAATGACTGCAAGTCAATGAATACACCGGTGGATTGCAATCTCAAATTGTCAAAAGATGATGAAGGATACTTGGTGGACCCAACACAATACAAGAGTTTGGTTGGAAGTCTGAGGTACCTAACCTGCACGAGGCCAGATATTCTCTACGGAGTTGGACTAGTAAGTCGATACATGGAAGCACCTACAATAAATTACTTGAAGGCGGCCAAGAGGATACTTCGCTACATCAAAGGTACGATTGACTATGGCCTGTTTTATTCGCCTTCTGAGCACTTCAAGCTAGTTGGATACAGTGATAGTGATTGGGCTGGAGACATAGATGATCGTAAGAGTACGAGTGGTTTCGTGTTCTATATGGGAGATACGGCGTTCACATGGAGCTCGAAGAAGCAACCCATTGTGACTCTGTCAACGTGTGAAGCCGAATTTGTAGCAGCAACATCGTGCACCTGTCATGCAATATGGCTCAGGAAGTTACTAAATGAGCTTAAGTTTTTTCAAAAGGAAGCTACGGAGATATATGTGGATAACAAGTCTGCGATTGCTCTAGCAAAGAATCCAGTCTTCCATGATCGAAGCAAGCACATCGATACGAAATACCATTTCATCAGGGAGTGTGTTACAAATAAAGAGGTGCAGATAAAGTACACGAAGTCATTCGACCAAGTTGCTGATATTTTCACAAAGCCTCTAAAACACGAGACTTTTCAGAGATTACGGAATATGCTCGGAGTGACGAAATCAAGTTTAAGGGGGGCTGTTGGAAACTAAACTTGATTGTGGGCTATTTGTTTTGGATTTGGGCTTGCAAGTATACAAATATTTTGGATCAAGATTATAGTCCATTATGTAGAAACTTCTTGTAATATGTAGTAGTGAAAGTGTGTAGAATGTGTGTAGAATAATCTTGTAAAATATCTAAGTCTAGAATTATCATGAGAATACTTAGGAAATATCTAGATATTAGATGATGAAGTATCCTAGACTAGTCCATGGTGTAGTATAAATAGATGGATTCACCTTTCATTTGTAATTAACCAACAAAACACTTCAATAAGCAAATCAAGTAATAAACAAAGCCTTCAAGATCAATCAAACTTCTAAATCATCAATCCTCTCTTCCACAAATAATATACATAACCTCCTATTTCTAACACATAACACCCGGAGATGTTTGTTGACATCCTTAGATGATAACAGCCGGAGAGGTTTCAGTTTTTGTGTTCTCAACTTTCATATAGGATAGAATAGTAGGTTAGTTTTATTGGTACATAATTAATTATTATAATTATATTTATATGATAATCATTGTACTAATTAAATACAGATATGGGGTTGACTACTCTTGGGATTAAGAAGACGCCTATAAGTATTCTACTTGAGTGTATGAACATCTGAGGGAGGGCTGACTACTCAGTCTATATTGATTCGATAGATGGTTTAATATAAGATTTGGTTCTTGTGACGCGATCACTCAAAAACGATTTTAATGGTTCACTCACCGACTTTAATTAAAGAACTCAAGATGAAATAAAAAATATATTAGTTCATGTAATCATGAAACTTTAAATAATTAATAGAGACATATTAATTATATTGCAAGACTAATTTCAATACCTTACTGAGAAATAATCCCGAAGCAGTGACATGATCTCTTGAGCTTGTAGGTGACTACTGTTAACACGATCAGTTAACTTTGATAAAGTTGGGTTTTCTTTTATAATAGTACTGTATTAAACTTTTTATTTCTATAACATTACTATAAGTTTCTTTTATAAAAGTATTAAACTTTGTTGTCCTAATGAGGTTGTAGAAAATTTAGTTGCAGCCAGTTGATGTAACGGACTATATATTCTCTGCTGGTTGGAGTAGATGAAGAAAAACCGAAACTTCTTCTCGGCCCAATAGTAAATTTTCAAAAGTAGTTCAGGAAAATAATGAGAAAAACTATGATTAGCTCAAAAGCACTGACAATGGCTGAAGACATTGGTGGGGTATCAATTCCAACCCAAACTACACTACTTGTGTTTTTATGGAGGCTCGTGACTTTCAGAGGTCAAAAAAATGGCATAAGATTTTGCAAGCGGTTAAATGGGTATGTGGTTATCTGATTTGGAGGAATCGCAACTCGAAAGTGTTTCAAAATAAGAGTAAATCGGCCACAGACATCTTTAACGAGATACAAATGAAAAGCTATGAGTGGATCTCCAATACAGAAATAGAGGAAAGAAGATATCAATCGAGTGACATCAATTGCTCATCCAAGCTACTTTGGTAACACTAACTTGCGCATAACGGGTGTTGGTTAGTAAGAGTTTTTGTAATAATGTCGGTATATAATACAATAGATAAACAGTGACGTATATGGTTCGTGCTCTCTGTTATAGGTAGTAAATTTGTGTATAGATAGGATGTGAGGTGAGACATGGCAGCATAAGCCCACATTATGCCTTTGATGTAAATATCCCTTTCAACTTATAAATAGCTGGTGTTTCAAAAAAGAAAAAAGAAAATTGTGAAAAGTAGGTCTTTAATTTTGTTAATAATTCTCTTAACATTAGCCAACGGATATGCGCGCAGCATGCATGTGGTTATGTATGCATATCTTTCAGCTTTCTTATAGTAGTTTTTTGGTCATGTTTGCTTTTGATTTCGAATCGTATGATGGTGTACCTCAAACCATGTAGATTTAGTTGCTTTTGTAGAATCGAGTACTAAAGTCATGGGTTAAACTGTGTGAGAGAACATTCTTCATTGATTGGTTTAAGGAGTGAGTTAAACAATACACTAAAAATTTAAATGAAGACGATGTTTTAATCTGAGCTCACGAGTTTGTACATGCCGCTTAAGAAGAATCGAACATATATCGATAGTCAACACCATTGATGTTATTATTCAGCACATTAACTCCGTAAGCAATGTGCATGTGTTAGAATGTTGATTAAATGTAACTTAATGCAATGTCTTTTGTATATGCATGTTACCATAATCAAGAATCCAATTACTAATTTTCTGTTTTGAACCCGCAAAGTTGCGGGTATTAAACTATTTATTAATGAACTTAAAGTTACTAAAGATAATATAATCATGACAAAATTGCTGAAATGGTCCATGTAGTTTGTAAAAATACTGATTTGGTCCCTATGGTTTTTTTTGTTGGATTTCGTCCTTGTGATATGCAAATGTTGTTGATTTCGTCCCTATGACTGACGGACGTTGAACAATTCTGTTAACTCCAATCACATGCCGCGCACATGAGGGTGTGTTAGTCATTTTACAATCTCCTTCATCCTTACCTTCTTCATTCTTCTATCATCATCCACATTCATTTCCATATCCTTCTTTCCTTCTTCCTAAATCAAAATCTTAGCAATTAAATTCATAACCCCACTCATTTTACATTAATAACAAGAATTCACCAAATTTGAAATACTTTTTGGTTAGAACCCACCCATTTCATTTTTCAGATCTGGTTTCCAGATCTGATTTCATCTCTCACCAACAATAACAAAATCAAATAAAAATTTCATATCACTATTTCATTTCACAAAGCTCACTAAAGTATAAACTAATGCTTCGTATCCATAAATGAAAATACAATTGTAGAATCACAAAACTATAATGTTCTATTTACCTGAACAAATGATACAAGCTACTCCATATCATTAGTCAACACTTTATCATTACAAAACTATTCCCTTCCGACCCCAACAACACATCGAACATGAATACTTTTCAGATCTTAAAATTATGTACATACCTTCTAGATGAGTAGACTTTTCAGATCTGAGTAGTTAATTTGGGATGTTAGGAATACTATAATATCTTAAAATGGTAACTGAAAACAAATGTAACAACTCATCGTCATGGTCGCCGGCGTCGGAACTTTGTGAACGGTGAACGTCGATTAGAAACATCATGAAGATATTAAACCAGGTGTACCGCGTTCATGGAATCGTATTTAATAATTTCACTTCGATTTTGATTTTGTATCCCTAAATGTGAAAATGTTACCAGATGACACGATAGTTGCAGATCTGAAATGGGTAATGGATTTCGTAATTGGATTTGGTGAATCGATAGTCTAGTTGATTCATGTAGAATTAATTTCGTAGGATGAAATTGGATTTTGTAAATGGATTTGGTGATGACAGCGGTGGTGGTGGTTGAAGACAGTCCGGTTACTGCAGTTGTGGTGGGACCGTCGCTCCTTGGTGGTGGTGGGTTTCAATGTGTTACCCATATTTTCCGTAAATGAAGTAAGAGATTTGAGAAGATGGAGATTTTAGGGTTACCAAAGCAAAAAAAAAAAAAACAGAAAATGACTAAAATACCCTCATGTCCATGGCATGTGATCAGAGTTAACGAAAATTTTTGACGTCCGTCAGTCGGAAGGACGAAATTAGCAACATTTACATACCACAAGGACGAAATCCATCAAAAAAATCATAGGGACTAAATCAATATTGAAGCGACCCGTCCTAATCCATCCGGACAAAGTCCATATCGATTACAAACGATTCACAATAGTTGGTTACATCGCGAGGTACTTGACCTCTATATGATACATTTTACAAACATTGCACTCGTTTTTAAAAGACAACCTTTCATTTACATCGAATGTTGACGGCATGCATACCATTTCATAATATATCCAACTATAATTGTCTTAATAATAATCTTGATGAACTCAACGACTCGAATGCAACGTCTTTCGAAATATGCCATGAATGACTTCAAGTAATATCCTTAAAATGAGCTAATGCACAGCGGAAGATTTCTTTCATACCTGAGAATAAACATGCTTTAAAGTGTCAACCAAAAGGTTGGTGAGTTCATTACTTTATCATAAACGATCATTTTCATAATTTTAATAGACCACAAGATTTCATATTTCCATTTCTCATAAACATACGTCCCATGCATAGAGACAAAAATATCATTCATATGGATTGAACACCTGGTAACCGACATTAACAAGATGCATATAAGAATATCCCCTATCATTCCGGGAAATCCTTCGGACATGATAAAAACAACATCGAAGTACTAAAGCATCCGCTACAACGGATGAGGTTTGTTAGGCCCAATAGATCTATCTTTAGGATTCGCGTCAATTAGTAGACTGGTTTACTAATTCTTAGGCTACCAAGCAAAAGGGGCATATTCGGCTTCGATCATTCAACCATATAATGTAGTTTCGATTACTTGTGTCTATTTCGTAAAACATTTATAAAAGCGCATGTATTCTCAGTCCCAAAAATATATATTGCAAAAACATTTAAAAAGGGAGTAATGAAACTCACAATACTGTATTTTGTAGTAAAAATACATATGACGACATTGAACAAGAGTAGGGTTAGCCTCGGATTCACGAACCTATATCAATTATATATATTAAAATATATAATCGTAATAGAACAAGTCTATGTTTTATTATTAATTGTTATGTTAGTAACTTGTGTGATGCCCCGTACAAAACCATCGTGTACGAATCATCAACAACAGGATCATTACAAAGTTAAGTACTATATGCTGTAATTAAAGAAGTTGTATTCACGATAAAAAGGTGATGTCATAACCGACATCAAATGTTTTACATTTCAAAAGCATGCTTCACTAAGTAGAAGCAAATAAATAAGTGTACGTGACCCCAAAGGTCGTTACATAACATAGTTTCAAAAGTAAATAAGTTTGAATGCAAGATAAGTAGTCATGCGATAACAACTCTAAGCAGCGGGTTCTACAGCACGACTAGTACACAGCGGAAGCAACCTCAAGCACCTGAGAAATACATGCTTAAAAACGTCAACACAAAGGTTGGTGAGCTATAGTTTAAGTATAACAGTATGTAAGGTAGGCCACGAGATTTCAGTGCTACAAAGAGCGTTTCAAAACAGTATGGTAAAGTATATGTTAACCGTGGGCACTTGGTAACTAACTTAACGTTTATACTCCCTGAAAGTACACTTGGCAAGTGCGTATGTCTACGAAGTATTAAACACTCGTTAAATGCTAGCGCGACTAGCCCGAGTGGGGATGTCAAACCCTATGGATCCATATCTAAGATTCTCGTTCACGGTTCAAAAACCAATGATTAAACGTTACCGAGCTAAAGGGAATGTTTATGCCATTGTATAACCCACACATATATAAGTTTAAGTACTCGTGCCTAGTATGTAAAACATAAAATCCGCATGTATTCTCAGTTCCCAAAATAAGTTAAAGTAAAAAGGGAATGCTATAACTCACAATGATATGTAGCGGTAAAGTAGTAGTCGGGAAAGGTGTGCAAGTAAATGGTCCGAAGTCCTCAACCTAAGTCAAATAGTACTAAGTCAGTAAATCGTCTTAATAGGTTTAAAAGTATGTAATTAAGGTCTTAATGGTCATCATCATTCATCATTAAACAAAAGGCGTAAGGTAGGTTTCGTTTATGAAAGTAGTTTAAAACAAAGTCTGACTTCAGTCAATCACCACGGCCTCTACCCTTACTGAATTAAGGTGATACCAGTGGCCATGGCTCCGTATATGAGTCCCTTAAGTGTGGTAAAATTTACAGAAGCAAACTCGTCTTAGTTTGACCGTGGCGACGGTCTAAGTGCGAGTAGGTCAGAAATTTCTGCACAACGTTAAAGGACATAGTAACGATCGGAGGGCCATAAATCCAAAACCGTAACTCGGATTATGATGAGTCCTATATGAAAAGTTATCTACTCGAAAATTTCTATCTAAAAATAAGGTTAGAACAGCCCAAGTCTACTGGTCTGTTCCAGAAGCATCAGGTCAGTAGGTTTTGGACAGAACAGTGAGTTTAAAAAAGGGTTCCGGTGGTCTTGGTGCTTGATGTTCATCATGGTTCTCATCCTTGATGCATATAACTTCAAGTGTACAACTCATTGATGTATCTACATCATCTTAACCAAGTCTTGACCATCATAACCCATGTGCAAGTCTAAGACATGAAGCACAACTCACTTAAGAGTTGTATGAAGTTTGATGAACCAAAGTTGCATCAAGGTCTTAGATCTAACACATACATGGACTATAAGACTAATAATAAGTTACAAACTTGAAAGTAAACTAACTAATCAAGATCATAAGTAGTAGAACATGGTTCTTAGTTTGATCTTGAAGATCCAAGACTCAAAAGTCTAGATCCAAAGTTATATTTAAAGAAAACTTATTTGTGTGTTCTTGAACTTTCAAAGTTAACTTAATTTGTTCAAGAGATATGAGATCAAGACTAACTTATAGTACTTGACCATATAAACTAACTACATGAAATTAAAGTGCATAATGATGAAGAAGTAACTAAGTAAACAAGAAAAGGTTCATGGTTGTTCATACTTTAAAGATTCAAACCAAAGTTTGATCTTTAGAAAGTAAACTTTAAAGTTTACTTCATGAGCTTCAAGTATGTCTTTAATCAACACATGGAACTTGCAACTTTTGAAACAATTGAAGTAGAATCATAAACTAGTGAGTTTATGTTCTTGTGTTCTTGAACTTACAAGATAATAGAAGAACCAAAACTAGAAAGTTAGGTTCTTGAAAGCTACTAAGTAACTACAATTAACAAGACAAGTAGTTAAACAAAATCAAGAACAAGTAACAAACAACAAATGATGATGATGATTCATGTATGTATTTAGTTTTAAGACAAAGGAAAGAAGAAGAGAAAAATGTACTTGTTACTTACAAAAATGTAGAAGAATATGAGAGAAAGTTTGAGAGAAAAGTGAGTGTGTGTGTGTAAATGAAAGAGTAATATGAATACAAGTGAGTATGCAGTGTAAAAAAAAATTCAAAACACCACTACATGGCTACCAAGGATTCGGCATTCAGCAGAAAAAAGGGAGGGGGAGGTTTGTTCTTTGGTTACAAGCTTGTAAAGATGACAAAAGTTGGATAAAATGGGTGTTTGCATGAGAATGAACAAGTAACTTGATTCCTTACTAAGTTAACTAACTAGTTACAAGTTAAAGTGATACTTACACTTTGAAAGAGTGGGCTAACTAAGCCCACTTAAAGGTAGGGTGGGCTTACAAGTCTTAATTCATGAGTCCATTAACTAATCAAAGCCCAAGTTCAAATAAATCACAAGTTAAACCAATTAAAGCCCAAGTAACTAACTAATAGCCTTAGTTAATTAAAATGATTAATAAATTTAATCATGAATGTAAATAATATCCAAAAATATTATTCGTGAAAGTTTCGGGTGTCACAAAGACGTTTCGGGCTCTTAAAAGTCAAGTACGGGCAATCAAGGCAACATGTAAATGTAATAACATACATTCGTTTAATCACATGTATTAATAATAATAATTATTAATAAATAAATGTTGGAAATTTCAGGGTCGTTACATTACCCACCTGTTAAAGAAAATTTCGTCCCGAAATTTAAGCTGAGGTAGATGGAGGAGTTGGGAAAAGGTGAGGATACTTTCGCATCATTTGATCCTCTCGTTCCCAAGTAAACTCAGGTCCTCGTTTGGCATTCCATCGTACCCGTACAATCGGAATCTTGTTGCGTTTCAAAGTTTTGATCTCACGATCCATAATCTCAACTGGTTCTTCCACAAAGTGGAGTTTGTCGTCAATAGTAAGTTCTTCCAATGGTATGATAAGTTCAGGTGCAGCAAGACACTTCTTCAAGTTCGATACATGGAAGGTAGGATGAACTGAGCTCAATTGTGCTGGTAAGTCCAAACGATAAGCAACGGGTCCAACACGTTCCAAGATTTCAAAAGGACCAATGTATCGTGGGTTTAACTTTCCACGTTTTCCAAAGCGAATCACACCCTTCCAAGGTGCAACCTTCAACATTACACGGTCATCAACGTTGAATTCAAAGTCTTTACATTTAAGATCGGCATAACTCTTTTGACGATCACGGGCAGTCTTAAGTCTAGCTTGAATCTGAGCAATCTTCTCCGTGGTTTCGTGGACTACCTCGGGTCCGGTGATTTGCTTTTCGCCTACTTCGGCCCAACAAATAGGAGATCGGCACTTACGGCCATACAATGCTTCAAAAGGTGCAGCATTAATGCTAGTGTGATAACTGTTGTTGTACGAGAATTCGGCGAGTGGCAAATGCCTTTCCCAGGCCTTTCCAAAATCAATGACACATGCACTCAGCATGTCCTTCAAGGTCTGAATCGTTCGTTCACTTTGCCCATCAGTCTGAGGATGATAAGCAGTACTCATGTCAAGACGAGTTCCCATGGCTTCTTGCAAAGAACGCCAAAATCTGGAAGCAAAACGGGGATCGCGATCGGAGATGATCGATAAAGGTACACCATGACGAGATACAACCTCTTTGATGTATAACTGAGCAAGTCTCTCCATTGTATCAGTTTCCTTCATCGCTAGAAAGTGTGCAGATTTGGTAAGGCGGTCAACAATAACCCAAATAGTATCGTATCCGCCCACCGTCTTTGGTAGCTTAGTAATGAAATCCATTGTTATCCTTTCCCACTTCCATTGTGGGATCTCCGGTTGCTGAAGTAAACCAGAAGGTCTCTGATGCTCGGCTTTAATCTTCGAGCAAGTCAAACACTTACCAACATAAGTCGCAACGTCCTTCTTAAGATTCGGCCACCAATACTGTTCTTTAAGGTCGTGGTACATCTTGCCCGCACCGGGGTGAATTGAATATCTCAATTTTTGTGCTTCATCAAGTATCAGGTTTCGTAGATCTCCATAATAAGGTACCCAAATTCTTCCGGCATAACATCGGAGTCCAGACTCCCTAACCTTGAATCGAGAGACAAGTATGTTTAGATGTTCGTGAGATATGTTCTCCTCCTTGAGAGCCTCAACTTGGGCTACTCTGATCTGGTTGTTGAGGTTCGAATGAATGGTGATGTTCAGAGCCCTAACACGAAGAGGTGCCGTCCTCTCCTTTCGGCTTAAAGCATCAGCTACAACATTGGCCTTGCCAGGGTGATAACGGAGTTCACAATCGTAGTCGTTGAGCGTCTCGATCCATCGACGCTGTCTCATATTCAGTTGCTTCTGATCGAAGATGTGCTGGAGACTCTTGTGATCGGTGAAGATAGTGCTCTTAGTTCCATACAAATAATGTCTCCACAATTTGAGCGCAAAGACAATGGCTCCAAGTTCAAGATCATGTGTAGTGTAGTTCCGCTCGTGAATCTTCAATTGGCGGGAGGCATAGGCAATAACCTTTGATCGTTGCATCAGTACACAACCAAAACCACTCTTCGATGCATCACAATAAACAACAAAGTCATCACTGCCTTCAGGAAGTGATAGGATAGGTGCGGAGGTTAACTTCTTCTTCAAAGTTTGGAATGCTGATTCGTGTGCGGGTTCCCAAATGAACTTCTTGCCCTTGTGAGTCAGCGCGGTTAAAGGACGCGCAATCAGAGAAAATCCTTCGATGAATCTTCGGTAATAACCGGCGAGACCTAGGAATTGGCGAATATGCGTCAGAGTAGTGGGGGTCTCCCACTTGCTGATGGCTTCAATCTTGGCGGGATCAACTTTGATACCCTGGTCGCTTACAACATGACCCAAAAATTGTACTTCCTTCAACCAAAATTCACACTTGGAGAATTTGGCGTAAAGTTGCTCTTGTCTTAAGAGTTCAAGCACTAATCGGAGGTGTTGCTCATGTTCTTCTTCGCTCTTAGAGTAGATGAGGATATCATTTATGAAGACAATAACAAACTTGTCCAAGTAAGGCTTGCAGACACGATTCATGAGGTCCATGAACACGGCAGGTGCATTTGTCAAACCGAATGGCATCACGAGAAACTCATAATGACCATAACGGGTCCTGAATGCAGTCTTCATCATGTCACTTTCCTTCACCCTCAACTGGTGATAGCCGGATCGCAAATCGATCTTTGAGTAGACACTCAATCCTTGTAGTTGATCAAAAAGATCGTCAATTCGTGGAAGAGGATACCGATTCTTGATTGTCAATTTGTTGAGCTCACGGTAGTCGATACACATACGAAAGGATCCATCCTTCTTCTTCGCAAACAGAACAGGTGCGCCCCAAGGTGAGAAACTTGGTTGGATAAACCCTCGATCTAACAGCTCTTGTAGTTGACTCTGTAATTCTTGCATCTCGGAAGGTGCGAGTCTATAAGGTGCGCGAGCTACAGGTGCAGCTCCTGACACTAAATCAATCTGAAATTCTAGGGCTCTCGACGGTGGTAATCCAGGCAATTCCTCTGGGAAGACATCGGAAAATTCGTTCACAATTCGAACGTCGTTCACGCTCTTCACCTCAGTTTCTACCGCTTTCACATGTGCTAGGACAGCAAAACGTCCCTTCTTCATAATCTTTTGCACTTTCACGCAACTAATGAGGTTCAACTTCGAGGTACATCTCTCTCCATAGATAACCAGTGGTTCACCATCTCCTTGTGGTATGCGAAGTGCTTTATCTCCACAGATAATATCGGCCTTTATCTTGCTCAACCAATCCATACCGACGATCACGTCAAAACTTCCCAGTTTGATAGGTATCAAATCAATTTCGAAATCTGCACCAGCTATGTTGATAATAGCTCCACGACTAATATGGTCAACCTTTTCAAGTTTTCCATTGGCGACCTCGACAAGCATACTCTCTTTTAACGGAACTAATGACCAATTAATCTTATCGCAAAAATGTCTACATACATAACTTCTATCCGCACCAGTATCAAACAAGACAGAAGCTAAAAGATTGTTGATTTTGAATATACCTGTCACCAAGTTGGGGTTATCGCGTGCATCCCTTGCATTAACATTGAAGGCTCTACCTCGGGGTGGTCCTCCGTCTTTTCGCTTGTTTGGGCACGCGTTTCTGAAATGGCCCGTCTGTCCACATTCGTAGCACTTCTTCGGTCCATTGGTGTTCAGTTTCCCATTCAAAGTGGTGACCTTGCAGTCCTTTCCGATATGCCCAGCCCGTTGGCACTTCTCACAGACAACATTGCAATACCCAGTATGGTGCTTGTAGCACCGCTTGCATTGTGGTAAGGTTCCTTTGTAGTTCGGGTTGGTGTTGGTGTTGTTGTTGGGATTAGGGTTTCCACCGTTGTTGTGCCTCTTGGCGGGGGTTTGATCGTAGTTTCTCCCCCTGTTGTTGTTGTTGTTGTGGTTGTTGTGGTTGTTATGGTTGTTGTCCCATTTCCTCTTTTCACTACTACCGGCTTCAAACTTAGCCTTCTCTGGCTCGTCAAGGATGATTTGATTCAAGAGAGTATGCGCCATGCGCATTGCTTCGGGAACATTCGGTGGTTTGGATGAGGTGACATTTCCTTTGATGGACTTAGGGAGTCCCGAGAAGTATTTCTCCATGCGCTTGAATTCGGGGGTGACCATGGTCGGACACATAAGAACCAACTCCAAAAACCTACGGTTGTAACTGTTAAGGTCGTTCCCTACAGCCTTTAACTGCATAAATTCGATTTCCATCTTCTGAATTTCGATTCTCGGACAATACTCATCAATCATAGCCGCCTTGAATTCCTCCCATGGCGTAGCATACGCCTCATCGATACCTTTCGCTTGAGCTAACGTGTTCCACCACGTTAGCGCGCCGTCTGATAGCGTGCAAGATGCAAACTTGGTCTTATTGTCCTCCGAACAGTTGCTAACTCGGAATACTGATTCAAGTTTTTCGAACCATCTGGTGAGACCAACTGGTCCCTCGGTGCCGCTGAAGTTATGCGGTTTGCAGCTCTGGAATTCCTTGTATGTACACCCATTTCGAACAGGTGGAATAACCGGTGGTGGTGGCGGTGGAGCTTCGAGATTTCTTTCTGCTAGGGCTGCAGCGACCCGTTCGTTGATCATGTCCTCAATCTGGGCGGCGGTAGGTGTGGATCTTCCGTTAGCCATGGTATTCTAAACAAAAATTTTGACCCAAGTCAAAATCCAGCATGCAAGTAGTAATAATACAGTATATAGTGACCAACATGGAATCAAAACATCATATGTTATTAAATAATGCATCTAGGTACAAATACCACAGAATCATCGTACAGCAATGTAAATAGAACATCGTGCAAGAATTAAATAATGCAAAGTTCCATTCATTAATAATAATAAGTTTCATACATCTGAATAAGTTCGTACAATACATATGAAATACATGAAACTATATCTAGATTACATCATGAAATCTAAATACAAAGTCCTACGGTGAAGGCGGGTGAACTGCTCCTCGAGCCAACTGCTCCTCGAGCTCAGTGACTCGAGCTCGGAGAGTCTCAACTCCCTCATCAGTTCCTCGTTAGAGGGAGCTGGTAGGGCAGGCGGTGCAGGTGGGGCGGGTGGTGCCGGTGGTGCTGATGTAGATGGTCCGGCTCCGGATGTAGATGGTACGTCCCTAGATGTAAGTGGTCCGTATCTAAATCTAGGTGGTACGTTTCTAGGAATAGTCAATACGTAACGGGGAACCTTACGTATCTGTGGGTCGGCAGGGTATGACACAACTCGTTTACGAGCAGTAACCCTACGACGATGGCCAAAAGCGTCAGTAAAAGCACGACCTCTATTCACCCCTGGAATGACGGTGCCGTCGAAATGGTACTGCTTCTTCGGTGGGGTGGAGGGTGCCTGAATAGGTCTATCAGCAGGATCCTCATCATCGCTGGAGTCATCTGATGATGAAGAATCGACGGATGATGAGTCATCCGAATCGTGTGGTGGTGACACAGGTAGCTGAGCTGGTAATCCGAAGCGTCCGAAGGCGGCCAACATCTGTCTGTGTCTGCCTGGAGGAATCACGACTAAACGTCCGTCGGGAGTGCGTCGCCAAGGCGTGTGCATGTGGTTACGAAATGACCCTTCCCCGAACTCCGCGGGGATCTCAATACCACCAATGCGGGGCTGTGACCTCGAGGGTCCGGGAGCGGACACTGGGGTAGGTGCACTAGTACCATCTCCGGAAGTGGAAGCGCCGGGATCACTAGTGGGTGTCGGGGCCGGTGTATCGGCAGTAGCAGCAGCAGGTGTAGCAGTAGGTAGGGCGACGGGGTCTGAGTCTGTATTGCCCGAAATGCCAGCAGGTGGAACATCCGAAATCTGAACAAGGAAAAATAAATTTTCCATGTCAGTATGTCATAAAGCAAGCAAATAATAGGCCAACAGTTTAAATCATGTATAACAGTAACTAGCATGGCAATAACAGCAATTCGTATGAAGGTAGCATGCAATCGAAAGCAAGTAGCATCATGCAGTAGTGAAATCATGTAGTAGCATACGGCATATAGCAGAAAAAGTAAGCAGTAGCATGCAGTAAATTCAGCGGAAACAAGTAAACTAGCAAGTTGTAGATTAGTCCTATTAGTGAATCCTACTCGGGTCGGTCTTAGACTCACTAATGCAACCTAATTCCCTACAACCAATGCTCTGATACCAAATGTGATGCTCCGTACAAAACCATCGTGTATGAATCATCAACAACAGGATCATTACAAAGTTAAGTACTATATGCTGTAATTAAAGAAGTTGTATTCACGATAAAAAGGTGATGTCATAACCGACATCAAATGTTTTACATTTCAAAAGCATGCTTCACTAAGTAGAAGCAAATAAATAAGTGTACGTGACCCCAAAGGTCGTTACATAACATAGTTTCAAAAGTAAATAAGTTTGAATGCAAGATAAGTAGTCATGCGATAACAACTCTAAGCAGCGGGTTCTACAGTACGACTAGTACACAGCGGAAGCAACCTCAAGCACCTGAGAAATACATGCTTAAAAACATCAACACAAAGGTTGGTGAGCTATAGTTTAAGTATAACAGTATGTAAGGTAGGCCACGAGATTTCAGTGCTACAAAGAGCGTTTCAAAACAGTATGGTAAAGTATATGTTAACCGTAGGCACTTGGTAACTAACTTAACGTTTATACCCCCTGAAAGTACACTTGGCAAGTGCGTATGTCTACGAAGTATTAAACACTCGTTAAATGCTAGCGCGACTAGCCCAAGTGGGGATGTCAAACCCTATGGATCCATATCTAAGATTCGCGTTCATGGTTCAAAAACCAATGATTAAACGTTACCGAGCTAAAGGGAATGTTTATGCCGTTGTATAACCCACACATATATAAGTTTAAGTACTCGTGCCTAGTATGTAAAACATAAAATCCGCATGTATTCTCAGTTCCCAAAATAAGTTAAAGTAAAAAGGGAATGCTATAACTCACAATGATATGTAGCGGTAAAGTAGTAGTCGGGAAAGGTGTGCAAGTAAATGGTCCGAAGTCCTCAACCTAAGTCAAATAGTACTAAGTCAGTAAATCGTCTTAATAGGTTTAAAAGTATGTAATTAAGGTCTTAATGGTCATCATCATTCATCATTAAACAAAAGGCGTAAGGTAGGTTTCGTTTATGAAAGTAGTTTAAAACAAAGTCTGACTTCAGTCAATCACCACGGCCTCTACCCTTACTGAATTAAGGTGATACCAGTGGCCATGGATCCGTATATGAGTCCCTTAAGTGTGGTAAAATTTACAGAAGCAAACTCGTCTTAGTTTGACCGTGGCGACGGTCTAAGTGCGAGTAGGTCAGAAATTTCTGCACAACGTTAAAGGACATAGTAACGATCGGAGGGCCATAAATCCAAAACCGTAACTCGGATTATGATGAGTCCTATATGAAAAGTTATCTACTCGAAAAGTTCTATCTAAAAATAAGGTTAGAACAGCCCAAGTCTACTGGTCTGTTCCAGAAGCATCAGGTCAGTAGGTTTTGGACAGAACAGTGAGTTTAAAAAAGGGTTCCGGTGGTCTTGGTGCTTGATGTTCATCATGGTTCTCATCCTTGATGCATATAACTTCAAGTGTACAACTCATTGATGTATCTACATCATCTTAACCAAGTCTTGACCATCATAACCCATGTGCAAGTCTAAGACATGAAGCACAACTCACTTAAGAGTTGTATGAAGTTTGATGAACCAAAGTTGCATCAAGGTCTTAGATCTAACACATACATGGACTATAATACTAATAATAAGTTACAAACTTGAAAGTAAACTAACTAATCAAGATCATAAGTAGTAGAACATGGTTCTTAGTTTGATCTTGAAGATCCAAGACTCAAAAGTCTAGATCCAAAGTTATATTTAAAGAAAACTTATTTGTGTGTTCTTGAACTTTCAAAGTTAACTTAATTTGTTCAAGAGATATGAGATCAAGACTAACTTGTAGTACTTGACCATATAAACTAACTACATGAAATTAAAGTGCATAATGATGAAGAAGTAACTAAGTAAACAAGAAAAGGTTCATGGTTGTTCATACTTTAAAGATTCAAACCAAAGTTTGATCTTTAGAAAGTAAACTTTAAAGTTTACTTCATGAGCTTCAAGTATGTCTTTAATCAACACATGGAACTTGCAACTTTTGAAACAATTGAAGTAGAATCATAAACTAGTGAGTTTATGTTCTTGTGTTCTTGAACTTACAAGATAATAGAAGAACCAAAACTAGAAAGTTAGGTTCTTGAAAGCTAGTAAGTAACTACAATTAACAAGACAAGTAGTTAAACAAAATCAAGAACAAGTAACAAACAACAAATGATGATGATGATTCATGTATGTATTTAGTTTTAAGACAAAGGAAAGAAGAAGAGAAAAATGTACTTGTTACTTACAAAAATGTAGAAGAATATGAGAGAAAGTTTGAGAGAAAAGTGAGTGTGTGTGTAAATGAAAGAGTAATATGAATACAAGTGAGTATGTAGTATAAAAAAAAATTCAAAACACCACTACATGGCCACCAAGGATTCGGCATTCAGCAGAAAAAAGGGAGGGGGAGGTTTGTTCTTTGGTTACAAGCTTGTAAAGATGACAAAAGTTGGATAAAATGGGTGTTTGCATGGGAATGAACAAGTAACTTGATTCCTTACTAAGTTAACTAACTAGTTACAAGTTAAAGTGATACTTACACTTTGAAAGAGTGGGCTAACTAAGCCCACTTAAAGGTAGGGTGGGCTTACAAGTCTTAATTCATGAGTCCATTAACTAATCAAAGCCCAAGTTCAAATAAATCACAAGTTAAACCAATTAAAGCCCAAGTAACTAACTAATAGCCTTAGTTAATTAAAATGATTAATAAATTTAATCATGAATGTAAATAATATCCAAAAATATTATTCGTGAAAGTTCCGGGTGTCACAAAGACGTTTCGGGCTCTTAAAAGTCAAGTACGGGCAATCAAGGCAACATGTAAATGTAATAACATACATTCGTTTAATCACACGTATTAATAATAATAATTATTAATAAATAAATGTTGGAAATTCCAGGGTCGTTACAACTTGTATGTTTCATTAGTAACTAAATTAACTATACTTATTTTATATACTTTAGATATATAATTAGTATTTATAATTATAATATTAATGTTGTTATGTGATGTGTTTTAAATATATTCTTATATAGCTATTTATTTGATAAAAATAATGTCAATAAAAAATTTGTATCTTTTTATGATAATAATAATAGAAATAATAATGATGATGATGATAATAATAATCATAATATTCATAAAATTAATAATAATGATATTCATAAAAATGATAGTAATATTCGTAAAAATAATAGTAGTATTCATTAAAATGATAATATAAATAATAAAAATAATGATAATTCTAATAATGATACAAATGATAGTTTTAAAATGATAATTTTAATAGTCATGATAATAATAATACTTATATATTAATAATAATAATAATAATATTAATAATAATAATAATAATAATAATAATAATAATAATAATAATAATAATAATAATAATAATAATAATAATATCAATAATAATAATAAAAATGATAGAAAGGCTACCTTAATGTCATAAGCCTTAAAAAAAAAAATTGCCCTGCTCGGGCTCGAACCCACGACCTCTTGCTAATCACCCAACACTCTAGACCGCTCATCTATCCATTACATTTCTGATTTATTTCACAACATAAATATATAACCCGTATTTCTATCTGTGCCTTTTTCTTCATTTTTAATCGATCATAATCATCATTTATATCCACTTCATCATCATGTAACATTGTGGTTAACTTTAAATTGTCACCAAATTTATCATCATAATCCTAATCACTTTCATAATTATGATCCTAAATTATAATCATAATCTTAATTGTATCTTCACCACTTGTTCTTCGTTATCATATCATGGTATCATCATCATTAACCTAATCATTATATACCCATCACGATCCTTATATCACCCCATCATCATCAATAAACTCGTTCTATTATGTACCACATCTTCATTCTGCAGCAGAAGTGAAAACAGATACAAAAAGGCAGTGCTGCATGCGACTAAACAGTTATCATATACAAGTCCACACAGCTAGGCCTAATTAAAACATCTCAGCCCACTAAATAAAACGAGTTTAAGGCCCAAGATAATTTTATTTAATCCCCATCGATCCAAAGATGTTTTAGATTTAATATAAGGCTCGTGAGATAACAGCTGGAAGTGGGGATCGATCAATTATAAGCTTTATCTAAAAAAAACACGTCCCTTTTTTCTAGTTCCATTGGTCGGCCATTAAGAAAAAGCATGCAATTATAAGTATCATCTTCATTCCTGATATTTGTTCATAAATAATGAAGCAACAAGGATTAATCGGCTGATTTCTTGGGTTTCAAACAACCAATAGCAGCCGCAGTTTTAAAAGGGATATCTTCAGTTTCAAAAGCATCGAGTACCAGCAGATTTTGTTTATGTTCAACGCAGAAAAAGGAGAGAGGGAGAGAGAGAGAGAGAGAGAGAGAGAGAGAGAGAGAGAGAGAGAGAGAGAGAGAAAGAGAGAGAGAGTGGACATGGAGTTATGGATGATGAAGCTGCGATGATGTTTACATGGTGACCGTGGTGTGAATTATCGCCGGAAACAGAAGTATAGTAGCTGCAGCAACGGCAGACTGAGACATAATCTTTTGAGCAACATATAACGTGTGGCGTGTGGTGGTAATTAAATGGTTTATGGCGGTGGATAACAATATTGGTTTTACAAGACAAAGAAAGAAAATGAAATAGAGATAGAAGTGGTTGTTCTTGGTGGCCAGAAGTGGTGGCGATGGAGTTTGAAGGGTTCACGTTGTTGGTGTCGTAGTGCTTGCAAACCGAAACTGAACAGTAGAAGATGGTGGTGTTGTCATGGTGATGGTAATTCTCGATTATCCGAATAACAAAACAAGGAAAAACAACAGCGTAACATAGTACCATGGTATCAGTTTTGTAATGGTGATGATGGTTGTAGTGGTGGGTATTGGAGGTACGTGGGTTAAACAGAAGTAGAACACAAGTATAGCAGCAGTGATTTAATTACTTTTGCCAATCATTAATAGTAATACATGTGAATGATTTAATCAGCCGTACTTGTTTCATATTATTTCTTGACCCGTTGTTAATCAGTAGCGGATAAAATTATTCGAAAAAATCCTAGATTTTTACCTTAATTATATTTATTTATTTTGGTCATTATAATTTAAAATTCATTCATTAACTATTAAATAAAAATTACATTAATTATTCACTCCCAACCCAAGATAAAATATAAAAAGTTTTAAAATATAATAACTAGGTCCTAAATACATTTTTAGTAAGACTAAAATTTATATAACTCATTTTCGTATCACCGTTTATATTAAAATTACATAAGTTTGAATTTCACTTGTTTAATATAAATCGGAACATCAAACGAGTATTATAATTATTTAATATTTATTTTTAATATAATTAATTTATATATATAGATATATTTTAAATAATAATTATTATAACATCCAATTTTTATTTTATTAATTTTTAATAACAACAACATATAACGCTTCAAACTATATTTTGAATTATTATTTATATATATACATATACACATATCTATTTACAATTAGTTGTTCGTGAATCGTCGAGAGCAGTCGAAGGTCAAATGAATATATGAAACAGTTCAAACTTTTTGAGACTCAACCTTACAGACTTTTCTTATCGTGTCGAAAACATATAAAGATTAAGTTTAAATTTGGTCGGAAATTTTCAGGTCGTCACAGTACCTACCCGTTAAAGAAATTTCGTCTCGAAATTTGAGTGAGGTCGTCATGGCTAACAATAAAAATGTTTTCATGACGAATATGAGTTGATAAATAGATTTTTATCATTATGGAGTAATGTGGATAAAAAAAAAATTCGATTATTCGAAGAGTACGAATGAAGCTATCACAAAAGATTGAAATAGGAAAAGTAAAGATTCGTCTTAACTTTTGGCAGAGTTAGGGTTGAATTCCGGAATTCAAAGGATTTAAAGAAAATCTTTGAAATCTAAAAGATTTGATTCTTTGGCGAGTAAGGAAATTAAGATCTCTATAATTAAATGCGGTCATCTGTCTTGATTGTTACGTCTGATTTTCTTTATAAATTAAACTCTTCCGTTCCATTATTCTCACCATTCATATACTTTCTTTCTTAGTTCATATATCTAAAAGATTGTGAAAATGCTTAATCCCGTTCTAATCCTTGATATTTTCCTAATTATCATTTCTGTCATCCTTCTTTTCAATTTTCCACCAGAAAAATCTGTTTACTTCTACTATTACCTTGGGGTGATACTATTCTTAATTCTACCGTGTCTTTATATTGCTATTCGTATTAATATCCACTGTTTGTAACCTCCGTATTGTTATTGGGCTTTATGTTTTCTCTTATATTTTAAAGTCCCTGCTTCTCTCTTCTATAATCATTGTCATCCACAGTTAATGCTCCCTCCTATTTGCTGCGATTTATACTCCAATTTCTATTTCGGAGCTTCATTCTTTTGTTTTCTCTTCTTGCCATTAATCACCGCATGTAATGGTCCAGAATTTGTAGATATGAATTTCAGAATGAACCTAGTTATTGTTCTAAGAAGGAAATTGTAATGGCACGATCTTGATTTGTCAAATTACCAGAATATCCCGGAAAAGAAGGAATCATCAAGAAAAATATTTTCTTGATATATTTAGAGTTTAAGTAGAATACAAGAGTTGTGTAACATGGTACATGATGACGTTATGATCTGTGAATCATCACCTTCCATTTAGAAACTCAGCATGACTTACTGTAATATGATCACGTTGATCAAGTGTCATTATATTATACTAACTCATGCATCAATTTCCAACACTACTTCAAAATCATTCATAATTCAAACTCGAATTTTAAAGAAATTTAGAAACTAAAATAGTTTCCTTTATGATGTAATATAAATAGCACGAAGAGATAAATAATTTCGGACGAGGATATTTATGAAAATATCTTCAAAAATATCGAAGATATTTATGATGATATTTTGGAAATTTCTAAATTCGATGGTTGATGAAGAAAGATTTTCCACAAGATGAGTACGGAGCAAGATATTCGTTGAAGGTTTCATCGGATCAAGAATTACCTGGATTCTTTAAATATATGGTATGGTCCTTGTATTTGGCCTTGGTCTCCTTCATGGTTTGCTCAATATGTTTTTCAGTACTAAATTTTCTATAGAGCGTTCCTAACACTGCTTTCTTTATCATCAAACTTTTGACCGTTTATTTCATCTACAATTTTTCTGTTTCCTCTACATTTAATGCTACGATAACTGAATCATCGGTTATCAATCCGAGGTGGTTTCAGGAGGATTGTGTTTTTAGATGATTAAACGCTGATGGTAATATGGTGGAATATAAAAGGGTTCCCGGTAACAATAAAAGAGCATACATGTATATCAAGGTGTTAATAAGGTTGTTTTGAACGAAAAGTCGAAGTTGACTTGCTGAAGCTGTGACAAAATTTGCTACTTTGAAAGGAATTACCAAGTTATTTTGGGTAATAATAACACTAAAGGAATTAGCACAGATACGTGTTAAACGTTTAGTCAGGTTCCAAGTGTTTTCAGGTGTATAACTGTATGCATCAATCTTTTCTACCGTAGTTGAAGTGCGGTTGGTTCATCCTCTAGATTGAGGTGTTTTCAAGAATCATGAAAGGTTTGAACGCAGATTGTAATCGTCAAGATACAAATGAGGTTTAAGATGAGATCAAGTGGCAAACTTGAAGAATTGTTTAATTTCATATGTTATAATCAATATTTTAATTCATTTTAATTGTCCAATGTTATTAGTCCACAGTCGATAGTCCACAGTTAACAGTCTAATAATTCATATATAGTTTAATATATAATATTCGAATTAATTAATACGTATCGTGATCCGTGTACATGTCTCAGACTCGATCACAACTCAAATTATATATATTATTGTAGAATCAACCTCAACCCTGTATATCTAACTCTATCATTACTGCATATAGAGTGTCTATGGTTATTCCAAATAATATATATAAGTGCGTCGATATGATATGTCAAAACCTTGTATACGTGTCCCGATATTTAAAATGTGTAAATAACAGTATTTAAATGACGATAAATAAAGTGCGTAAAATAAATAACAGAATGTAAATGACAATAAATAAAATTGCGAGAATTAAATTGCGATAAAATAAATTGCGATAATTAAATGTACAATAAGGAATTAACAGTTAGCTATGAACAGTTAGCTAGGATTTTGTTAGAGTGAATTCTTAACAAAATTTCTCATAGTTAATTTGTTTGTTTCTAACAAATTTTATTTTATCCAATGTTTTCTTCATTATGCCACTTGTTAGATTCTGATAAATCAAAATTCAAATAGGAAATTAGATGAAAATGGTTATTCTGTGGTGAACGGATTTGTATATCGGTGGATGTAAGTAGGATAGTAAATGAATGTTGAATCAGATTGGAAGAATGTACAGTGTAACTTATTAATGTGAAATCTAAATATTCTAGGGTATTACCTACCCGTTAAAATATTTTCACCATTACCAGTTTGTATAAAAGAATTTTTAATTACAATCCTTATGAAAATATACTTACATATATATTTTCCTCAGATGTAATCATGAATTTAATGAGTTAATATGATATTAACTCATCTGATTTACTGAGGTTACATAACCATCATGTTGAACGAAGATAAATGATGTAGAACGTCATGTAGAACGGTGATTATACTCGAAGTACAGAATGAGATGTTGATGCATGGATTATTGATGGTACTGGTGCTATTATTGATGGTACTGTTTGTGCCGGTGATGTTGCTGAAGCTGGTAGATTTTGCACCATATTCTCCAAGGCTACTACTCGGGCGCGAAGTTCGTTGACTTCTTCTTTTATTTCGGGATAATTGTCGATCAGATCGAGCAGATGAAAAAAAAATTAAAATTTTAGATAGAATATAATCGTGGCGAAATATTTGGGAAATGAGGGTGAAAATGGTATTACGAACAGGTTCGTCGATAAGTGCTTCAGGTTCATTACCAAAAGGGCAATGTGGTGGATGGAAAGGATCGCCTTCCTCTTGTCTCCAATGATTGAGGAGACTACAAATTCACCAGATGAATTGGGGATGGCTGATTGGTTGATTCATTCTGGTCACACTGCTTCCGGAGCTCAAGTGAAACTCCATATCGTAATCCGAGGGACTTGAACTAGTGGTGAGTTCCATTTCGTACGATTGAATAAGGGATTTTTCAAAATAAAATAATTTTCGGATATTGGATGATATTCTAATTATAAAAGACTTTGTAGATTGCGGAGGAAGTTACAGAATATGCGAAGCAAAGTTTACAGTATTAGATACGCTAAGATATGAATTAGCAGATACGCTAAGATATGAATTTTGTCTATACACTATTCAAGCAATCAATGCAGTAAGATATGTCTAGACTAAAGAATGATAAGCAAGTGATTCCCCAAGAATGATAAGCCGGTAATTTTTGACACGAAATGATAAGCAAAAGTTTTGACATGCAGACACGGTCGAAGTCCAGACTCACTAATGCATCTAAGCAACTATCAGTTAGACACACTAATGCAAGACCTGGTTCATTAAGACCATCGCTCTGATACCAACTGAAGCGACCCGTCCTAATCCATCCGGACAAAGTCCATATCGATTACAAACGATTCACAATAATTGGTTACATCGCGAGGTACTTGACCTCTATGTGATACATTTTACAAATATTGCATTCGTTTTTAAAAGACAACCTTTCATTTACATCGAATGTTGACGGCATGCATATCATTTCATAATATATCCAACTATAATTGACTTAATAATAATCTTGATGAACTCAACGACTCGAATGCAACGTCTTTCGAAATATGCCATGAATGACTTCAAGTAATATCCTTAAAATGAGCTAATGTACAGCGGAAGATTTCTTTCATACCTGAGAATAAACATGCTTTAAAGTGTCAACCAAAAGGTTGGTGAGTTCATTAGTTTATCATAAACGATCATTTTCATAATTTTAATAGACCACAAGATTTCATATTTCCAATTCTCATAAACATACGTCCCATGCATAGAGACAAAAATATCATTCATATGGATTGAACACCTGGTAACTGACATTAACAAGATGCATATAAGAATATCCCCTATCATTTCGGGAAATCCTTCGGACATGATAAAAACAACATCGAAGTACTAAAGCATCCGCTACAACGAATGGGGGTTGTTAGGCCCAATAGATCTATCTTTAGGATTCGTGTCAATTAGTAGACTGGTTTACTAATTCTTAGGCTACCAAGCAAAAGGGGCATATTCGGCTTCGATCATTCAGCCATATAATGTAGTTTCGATTACTTGTGTCTATTTCGTAAAACATTTATAAAAGCGCATATATTCTCAGTCCCAAAAATGTATATTGCAAAAGCATTTAAAAAGGAAGTAATGAAACTCACAATACTGTATTTTGTAGTAAAAATACATATGACGACATTGAACAAGAGTAGGGTTGGCCTCGGATTCACGAACCTATATCAATTATATATATTAAAACATATAATCATAATCGAACAAGTTTATATTTTATTATTAATTGTTATGTTAGTAACTTTAGTAACTAAATTAACTATACTTATTTTATATACTTTAGATAAATAATTAGTATTTATAATTATAATATTAATGTTGTTATGTGATGTGTTTTAAATATATTCTTATATAGCTATTTATTTGATAAAAATAATGTCAATAAAAAATTTGTATCTTTTTATGATAATAATAAAAGTAATAATAATAATGATGATGATAATAATAATCATAATATTCATAAAATTAATAATAAATATATTCATAAAAATGATAGTAATATTCGTAAAAATAATAGTAGTATTCATTAAAATAATAATATAAATAATATAAATAATGATATTTCTAATAATGATACAAATGATAGTTTTAAAATGATAATTTTAATAGTCATGATAATAATAATAATACTTATATATTATTATTAATAATAATAATAATAATAATAATAACAATAATAATAATAATAATAACTCTACTAATATCAATAATAATAATAAAAATGATAGAAAGGCTACCTTAATGTCATAAGCTTTAAAAAAAAAAAATGCCCCTGCTCGGGTTCAAACCCACGACCTCTTGCTAATCACCCAACACTCTAGACCGCTCATCTATCCATTACATTTCTGATTTATTTCACAACATAAATATATAACCCGTATTTCTATCTGTGCCTTTTTCTTCATTTTTAATCGATCATAATCATCATTTATATCCACTTCATCATCATGTAACATTGTGGTTAACTTTAAATTGTCACCAAATTTATCATCATAATCCTAATCACTTTCATAATCATGATCCTAAATTATAATAATAATCTTAATTGTATCTTCACCACTCGTTCTTCGTTATCATATCATGGTATCATCATCATTAACCTAATCATTATATACCTATCACGATCCTTATATCACCCCATCATCATCAATAAAATCGTTCTATTATGTATCACATCTTCATTCTGCAGCAGAAGTGGAAACAGATACAAAAAGGTAGTGCTGCATGCGACTAAACAGTTATCATATACAAGTCCACACAGCTAGGCCTAATTAAAACATCTCAGCCCACTAAATAAAATGAGTTTAAGGCCCAAGATAATTTTATTTAATCCCCATCGATCCAAAGATGTTTTAGATTTAATATAAGGCTCGTGAGATAACAGCTGGAAGTGGGGATCGATCAATTATAAGCTTTATCTAAAAAAAACACGTCCCTTTTTTCTAGTTCCATTGGTCGGCCATTAAGAAAAAGCATGCAATTATAAGTATCATCTTCATTCCTAATATTTGTTCATAAAATAATGAAGCAACAAGGATTAATCAGCTGATTTCTTGGGTTTCAAACAACCAATAGCAGCCGCAGTTTTAAAAGGGATATCTTCGGTTTCAAAAGCATCGAGTACCAGCAGATTTTGTTTATGTTCAACCGGCAAGTGCTTCAGGTTCATTACCAAAAGGGCAATGTGGTGGATGGAAAGGATCGCCTTCCTCTTGTCTCCAATGATTGAGGAGACTACAAATTCATCAGATGAATTGGGGATGGCTGATTGGTTGATTCATTCTGGTCACACTGCTTCTGGAGCTCAAGTGAAACTCCATATCGGAATCCGAGGGACTTGAACTAGTGGTGAGTTCCATTTCGTATGATTGAATAAGGGATTTTTCAAAATGAAATGATTTTCGGATATTGGATGATATTCTAATTATAAAAGATTTCGTAGATTGCGGAGGAAGTTACAGAATATGCGAAGCAAAGTTTACAGTATTAGATACGCTAAGATATGAATTAGCAGATACGCTAAGATATGAATTTTGTCTATACACTATTCAAGCAATCAATGTAGTAAGATGTGGCTAGACTTAAGAATGATAAGCAGGTGATTCCCTAAGAATGATAAGCAGGTAATTTTTGACACGAAATGATAAGCAAAAGTTTTGACATGCAGACACGGTCGAAGTCCAGACTCACTAATGCATCTAAGCAACTATCAGTTAGACACACTAATGCAAGACCTGGTTCATTAAGACCACCGCTCTGATACCAACTGAAGCGACCCGTCCTAATCCATCCAGACAAAGTCCATATCGATTATAAACGATTCACAATAGTTGGTTACATCGCGAGGTACTTGACCTCAATATGATACATTTTACAAACATTGCATTCGTTTTTAAAAGACAACCTTTCATTTACATCGAATGTTGATGGCATGCATATCATTTCATAATATATCCAACTATAATTAACTTAATAATAATCTTGATGAACTCAACGACTCGAATGCAACGTCTTTCGAAATATGCCATGAATGACTTCAAGTAATATCCTTAAAATGAGCTAATGCACAGCGGAAGATTTCTTTCATACCTGAGAATAAACATGCTTTAAAGTGTCAACCAAAAGGTTGGTGAGTTCATTAGTTTATCATAAACGATCATTTTCATAATTTTAATAGACCACAAGATTTCATATTTCCAATTCTCATAAACATAGTCCCATGCATAGATACAAAAATATCATTCATATGGATTGAACACCTGGTAACCGACATTAACAAGATGCATATAAGAATATCCTCTATCATTTCGGGAAATCTTTCAGACATGATAAAAACAACATCGAAGTACTAAAGCATCCGCTACAATGGATGGGGTTTGTTAGGCCGAATAGATCTATCTTTAGGATTCACGTCAATTAGTAGACTGGTTTACTAATTCTTAGGCTACCAATCAAAAGGGGTATATTCGGCTTCGATCATTCAACCATATAATGTAGTTTCGATTATTTGTGTCTATTTCGTAAAACATTTATAAAAGCGCATGTATTCTTAGTCCCAAAAATATATATTGCAAAAGCATTTTAAAAGGGAGTAATGAAACTCACAATAATGTATTTTGTAGTAAAAATACATACGATGACATTGAACAAGAGTAGGGTTGGACTCGGATTCACGAACCTATATCAATTACATATATTAAAACATATAATCGTAATCGAACAAGTTTATGTTTTATTATTAATTGTTATGTTAGTAACTTGTATGTTTCATTAGTAATTAAATTAACTATACTTATTTTATATACTTTAGATAAATAATTAGTATTTATAATTATAATATTAATGTTGTTATGTGATGTGTTTTAAATATATTCTTATATAGCTATCTATTTGATAAAAATAATGTCAATAAAAAATTTGTATCTTTTTATGATAATAATAATAGTAATAATAATAATGATGATGATAATAATAATCATAATATTCATAAAATTAATAATAATGATATTCATAAAAATGATAGTAATATTCGTAAAAATAATAGTAGTATTCATTAAAATAATAATATAAATAATAAAAATAATGATAATTCTAATAATGATACAAATGATAGTTTTAAAATGATAATTTTAATAGTCATGATAATAATAATACTTATATATTAATAATAATAATAATAATAATAATAATAATAATAATAATAATAATAATAATAATAATAATAACTCTAATAATATCAATAATCATAATAAAAATGATAGAAAGGCTACCTTAATGTCATAAGCCTTAAAAAAAAAATGCCCCTGCTCGGGCTTGAACCCACGACCTCTTGCTAATCACCCAACACTCTAGACCGCTCATCTATCCATTACATTTCTGATTTATTTCACAACATAAATATATAACCCGTATTTCTATATGTGCCTTTTTCTTCATTTTTAATCGATCATAATCATCATTTATATCCACTTCATCATCATGTAACATTGTGGTTAACTTTAAATTGTCACCAAATTTATCATCATAATCCTAATCACTTTCATAATCATGATCATAAATTATAATCATAATCTTAATTGTATCTTCACCACTCGTTCTTCGTTATTATATCATGGTATCATCATCATTAACCTAATCATTATATACCCATCATGATCCTTATATCACCCCATCATCATCAATAAAATCGTTCTATTATGTACCACATCTTCATTCTGCAGCAGAAGTGGAAACAGATACAAAAAGGTAGTGCTGCATGCGACTAAACAGTTATCATATACAAGTCCACACAGCTAGGCCAAATTAAAACATCTCAGCCCACTAAATAAAATGAGTTTAAGGCCCAAGATAATTTTATTTAATCCCCATCGATCCAAAGATGTTTTAGATTTAATATAAGGCTCGTGAGATAACAGCTGGAAGTGGGGATCGATCAATTATAAGCTTTATCTAAAAAAAAACACGTCCCTTTTTTCTAGTTCCATTGGTCGGCCATTAAGAAAAAGCATGCAATTATAAGTATCATCTTCATTCCTGATATTTGTTCATAAAATAATGAAGCAATAAGGATTAATCGGCTGATTTCTTGGGTTTCAAACAACCAATAGCAGCCGCAGTTTTAAAAGGATATCTTCAGTTTTAAAAGCATCGAGTACCAACAGATTTTGTTTATGTCCAACGTAGAAAAATGGGAGAGAGAGAGAGAGAGAGTGGACATGGAGTTATGGATGATGAAGCTGCGATGATGTTTACATGGTGACCTTGGTGTGAATTATCGCCGAAAACAGAAGTATAGTAGCTGCAGCAACGGCAGATTGAGACAGAATCTTTCGAGCAACATATAACGTGTGGCGTATGCTGGTAATTAAATGGTTTATGGTGGTGGATAACAGTATTGGTTTTACAAGACAAAGAAAGAAAATGAAATAGAGATAGAAGTGGTTGTTCTTGGTGGCCAGAAGTGGTGGCGATGTAGTTTGAAGGGTTCACGTTGGTGGTGTCGTAGTGCTTGCAAACCAAAACTGAATAGTAGAAGATGGTGATGTTGTCATGGTGATGGTGATTCTCGATTATCCGAATAACAAAACAAGGAAAAACAACAGCGTAGCATAGTACCATGGTATCGGTTTTGTAATGGTGATGATGGTTGTAGTGGTGGGTGTTGGAGGTTCGTGGGTTAAACAGAAGTAGAACACAAGTATAGCAACAGTTGTAGCAAAAATGGTGGGAAGGTTTCATGTCGTTCTTGAGTGGGTTAAGGCGGTGTTGTGTGTCGATGGTGAGTATTGGGGATTGAAGAAGAAGAAGAAGTATAGAGATAGGTTGTTATATATTTATCTATCTCACTGGTTATGTATGTATATAGATTTCTATATATGTAAAAGTTATATAGATAAGTCATGAAAGAATTAGACAAAATCAACAACAGTGATTTAATTACTTTTGCCAATCATTAATAGTAATACATGTGAATGATTTAATCAGCCGCCCTACTTGTTTCATATTATTTCCTGACCCGTTGTTAATCAGTAGCGGATAAAATTATTCAGAAAAATCCTAGATTTTTACCTTAATTATATTTATTTATTTTGGTCATTATGATTTAAAATTCATTCATTAACTATTAAATAAAAATTACATTAATTATTCACTCCCAACCCCAGATAAAATATAAAAAGTTTTAAAATATAATAACTAGGTCCTAAATACATTTTTAGTAAGACTAAAATTTATATAACTCATTTTCGTATCACCGTTTATTTTAAAATTACATAAGTTTGAATTTAACTTGCTTAATATAAATCGAAACATCAAACGAGTATTACAATTATTTAATATTTATTTTTAATATACTTAATTTATATATATAGATATATTTTAAATAATAATTATTATAACATCCTATTTTTATTTTATTAATTTTTAATAACAACAACATATAACGCTTCAAACTATATTTTGAATTATTATTTATTTATACATACACACATATCTATTTACAATTAGTTGTTCGTGAATCGTTGAGAGCAGTCGAAGGTCAAATGAATATATGAAACAGTTCAAACTTTTTGAGACTCAACCTTACAGACTTTGCTTATCGTGTCGGATGAAATGTCCCGTTCATATTGATTATAAACGTTCCATATTAATTGATTTCGTTGCGAGGTTTTGACCTCTACATGAGACGTTTTTCAAAGACTACATTCATTTTTAAAACAACCATAACCTTTATTTTATCAATAAAGGTTTCAAAAGCATTACGTAGATTATTAAATAATGATAATCTAAAATATACTGTTTACACACGATCATTACATAATGGTTTACAATAGAAATATATTACATCGACATACGTTTCTTGAATGCAGTTTTTACATAATATCATACAAACATGGACTCCAAATCTCGTCCTTATTTTAGTATGCAACAGCAGAAGCTCTTAGTATTCACCTGAGAATAAACATGCTTTAAACGTCAACAAAAATGTTGGTGAGTTATATGTTTAACCTATATATATCAAATCGTAACAATAGACCACAAGATTTCATATTTCAATATACATCCCATACATAGAGATAAAAATCATTCATATGGTGAACACCTGGTAACCGACATTAACAAGATGCATATATAAGAATATCCCCATCATTCCGGGACACCCTTCGGATATGATATAAATTTCAAAGTACTAAAGCATCCGGTACTTTGGATGGGGTTTGTTAGGCCCAATAGATCTATCTTTAGGATTTGCATCAATTAGGGTGTCTGTTCCCTAATTCTTAGATTACCAGACTTAATAAAAAGGGGCATATTCGATTTCGATAATTCAACCATAGAATGTAGTTTCACGTACTTGTGTCTATTTTGTAAATCATTTATAAAACCTGCATGTATTCTCATCCCAAAAATATTAGATTTTATAAGTGGGACTATAACTCACTTTCACAGATTTTTTACTTCGTCGGGAAGTAAGACTTGACCACTTGTTGATTCACGAACCTATAACAATATATACATATATATCAAAGTATGTTCAAAATATATTTACAATACTTTTAATACATTTTGATGTTTTAAGTTTATTAAGTCAGCTGTCCTTGTTAGTAACCTACAACTAGTTGTTCACAGTTAGATGTACAGAAATAAATCGATAAATATTATCTTGAATCAATCCACGACCCAGTGTATATGATGTCAAAGCTAAGGGGTATAAAATACTATTAAATTTTACAAGGAAATACTATTAAATACGATACAATTTTACTCAAGATATTTATTTATTTATTTATTGAATAGATATACTTAAACCTTGCTACAACAATTATAGGCAATGTACCTAATCGTAAAGTAGTGTAGTTTTTAGTAAGTCCGGTTCGTTCCAAAGGGAAAATCTTTTAATCAAAGCTTAACGCTATATTAGTTTAATTTATAAAAATACAAATATATATATAAGTAATATTATTATTATAAAGGGAGTTTTTACCGTTTAATGACCGGTTTGTCGATTTTAAAACTTTAGTCGCAGTTAAAACCAAATGTAAAATATTAAATAAATAAAAGACTTAATTTAAAGCGTAAAGTAAATAACGATAATGAAATTGCGAATAATAAAAGTGCGATAAAATAAACTTGCGATAATTAAAAAGTACGATAATTAAAAGTGCAATTAAGTACAATAACAATAAATAAAAATGCGATAATTAGAAGTGCAATTAAATATAAAATAAAGGAAATTAAATATGAAATAAGATAATTATGCTTATTTAAACTTCCGTAATCATGATGTTTGACGTGTTGATTTTAGCTTTATGCCCATGGGTTAATTGTCTTTTGTCCTGGATTATTTAATATGTCCGTCTGGTTTTTGTCCATAACAGTCCATCAGTCATAAATATAAAGTGCGAGTGTCCTCGTCAAATTATCCTTATGCCCGAAGTCAAATATTCCAACTAATTGGGGACTTAAACTGTAACAAGATTTTAATACTTTGTTTAATAATTACACCAGGATGTCGACTGAGTGTAACCCAAGGTTTTAATACTTTGTTATCAATTATGCCAAGTGTCCTTGTACATAATTTCACCCATGTTTTAATAATTCTAGTGGCTATTAATCCATTCCCGTGTCCGGTTAAATGAACGATTATTCGTACATATAAATATCCCGCCCATCGTGTCCGATTGAGTGTATATGGTTATTTATAGGGACGTCCAATTGTAAATCTTTATATTAACATTAACAAACTATCATTTAGTTAAACAAATATAAAGCCCATTAATAGCCCATAGTCTAATTTTCACAAGTGTCGTTTTTTTGTCCAAACCCCAATTATGGTACAAAGCCCACTTACCCAATTTTAAAATTTTTAGCCCAACATCATGATTACTTCGGATTAAATAAGCATAATAATAACTTAGCTACGAGACATTAATGTAAAAAGGTTGAACATAACTTACAATGATTAAAAATAGCGTAGCGTTACACGGACAGAATTTCGACTTACACCCTTACAACATTTGCTAACATACCCTTATTATTAGGATTAAAATTAAAATTAAAATTAAAATTAAAATATAAATATAAATATTTACGTATAGATATAGAGAGGATGGATTATTGGATGATAAAAATGATCAGAATTCGTTGGGTTTTATAGGGATTTTCGAATTTGGCTGCTCCGCAACTCGCGGCATTTTTGCTCTTCAAACTCCGCGAGTCGCGGAGTTTGAAATTCCAGCTCACTCCATTTTGGCTCCTTTCTTGCCGACGGATTTTTATATAAATATAATATATATATAATTTATATAATTAATTATATATTATATTATATTTATATACATAGTTAACTTGTAATTTTTAGTCCATTGCGTCGAGCGTTGAGAGTTGACTCTGGTCCCGGTTCCGGATTTTCGAACGTCCTTGCGTACAATTTAATATCTTGTACTTTGCGATTTGAATCTTGTACTCTTGTAATTTTGAGACGTTTCTTATCAATAATTGGAACCTCTTTGATTGTATTTTGTACTTTTGAGCTTTTTGGTCGTTTGCGTCTTCAATTCGTCGAATCTGTCTTTTGTCTTCACCATTTATTATTTAAATGAATATCACTTGTAAATAGGACAATTGCAACTAAAAGCTTGTCTTTCTTGAGGAATAATGCTATGAAATATATGTTCGTTTTTAGCATTATCAAATATTCCCACACTTGAGCGTTGCTTGTCCTCAAGCAATATAGTCTTGAAATACTAGAATCACTTCTTTATTCTTCACACTTTGTACATCAGTGATTTCTATACGGCGGTATAAACAATGGTAGTAACGATATGGTTTACAGTCTCACATGACTATAAAAATTTAGATCCATTAAGAAAATTGGATCTTTATGAAAACATTTGATCTTTTGAAAATTAAATCTAGTTTTTACCCTAGATAAGTTTTCCGGAATAACCCTTCACCGGTGTTTGCAAATTGTTTTTGTGGGTTTGGTGGGTTTTAGATTTGAAAATTTTAGCTCAAAACTTGCGGTTTTGTGTCACCCACTTGCTAACGTTATATTAGGAAAGCAACACGTCCAGTATACTTGCTCCGTATATTACCTTTTAGTAAACTACCGTCTGGTTGTAAAGGAAAGCGTTGAACAAGCAACTGTTAAGGCAATGTCCCCTGACATGCTTTTAATTATGGTCTATAACGTGTCGGACGCAATTACTATCCTTGGTAGGAGCAATAGTAAAGCTCACCCTTATGATTTTTCGGTCTGGCACAAGGTCCTGTCTTTGACCATGCTATGTAACCACCGTTCTTATGGATGACACCCGATTTGGTTCAGGTGACCTAATGAATTCCAGGTGAATTCCTAAGATTTTACGTTCAATGGTAATGAACGCATTGAAAATGGGTTTTCAGAAAACAAATCGGTTTGTAATTTTGATTAAAATATTTTCTCGTTCAAGCTCGAGTTTAGATATCATTGAATTCCATGAGTTTGTAATTCTCAATCTTTAAGGTCAATCTCTAGGATTGAGTAATATCAGTCTTAAAAGCTGATTTTTAATCTTTAAGGAGATTATCCTTTCTGGGGATCTGATTCATTAGTCTTATCCAGCTAATTTGCACGGTGCCCCCCCATTGTACGAGATAAATCCTTCTCATGGCTAGGATATATCTGACCACTTGGCGACCCTGTTTTATGCTGAGGTCCATGGATTTCCTGCTAATTTTAGAGATGATTTTTTTTAGATTTTTCGTCAACCTACAGTTGGTCTGGACGACAACTTCCTGACCTAAATCAAGAAGCGCGTTTCTTTTTCGGAAAACTTTACTTCCTTTTAATGATGGAATTGATTCATCGTGTAGATCCATCTCTTCTTTTCTTTCATCAGGTAAAACAGTTTAGTTTAGTCCAAAGCAAAAGTATTTTCAGTTATTTGTTACAGAAATATGTGACATATGTTTAAAATATCTTGGTAAATTTTCCCACATTTGGCTTTTATTTTCCTTTTTATTGTCCTCTATTCCATTTTAAATGAATTTTAACATTTTGGTTTGTTTCTCAATTTATGTCCTTTCCGAGGTAACAATAATTTCGGTGTTAAAACCTAGTTTTATCGTTCATAAATATGTATAAACATGATTTTGAGTTCATTTAATTGAAAATTTTGAAAAATTTTACTAGAATTGGGTAGTCAGTATATAAGACTAGGGCTGTTCTTTATTATCAGAGAGCACTAGATTCTAATACAACTACTACTTTACTAGTATTTCTAATGGTAACCAAGTGTATAAAGTAAAAATTTTAAAATCCGAAAGAATTTAACCCCTTCCCACACTTAAGATCTTGCAATGCCCTTATTTGCAAGAAATCAGTAACAATTTAAATTATTGAGGGTGATTTGTGTGAAAATGATTAAATTTTACCAAAGTTTCCAAATATATTGGCGTTTGTTTGCTGAATGATAAATGGTGCATATCATTTGTTCATTCCGTCTTGTTGTTATATCACATTTATTTTGCATCTTGTTGTCAAAATTAGTTGCTTTTGCTGAACTTAATGCCAGTCTTTGAAAATGCGTTGTTTTATCCTGTTGTGTACATAAGATAAACTGCAAACATATATACATATTTTTGAAGTTTGGTATATTACCCCACATTCAAAAATTATTAAAATCTAATAATAAAAGTTAGAAAATTATAAAAACTAATACAATTCCAACATAAGTATTAAATGTATCAACATTACAAATTATAAAATAAATAAAACTAAGTAGACTAGGGATGATACTGATACCAGTAGGGGTTCCATGCATAACCATATGTGTTATAAAATGCTTCGGCTGGGTTATACGTAGGATACGGTGGTTGGATCTCTATAGACCAGGGAGGAAATACGGGCGATGGAGTAGGAATATAGTTTCTACCTACATGTTGGCAATGAGCTATGATTTGGTTTTGATGAACTTGTCAATCTTCAAATGCTCGATGTCTAGCATTTTCATACTCTTGTGAAGCTATAAACCTTTACATTTCTGTCATTTCATTTCCTCCTCCCACATTACCTGGCTGTTGGTTTCTCTCAACCTGTGGATGTCTACCATGGTATTGTACTGCGGCGTTATTTCGCCTCTTCAAAACCTTCGCACCATGGTATACATTTAAACCTATTGTATCGCGGGATTCTGGTTCTTCGACTAATAATCCCCCCGACTTATATCCACACCGAGATATTCAGCAATCAAAGTAATAAATATACCACCTCCTATTATGCTATGCGGTCTCATCCCCCTAACCATAGCTGATAAATAATAACCCACACAATAAGGTATACTTACAGCGCTTTGTGGGTCTCGAATACACATGTGGTAAAACAAATCCTGTTCATTTACCTTTTCCTTGTTCTTACCTCGTTGTATAATCAAATTGGCTAAAAACCTATGAATTACTCTTAACTCTGCTCTATCTATATCCAAATAAGAGTAATTTCCCCCTTTAAATCGGTGATGGCTAGTCATTTGACTCCATACACCATGCGTATCAAAATTTTCGTCTATCTTTCTACCATTTAGTATCAACCCTCTACAATCGGCAGATGCTAACTCCTCAGGCGTATATATACGTAAAGCCTGAGCCATGTCTAGTAAAGACATGTGGCGCATCGAACCTCCTAACAAAAATCTAATAAAAAATCGATCGGTTAAACTAACTACCCGATCATTTATTTCTATACTACACAATAATTCTTCACACCATACTTTATATACAGGTCTACGCATGCTGAATAATCGTACCCAATCGTTAAAAGTAGAATTACCATACCTCTGTGTAAGTAATTCTCTAATTGGCCCGGCCAATTCTACAGCTTTTAATGGTCCCCATTCTATTACCCTAGGTACTTCAACAACTTTAGAATGAAGAGTATGCAAGCCCCTTTGGTATTTTGGATAATCTATCCAACGTCTGTCAAATCTCAAGTTCGGGTGCAAATCTTCCAAGTGCATATCTGAAAATGTCATAACTGGATGAGGTATATCTTGTTTATAATAGCTATCAACATCCTGTTGTTCCGCATTCTCAGGAGGAGCATTACGAGCTTGGGATGAAGATTCACCCCTTTCAGTCTGCAAAACACATCAAACACAATTTTTGTGCATCCAAATATGCATTAGTGTCAGCAAAATCATCAATCAAAATAATTACAATGACATGTCCAATTTATATCAAACTTATGCTCATTTTCATATTTTTATCAAATCTACACTTTTTCAAATAAGCATATACGAAAATGATCACCAAGTTCATAAGCATTCAACTCAAATAACATGTCAAAATAATTATTACTAGCAATTAAACAAGTTTCAAATGGCATTATTTTCCAAAAATCAAGTTCATGAATTTTAGACTTGAAAAAGTCCACTTTAATTCTCAAAATCATGTTTAGGCTCAAAGTTTGGATCATTTAACTACCTAAACATGTTACACTACTTAATTTATCAACAATTCATGACAAAAATCGGCCATAACCTGTTTATATCAAAAAGCCCCAAATTTGCTCAAGAACACAAACCCTAGATTACTCAAAATTTGAAGTTTAAGGCTTCTAATCATGTTAAATAGAATCAATCTAGGTTATACAAGCATAATACACAAGTAATTTAAGCATAATTACACTAAAAAGCATCAAAATCGAATTGGGTAAAAAAAATTGCTCAAGAACACTAATTTTCGGATTAAATGGTGTTTAGGTGTAGAAATTTACCGTTTTTCTTGAGTAATTCCTTGATAGCATCCTTCTCAACATGATTTTAGTAAAAGATTTGATGAAAAACGGCCCAAAATTACGAATTTGAGATGTGTTTGTGTGTGTATTTCGCAGTATTTTGTGGGTGTGGAGTGTGCAACTGATCTGTTCGGCCTTTTATTTTATTTTTCTGTAATTTGGTCTCTCCGCGACTTGCGGTGAATTTGTTCTTCAAACTTCGCGAGTCGCGACCACTTTTTTTTTTTTAAATAATAATCCTTACTTATAAAACAAATATAAAATAAATTTTAAATTTTGTTTTCCTTTGTTTTAGGACGAGGTCGTTTCGGATCGATGTCCTAGTCCGTCCCTTGACAAAATTTTAAAATTTGTCTTTTTGTAGCGATTATTTCAAAAGATAAGATTTTTGGGTTTTTTTTAATGTTTTTGGCATACTTTAATTCAATAAGATTAAAAATAATGATAATAAAAGTTCTCGTCCCTCCCTCGGGTAAAGCAATTTCGGTTCAAAGACCTAGTCTTCAACTTACGACGAATTTTAAAAATCATATTTTTAACTTAGCGAAATAAAGTAAATTTTTGTTTTTAAATTCACGCCAAACTTAAATTAAAAATGCATAAAATTAAAAATTCATATTTTAAAAATTAAAAATTCATATTTTAAAAATTAAAAATTCACACCAAACTTAATTTAAAAATTCATATTATAAATTCACACCAAACTTATATTATATTTTTGTTGTTATACATACAAACTTAAAAATATTAATTATTCAAATATTTACAATTTTAAATATATTAATTTTAAAAATTGCACAATATTAATTTAAGATTTTATATTAATTTTAAAACATGGTAAAAATAAAATTAAAAACCTTTTTGGCTTTTATCCCACTTTAATCAATCAAATATTATCAAAAACATGCGCCCCTCTTTTCGGTAAAGTAATTTCGGTTCCATGACCTAATTTAACTCATGACGAATTTTTGAAATATTTTGGGTTGATTGATTAAAGATATTTATACCTTAAGAATAAACGTTAAATTTCGCAGTGATGTAATAAATTTTTGTATGATATCAATAATTTCGGTCGCCAAACCTAATTTTAATCAATACCAATTTAATACTTTATAGCGAACAAATTAGCGTTTATTATCAAAAGGTTAAAAATAAAAATAAAAAATAAAAACTGTACAGACTTACCTGTGAGATAGTATTCTTAGTGATATGATCTATCCAATTCATAAGATAGTCGGTTTAATTGATTTTCCATGGCTACATAGGCGTAACCTCGAGCATTCAGTGTTTTTTCTTCTAAACATATGAACGGTCCGTCTCTGCATAAATTAACAAATTCGGTGTTTGAATAGGTTTGATTATTTGAACATTTACTTCCATGTGACCATTTTCCGCATTTGTGACATCTTTCTAGGTGTCGTGCTCTTCTTTTCGCTGCGGATTTTGATTTTCCTTTACCAAATTGTAACTTATTATCTTCGCATCTGGATTCTTTTCTTACTCCGTCCAATCTTTCTCTGATTACTGATACTATTTCACTTGGAAGTGTGTCATTATTACGTTTAGTGATCAAAGCGTGTAGCATTAGACCATGGTTTAGTTCACAGGAAGTCTTCATTTCCTAAAAAAAATAAAAATTCAGAATGGGGGGAGAAGACTAGTTCTTTAGGGTCTGCTAGGGAAAGACCATTCGGGTTCGATTTTCGAGAACTACACGAAAACAGAAAATCTAACTCTAACAGAAATACATATTATCCTTTAAAAGACTTGATTCTCCCCACACTTAGTTAGCTGTGGTATCGAAATTGTGATTAACTTCATTGTCAACTTCCATTGGACTATCTATGTAATGTTTAACTCTGTGACCATTAACTTTAAATTCAATTCCATTTGAATTTATTAATTCTATCATTCCGTATGGGAAAACTCTTTTGACTATGAATGGTCCAGACCATCTTGATTTCAATTTTCCAGAAAATAGCTTGAATCGTGAATTGAAAAGAAGAACTCTGTCTCCTTCTTTAAATTCTTTTAAACTTCTGATTCTTTTATCATGCCATTTCTTCATTCTTTCTTTATAGATTAATGAATTTTCGTATGCTTATGTCTTAATTCTTCTAATTCGTTTAGTTGACTTAATCGTAGACGTCCGACTTCATGTAAATCAAGATTACATGTCTTCAAAGCCCAAAATGCTTTGTGTTCAATTTCTACTGGAAGATGACATGCTTTTTTGTAGACGAGTTTAAAAGGTGTGGTTTCAATTGGAGTTTTGTAGGCTATTCTAAAAGCCCAGAGTGCATCCTCCAATTTAATGGACCATTCCTTCAGATTTGATCCTACGGTTTTCTCTAGAATACGTTTTAAAGCTCGGTTGGTATTTTCAACTTGTCCACTTGTTTGTGGATGATATGCGGTGGAGATTTTATGAGTAACTCCATATCTTTTAAGAACTTTCTCAAGTTGATTATTACAGAAATGAGTACCCCGATCACTTATTAAAGCTTTCGGCGTTCCAAACCTTGCAAAAAGACGTTTTAAAAAGTTGACTACAACTCGTGCATCGTTAGTTGGGAGAGCTTGTGCTTCCACCCATTTAGATACATAATCAATGGCTACGAGAATATAGAGATTATTATGAGATTTTGGAAATGGTCCCATAAAGTCAATACCCCAAATGTCAAATACTTCACATACTTGGATGACATTTTGTGGCATTTCATCACGTTGACTTATTTTTCTGGCCCTTTGACAAGTATCACAGGATTTGCAAAGAAGGTGTGCGTCTTTGTAAATTGTAGGCCAATAGAATCCAGCATCATAAACTTTTCTTGCTGTTAGTGAGGCCCATAGTGCCCTCCTGTTGTCCTGTGTGACAATGGTTTTAAATTTTACTAGCTTCATCTCCGAATACACATCGGCGTATTATTCCATCGGGATAACTTTTAAACAGATGTGGATCTTCCCAAAAATAGTGTTTTATATCACTGAAGAATTTCTTTCGTTTTTGGTACGATAATCCTTTTTCAAGGAATCCACATACTAAGTAGTTTGCATAGTCTGCAAACCATGGTATTTCATTATAATCTATCTTCAATAGATATTCATCAGGAAAGTTGTCTTGTATGGCCGATTCATTTAGAACTTCTAATTCAGGATTTTCAAGACGAGAAAGATGATCAGCGGCGAGATTTTCTGCTCCTCTTTTATCTCGGATTTCAATATCGAATTCTTGTAAAAGTAAGATCCAACGGATTAATCTTGGTTTGGCATCTTGTTTCGAAAATAGGTATCTAAGAGCAGAATGGTCGGTATAGACCGCCGTTTTTGCTAGAACGAGATATGAACGAAATTTGTCAAAAGCAAAGACAATAGCAAGGAGTTCTTTTTCCGTAGTTGTATAATTTGTTTGTGCTCCTTGTAACGTCTTACTAGCATAATATATAGGTTGAAATCGTTTTTCAATCCTTTGTCTTAAAACGGCACCCATTGCAAAATCACTTGCATCGCACATTAGTTCAAACGGTAGATTCCAATTTGGTGTTATCATGATCGGCGCATTAGTAAGTTTCTCTTTAAGAATATTAAAAGATTTGATACATTCATCTGAAAAGATGAATGGAGCATCCTTTTCTAGGAGTTCATTCATAGGAGTGGCAATTTTAGAAAAATCTTTTATGAAACGTCGGTAAAAACCTGCATGCCCTAGAAAACTCCTAACTCCTCTAACATTGGTGGGATGTGGAAGTTTAGCAATTACATCTACTTTAGCTCTATCCACTTCAATTCCTTCCTTTGAAATTTTATGACCAAGAACGATGCCTTCTTTAACCATGAAATGGCATTTCTCCCAATTAAGTACTAGATTTGATTGTTCGCATCTAATAAGCATTCGTTTCAGATTAACTAGACATGATTCAAATGTATCACCGAAGACTGAAAAGTCATCCATGAAAACTTCCATGCATTCTTTTATCATGTCGTGAAAAATCGCCATCATGCACCTTTGAAAGGTTGCAGGGGTGTTGCAAAGTCCAAATGGCATGCTTTTGTAAGCAAAAGTACCATAAGGGCACGTGAACGTGGTTTTCTCTTGATCTTCGGGTGCTATTGGAATTTGAAAATATCCGGAAAATCCATCTTGAAAACAATAGTAACTGTTTCCGGCTAATCTTTCCAACATTTGATTAATAAAAGGTAAGGGAAAGTGATCTTTTCTGGTGGCGTCATTTAATTTTCTATAATCAATACATACACGCCATCCTGTTACAGTCCTAATAGGAATAAGCTCATTTTTCTCATTTGTAATGACAGTCATGCCACCCTTCTTAGGCACGCATTGAACTGGGCTTACCCATGGACTATCAGAAATTGGATAAATTAAACCTGCATCAAGCAGTTTAATAATCTTCTTCTTAACTACATCTTGCATATTAGGATTTAGTCTTCGTTGGCGTTGCACATACATTTTATGACCTTCTTCCATAAGGATTTTATGTGTGCAATACGAAGGACTTATTCCTTTAATATCATGAATCTTCCATGCAATGGCTGGTTTATGAGTTTTCAACACAGAAATGAGTTGTGATTTCTCATTTTTAGTAAGAGAAGACGATATTATTACAGGTAATTCAGATTCACCATGTAAATAAGCGTATTCCAAATGGTTTGAAAGTGGCTTTAACTCTAATGTCGGTGGTTCTTCTATCGATGATTTATATCGATATTTGTCTTCTTCTTTTAGCATTTGAATTTCTTCTGTTGTTGGTTCATATCCATTAGCTATTAGTGTAGCTAACATTTCAGCTTCATCAATTGGTTCAGTACTTTCTCCTAAAGAACATTCTCCTGTTCCTTGTAATTCTGAAAATTCTCCTAATAATTCTGCATGTGAGTCTATAGTTTGAATATAATAACATGTATCATCTGCAGATTGCGGTTGTTACATTGCTCTATCAACTGAAAAGGTAACACTCTCATCCTCTATACTTAGGGTCAATTTTTTACCAAACACATCTATCATTGCTTTAGTGGTGTTTAAGAATGGTCTTCCTAATATGAGAGGAACTTGAGAATCTTCTTCCATGTCTAGAACAACAAAATCTACTGGAAATACTAAAGTACCAACTTTAACTAGCATGTTCTCCATTATCCCTCTAGGATATTTTATTGATCGATCGGCTAGTTGTATACTTATTCTTATTGGTTTCAATTCTCCAAGGTCTAGTTTAGCGTATAATGAATACGGCATTAAATTTATACTAGCACCTAAGTCTGCCAATGCTTCTATTGAACTAAGACTACCCAGAAAATATGGAATTGTGAAACTTCCTGGATCAGATAATTTTTCTAGTATCTTATTTAACAGCACTGCTGAACAATTAGCATTCATAGTAATGGCCGAGAGCTCTTCCATTTTCTTTCTATTTGATATTAGATCTTTCAGAAATTTAGCATATCTAGGCATTCCTGAAATTACATCAATGAAAGGAAGATTGACATTTATCTGTTTAAACATATCCAAGAATTTGGATTGCTCGGCTTCAAGTTTCTCCTTTTTCATTTTACTCGGGTAAGGAAGTGGTGGTTGGTATGGTTTAACATAAGGTTTAGCCTTAACTGTGTTATCTTCATTAACCTTTTCAACTACCGGTTCTTTTTCCTTATCTTGATCAGATTGTGGTTCTTGTGGAGTAGGAATAGCTTCATCAGAAGTTACAGGTATTTCAGGTAGTTTAAGTGTTGTACCACTTCTTGTGGTAATGGCTTTAGCTGTTTCATTCCGGGGGTTAGCATTTGTATCACTAGGTAAACTTCCCGGTTTTCTTTCACCTATTAACCTTGCTAGGTTACTTACTTCTTGTTCCAGATTTTGAATAGAAGCTTGTTGATTTCTAAATGCTTGAGCATTTTGTTCATTAGTTTGTTTCTGAGATGTGAAAAACTGCGTTTGAGTTTCAACTAGCTTCGTCATCATATCTTCTAAATTCGGCTTTTTATCATCGGGTTGTGGTGGTTTGTTTTGAAAATTAGGTCTTTGCTGATTGTAAGTATTATTGGATACTTGTTGATTGCTAGGACCTTGTTGGTTGTTGTATGGAATATTTCGGTTATAATTCTGATTTTGATTGTAAATCGGTCTTGGCGGTTGATAATTATTCTGATAATTATTTCCAGGCCTTTGGTTTAGATATGAAACATTCTCTCTTTGTTCCATTGTTAATTCAATACTAAGACAATCTTTTGTCAAATGTGGTCTTCCACACTGCTAACAACTAATTCGTATTGAGTGTATATCTTTAGTCATCTTTTCCATTCGTCTCTCAACAGCATCTATCTTTGCAGAAATGGAATCTAAGTCATGGCTAGAATCGGCTCTAGCTGCTTTAGATGATCTAACGATATCTCTTTCTTGGTGCCACTCATGTGAGTGGGAAGCAGTGTTATCAATAATTTTGTAAGCATCAGTTTCGGTTTTCTTCATAATGGAACCACCAGCTGCTATATCGATGTCTTTCCTTGTAGTGATGTCGCATTCTTGGTAGAATATTTGTACTATTTGACAGGTGTCTAAACCATGTTGCGGACATCCTCTTAATAATTTTCCAAATCTTGTCCACGCCTCATATAGAGTTTCATTCGGTTTCTGTGTGAACGTAACAATTTCTCCTTGAAGTCTTACGGCTTTAGATGCCGGAAAGAATTGTTTAAGAAATTTTTCAACTAAAACGTCCCATGTATCGATCGCCCCTTCAGGTAACGATTCCAACCAATCTTTGGCTTCTCCCTTTAAAGTCCAGGGAAATAACATGAGATATATTTGTTCATCTTCCACTTCTTGGATTTTAAATAGTGTGCAGATCCTATTAAAGGTACGAAGATGTTCATTTGGATCTTCCTTCGGCGCACCACTAAATTGGCATTGATTAGTCACCATGTGTAGAATTTGTCCTTTGATTTCATAATCTGGCGCATTAATGTCTGGATGAGTAATTGCGTGACCTTGGCCAGTGCGTTTAGCTCTCATTCGGTCTTCCATACTTAAAGGTTCCAGATTCTGCATAATTGAATTTGTTGAATCGGAATCACTAGAGGATTCTGATTTAATGGTTCGTTCCTCAACAATCTCTGTTTGAATGATTGGTGTTTCTGGAGGAAAGTTTAGTGGTTCAGGATCTATGAATCGTCCCTGAATATTCTCCGGATTCTCAATTGTGAGGTCGGGTTCAAAAAATGGATTATCAACAGCGACAATATTAGCTAGATGTCTTGATCTAGTTACAGGTGGTGAACGTACAAAAGGTGGTGAACGTCTTGCTCGGTGCATTCACTGAATATCCTATTAGTTTTTAAAAAGGAAAGAAAAATTATATAAGTTATCTAATCAATAGACTTTTCTGATTTTGCCCACGTTTTGAATAGCCAAAAGATGCAGCAGAGGGGCAGGATTCGTTTGGTCTCAATATAATTGAGGACTGTTTGGCTCCAATAACCCGGTCCACGTACAAATCCAACTATTACTACGAACCAGAAAATTTTGATGTCTATCAATTTAACCACTTAAAATAAATTTTCGTAATTTTAAGAAATTTAGATAAGAAGTAGAAAAAAAAAATCTATGTCCTAAAACTAGAATAGCGAGAAATAAGAAAGAAAAAGAGTGCGTCGAAAAAGAAAAAGAAAAGGGTTGAAAAATAAAAGGCGTCGGAAAATAAGAAATAAAAAGAAATGACTTATAGAACTTAAAAACACTCGACTAACCCAACCTTATTACTATCACTAACTTAAAATTATAATCGCAAATTGAGATTACTAATTGGAATGATAATTGATACATAGGTAAAAGGTGTCTAAAAATATTAAAGCTTACAAGTAAAACTATATCTCAAATGGCAATAACTTAAAAAGGTACTAAAACTTAAAATGGCGTCGCAAAATTCTAAAGCACCTAAATCTTAGTCTAAAGAAAAAGCACTTAAGGGATTTTACGGCAAAGCCTAAAAATCTAGAAATAAAAATAACTATGGCAAAAACTATGTTTAAAACTAAATATGAACGAAAAACACAAATATTACGCTAAAACAATTAAAAAGGGACAAAATATAAAAATATACTAAAAGTTGTAAAAATTACAATTTTTATAAAAATATTATTTTTATATTATTTATTTTATAAAACTATTAATTTTAAATTTTAATTAAACTAATTTAACTAAGAATACAAAATAATAAATAAACTAAACTAAATTAATTAAAATAATTAAACCTAATTAGGGTTAAATTTAAATAATAAAAATAAAAACGCGTAATTAATGCCTGATTAGGGTTCTGTGTACCCGTGTCAGGTTTCCTCCGCGAGTCGCGGTGCCTCGTGGCTACAAACGCCGCAAGTCGCGGGGTTTGGAATTTCAGTTGACAGGCTGATTTAAATTCGACGTTTTACTTTTTTTTTATATTTTCTGTTTAAATATTTAAATAAAATATTTATAAAAACTAAATAAAAACTTATGTTTTAAAAACTAAAATAAAAATAGAAATACTTTATAATAAAAATCTTAAAACTAGATTTATATATTTATTTATTTATTTTTTTTTTCAGTTTTTAATTTTATGTTCTAAATAAACACAAAATATTTAAATAAAACTTATATTTTTATAAAATAAAAATAAAGAAACTTTATAAAACTTAAATATTTAATAAACTCTTAAAAATATTTATATTTTTGTTTTTCTTTTCTATGTTTTCGAATATTTAAAACGTATTTTTACAAAAACGTATTTTTATAAAAGTAAACTAAAAATAAAAATCTTTTTTTTTAATATTTAGCGTTGCGCTTTCGGCGTTTAAGTTCCCCGGCAGCGGCGCCAAAAATACTTGATGAGTGAAAGCTAAGGGGTATAAAATACTATTAAATTTTACAAGGAAATACTATTAAATACGATAAAATTTTACTCAAGATATTTATTTATTTATTGAATGGATATACCTAAACCTTGCTACAACACTTATAGGCAGTGTACCTAATCGTACAGTAGTGTAGTTTTTAGTAAGTCCGGTTCGTTCCACAGGGAAAATCTTTTAATCAAAGCTTAACGCTATATTAGTTTAATTTATAAAAATACAAATATATATATATAAGTAATATTATTATTATAAAGGGGGTTTTTTACCGTTTAATGACCGGTTTGTCGATTTTAAAACTTTAGTCGCAGTTAAAATCAAATGTAAAATATTAAATAAATAAAAGACTTAATTTAAAGCGTAAAGTAAATAACGATAATGAAATTGCGAATAATAAAAGTGCGATAAAATAAACTTGCGATAATTAAAAAGTACGATAATTAAAAGTGCAATTAAATACAATAACAATAAATAAAAATGCGATAATTAGAAGTGCAATTAAATATAAAATAAAGGAAATTAAATATGAAATAAGATAATTATGCTTATTTAAACTTCCGTAATCATGATGTTTGACGTGTTGATTTTAGCTTTATGCCCATGGGTTAATTGTCCTTTGTCCTGGATTATTTAATATGTCCGTCTGGTTTTTGTCCATAACAGTCCATCAGTCATAAATATAAAGTGCGAGTGTCCTCGTCAAATTATCCTTATACCCGAAGTCAAATATTCCAACTAATTGGGGACTTAAACTGTAACAAGATTTTAATACTTTGTTTAATAATTACACCAGGATGTCGACTGAGTGTAACCCAAGGTTTTAATACTTTGTTATCAATTATGCCAAGTGTCCTTGTACATAATTTCACCCATGTTTTAATAATTCTAGTGGCTATTAATCCATTCCCGTGTCCGGTTAAATGAACGATTATTCGTACATATAAATATCCCGCCCATCGTGTCCGATTGAGTGTATATGGTTATTTATAGGGACGTCCAATTGTAAATCTTTATATTAACATTAACAAACTATCATTTAGTTAAACAAATATAAAGCCCATTAATAGCCCATAGTCTAATTTTCACAAGTGTCGTTTTTTTGTCCAAACCCCAATTATGGTACAAAGCCCACTTACCCAATTTTAATATTTTTAGCCCAACATCATGATTACTTCGGATTAAATAAGCATAATAATAACTTAGCTACGAGACATTAATGTAAAAAGGTTGAACATAACTTACAATAATTAAAAATAGCGTAGCGTTACACGGATAGAATTTTGACTTACACCCTTACAACATTTGCTAACATACCCTTATTATTAGGATTAAAATTAAAATTAAAATTAAAATATAAATATAAATATTTACGTATAGATATAGAGAGGATGGATTATTGGATGATAAAAATGATCAGAATTTGTTGGGTTTTATAGGTATTTTCGAATTTGGCTGCTCCGCAACTCGCGGCATTTTTGCTCTTCAAACTCCACGAGTCGCGGAGTTTGAAATTCCAGCTCACTCCATTTTGGCTCCTTTCTTGCCGACGGATTTTTATATAAATATAATATATATATAATTTATATAATTAATTATATATTATATTATATTTATATACATAGTTAACTTGTAATTTTTAGTCCATTGCGTCGAGCGTTGAGAGTTGACTCTGGTCCCTGTTCCGGATTTTCGAACGTCCTTGCGTACAATTTAATATCTTGTACTTTGCGATTTGAATCTTGTACTCTTGTAATTTTGAGACGTTTCTTATCAATAATTAGAACCTCTTTGATTGTATTTTGTACTTTTGAGCTTTTTGGTCGTTTGCGTCTTCAATTCGTCGAATCTGTCTTTTGTCTTCACCTTTTATTATTTAAACGAATATCACTTGTAAATAGGACAATTGCAACTAAAAGCTTGGTTTCTTGAGGAATAATGCTATGAAATATATGTTCATTTTTAGCATTACCAATACGTATCTCAGTATTGATCACAACTCAAACTATATATATATTTTGGAATCAACCTCAACCCTGTATAGCTAACTCCGACATTCACATATAGAGTGTCTATGGTTGTTCCGCAATATATATATAGATGGGTCGACATGATAGGTCGAAACATTGTATACGTGTCTATGGTATCTCAAGATTACATAATATACAATATAAGTTGATTAGGTTATGGTTGGAATAGATTTATTACTAATTTTCACGTAGGTAAAATGAGTAGTTTTTATCAATCTTGTTTTACTCGCCATTTCTTCGTTTCTAATCCGTTTTGAGTGATTCAAGTGGCCACGGTTTCGTATTGAACTTAAATTTATGAATCTAAATAGAAAAAGTATAAGTTTATAGTCAAAAATACAAGTTACAAGTCGTTTTTGAAAGAGGTAGTCATTTCCGTCGAAAGAACGACATCTTGATGACCATTTTGAAAAACATACTTTCACTTTGAGTTTAACCATGATTTTTGGATATAGTTTCATGTTCATAAGAAAAATCATTTTTACATAAGTATAGCTTTTAAATCAAAGTTCTTCTTAGCTTTTAATTATCCCAACCAAAACAGCCCCCGGTTTTACTACGACGGCGTATATCCAGTTTTATGGTGTTTATCGTGTTTCCGGGTTTTAAATCATTAAGTTAGCATATCATATAGATATAGAAAATGTATTTAGTTGATTTTAAAAGTCTAGTTAGAAGGATTAACTTTATTTGCGAACAAGTTTAGAATTAACTAAACTATGTTCTAGTGATTACAAGTTTATAACGTTGAATAAGACAGCTTTTTATGTATGAATCGAATGATGTTATGAACATCATTACTACCTCAAGTTCCTTGGATAAACCTACTGGAAATGAGAAAAATGGATCTAGCTTCAAAGGATCCTTGAATGGCTTGAAAGTTCTTGAACCAGAATCATGACACGAAAACAATTTCAAGTAAGATTTCCACTCGAAATAAGATTGTTATAGTTATAGAAATTGAATTAAAGTTTGAATATGATTATTACCTTGTATTAGAAAGATAACCTACTGTAAGTAACAAAGGTTTCTTGATCTTGGATGATTACTTGGAATGGATTTAGAAAACTTGGAAGTAAACTTGCAATCTTGGAAGTATTCTTGATTTTATGAAACTAGAACTTTTGGAATTTATGAAGAACACTTAGAACTTGAAGATAGAACTTGAGAGAGATCAATTAGATAAATAAAATTGAAGAATGAAAGTGTTTGTAGGTGTTTTTGGTCGTTGGTGTATGGATTAGATATAAAGGATATGTAATTTTGTTTTCATGTAAATAAGTCATGAATGATTACTCATATTTTTGTAATTTTATGAGATATTTCATGCTAGTTCCCAAATGTGTTAGGTGACTCACATGGGCTGCTAAGAGCTGATCATTGGAGTGTATATACCAATAGTACATACATCTAAAAGCTGTGTATTGTACGTGTACGAATACGGGTGCATACGAGTAGATTTGTTGATGAAACTGAACGAGGATGTAATTGTAAGTATTTTTGTTAAGTAGAAGTATTTTGATAAGTGTCTTGAAGTCTTTCAAAAGTGTATGAATACATATTAAAACACTACATGTATATACATTTTAACTGAGTCGTTAAGTCATCGTTAGTCGTTACATGTAAATGTTGTTTTGAAACCTTTATGTTAACGATCTTGTTAAATGTTGTTAACCCATTGTTTATTATATCAAATGAGATGTTAAATTGTTACATTATCATGATATTATGATATATAATATATCTTAGTATGATATAGATACAGTTAAATGTCGTTACAACGATAATCGTTACATATATGTCTCGTTTCGAAATCATTAAGTTAGTAGTCTTATTTTTACATATGTAGTTCATTGTTAATACACTTAATGATATATTTACTTATCATTTAACATAATTAACCAAGTGTATCAATATCTTAATATGATTCATATGTACCTAGTAAGACATTGTTATAACGATAATCGTTATATATATCGTTTTCGAGTTTCTTAATTTAATAGTCTCATTTTTATGTATATAACTCATTGTTAAAATACCTAATGAGATACATACTAATAATAAAATCATGTTAACTATATATATAACCATATATATATCATCGTATAGTTTTTACAAGTTTTAACATTTGTGAATTACCGGTCAACTTGGGTGGTCATTTGTCTATATGAAACCTATTCCAATTAATCAAGTCTTAATAAGTTTGATTGCTTAACATGTTGGAAACACTTAATCATGTAAATATCAATTTTATTTAATATATATAAACATGGAAAAGTTCGGGTCACTACAGTGCCTACCCGTTAAATAAATTTCGTCCCGAAATTTTAAGCTGTTGAAAGTGTTGACGAATCTTCTAGAAATAGATGCGGGTATTTCTTCTTCATCTGATCTTCACGCTCCCAGGTGAACTTGGGTCCTCTACGAGCATTCCATCGAACCTTAACAATCGGTATCTTGTTTTGTTTAAGTCTCTTAACCTCACGATCCATTATTTCGACGGGTTCTTCAATGAATTGAAGTTTTTCATTGATTTGGATTTCGTCCAACGGAATAGTGAGATCTTCTTTAGCAAAACATTTCTTCAAATTCGAGACGTGGAAAGTGTTATGTACATTCGCAAGTTGTTGAGGTAACTCAAATCGGTAAGCTACTGGTCCGACACGATCAATAATCTTGAATGGTCCAATATACCTTGGATTTAATTTCCCTCGTTTACCAAATCGAACAACGCCTTTCCAAGGTGCAACCTTAAGCATGACCATCTCTCCAATTTCAAATTCTATGTCTTTTCTTTTAATGTTGGTGTAGCTCTTTTGTCGACTTTGGGTGGTTTTCAACCGTTGTTGAATTTGGATGATCTTCTCGGTAGTTTCTTGTATTATCTCCGGACCCGTAATCTGTCTATCCCCCACTTCATTCCAACAAATCGGAGACCTGCACTTTCTACCATAAAGTGCCTCAAACGGTACCATCTCAATACTAGAATGATAACTGTTGTTGTAGGAAAATTCTGCTAACGGTAGATGTCGATCCCAACTGTTTCCAAAATCAATAACACATGCTCGTAGCATGTCTTCAAGCGTTTGTATCGTCCTTTCGCTCTGCCCATCAGTTTGTGGATGATAGGCAGTACTCATTTCTAGACGAGTTCCTAATGCTTGCTGTAATGTCTGCCAGAATCTTGAAATAAATCTGCCATCCCTATCAGAGATAATAGAGATTGGTATTCCATGTCTGGAGACGACTTCCTTCAAATACAGTCGTGATAACTTCTCCATCTTGTCACCTTCTCTTATTGGCAGGAAGTGTGCTGATTTGGTGAGACGATCAACTATTAACCAAATAGTATCAAAACCACTTGTAGTCCTTGGCAATTTAGTGATGAAATCCATGGTAATGTTTTTCCATTTCCATTCCGGGATTTCGGGTTGTTGAAGTAGACCTGATGGTTTCTGATGCTCAGCTTTGACCTTAGAACACGTCAAACATTCTCCTACGTATTTAGCAACATCGGCTTTCATACCCGGCCACCAAAAATGTTTCTTGAGATCCTTGTACATCTTCCTAGTTCCAGGATGTATTGAGTATCTGGTTTTATGAGCTTCTCTAAGTACTATTTCTCTCATATCTCCAAATTTTGGTACCCAAATCCTTTCAGCCCTATACCGGGTTCCGTCTTCCTGAATAATAAGATGCTTCTCTGATCCTTTGGGTATTTCATCCTTTAAATTTCCCTCTTTTAAAACTCCTTGTTGCGCCTTCTTTATTTGAGTAGTAAGGTTAGTGTGAATCATTATATTCATTGATTTTACTCGAATGGGTTCACTGTCCTTTCTGCTCAAGGCATCGGCTACCACATTTGCCTTTCCCTGGTGGTAACGAATCTCAAAGTCATAATCATTCAACAATTCAATCCACCTACGCTGTCTCATATTCAGTTGTTTCTGATTAAATATGTGTTGAAGACTTTTGTGGTCGGTATATATAATACTTTTGACCCCATATAAGTAGAGCCTCCAAGTCTTTAATGCAAAAACAACCGCGCCTAATTCCAAATCATGCGTCGTATAATTTTGTTCATGAATCTTCAATTGTCTAGATGCATAAGCAATCACCTTAGTTCGTTGCATTAATACACAACCGAGACCTTGCTTTGATGCGTCACAATAAATCACAAAATCATCATTCCCTTCAGGCAATGACAATATTGGTGCCGTAGTTAGCTTTTTCTTCAATAATTGAAACGCCTTCTCTTGTTCATCCTTCCATTCAAATTTCTTCCCTTTATGCGTTAATGCAGTCAAGGGTTTTGCTATTTTGGAGAAATCTTGGATGAATCTTCTGTAGTAACCAGCCAATCCTAAAAATTGACGTATATGCTTCGGAGTTTTTGGGGTTTCCCACTTTTCAACGGTTTCAATCTTTGCCGGGTCTACCTGGATACCTTCTTTGTTCACTATATGACCGAGGAATTGAACTTCTTCTAACCAAAATGCACACTTTGAAAACTTAGCGTTCAGTTTTTCTTTCCTCAATACTTCTAGCACTTTTCTCAAATGCTCTTCGTGCTCTTGATCATTATTTGAGTAAATAAGTATGTCATCGATGAAAACAATGACAAACTTGTCAAGATATGGCCCACACACTCGGTCCATAAGGTCCATGAACACAACTGGTGCGTTAGTCAATCCAAACGGCATAACCATAAACTCGTAATGACCATAACGCGTCCTAAAAGTAGTTTTTGGAATATCATCCTCCTTTACTCGCATTTGATGATATCTAGAACGTAAATCGATTTTCGAATAAACCGACGAGCCTTGTAGTTGATCAAATAAGTTGTCAATTCTCGGCAGTGGATAACGGTTTTTGATGGTAAGCTTATTCAACTCTCTGTAGTCAATACACAACCTAAATGTACCATCCTTCTTCTTGACAAACAAAACAGGAGCTCCCCATGGTGATGTGCTTGGTCGAATGAAACCACGTTCTAATAGTTCTTGTAGTTGGCTTTCCAGTTCTTTCATCTCGCTGGGTGCGAGTCTGTAAGGAGCACGAGCTATTGGTGCAGCTCCTGGTACAAGATCTATTTGAAATTCAACGGATCGATGTGGGGGTAATCCCGGTAATTCTTTCGGAAATACATCGGGAAATTCTTTTGCGACGGGAACATCATTGATGCTCTTTTCTTCAGTTTGTACTTTCTCGACTTGTGCTAGAACAGCATAGCAACCTTTTCTTATTAGTTTTTGTGCCTTCAAATTACTAATAAGATGTAGCTTCGTGTTGCCCTTTTCTCCGTACACCATTAAGGGTTTTCCTTTTTCTCGTATAATGCGAATTGCATTTTTGTAACAAACGATCTCTGCTTTCACTTCTTTCAACCAGTCCATACCGATTATCACATCAAAACTCCCTAATTCTACTGGTATCAAGTCAATCTTAAATGTTTCGCTAACCAGTTTAATTTCTCAATTCCGACATATATTATCTGCTGAAATTAATTTACCATTTGCTAATTCGAGTAAAATTTTACTATCCAAAGGCGTCAATGGACAACTTAATTTAGCATAAAAATCTCTACTCATATAGCTTCTATCCGCACCCGAATCAAATAAAACGTAAGCAGATTTATTGTCAATAAGAAACGTACCCGTAACAAGCTCTGGGTCTTCCTGTGCCTCTGTCGCATTAATATTGAAAACTCTTCCACGGCCTTGTCCATTCGTGTTCTCCTGCTTCGGGCAATTTCTAATAATGTGGCCTAGTTTTCCACATTTATAACAAACTACATTGGCATAACTTGCTCCGACACTACTGGCTCTGCCATTACTCGTTCCGACACCATTTGTTCCTTTCGTTCTGTTAACCCCTGGTCCGTAGACCTCACATTTCGCCGCGCTATGACCATTTCTTTTACACTTGTTGCAAAATTTGGTGCAGAACCTCGAGTGATACTTTTCACACCTTTGGCATAGCTGCTTCTGATTGTTGTTGTTGTTGTTGTTGCGGTTGTTATTGTTATTGGGATGATTGTTGTAGTTGCTATTGTTGTTGTTGTTGTTGTTGGGCCATTTGTTGTAGTTCCGATTGATGTTGCGATTGTTTGGATAGTTGTTGCAATTATTGTTGTAATTGCTGTTATTGTTGTATTGGTGATTCTTATCACCGTTTTCCTCCCACTTTCTTTTGACTTGCTTTACATTGGCCTCTTCAGTTGTCTGTTCTTTAATTCTCTCCTCAATCTGGTTCACTAGTTTGTGAGCCATTCTACATGCCTATTGTATGGAGGCGGGCTCATGTGAACTTATATCTTCTTGGATTCTTTCCGGTAATCCTTTCACAAACGCGTCGATCTTCTCTTCCTCATCTTCGAACGCTCCCGGACACAATAGGCACAATTCTGTGAATCGTCTTTCGTACGTGGTAATATCAAATCTTTGGGTTCGTAACCCTCTAAGTTCTGTCTTGAGCTTATTGACCTCGGTTCTAGGACGGTACTTCTCGTTCATCAAGTGCTTGAATGCTGACCACGGTAGTGCGTAAGCATCATCTTGTCCCACTTGCTCTAGATAGGTATTCCACCATGTTAACGCAGTACCTGTGAAGGTATGCGTAGCGTACTTCACTTTGTCCTCTTCAGTACACTTACTTATGGCAAACACCGATTCGACCTTCTCGGTCCACCGTTTCAATCCGATCGGTCCTTCGGTTCCATCAAATTCCAAAGGTTTGCAGGCAGTAAATTCTTTGTAGGTGCATCCTACACGATTTCCTGTACTTCTAAATCCAAGGTTATTGTTGATATGTAGCGCGGCCTGTACTGCGGCTATGTTTGAAGCAAGAAAGGCACGAAATTCCTCTTCACTCATATTCAAGGTGTGTCGAGTAGTCGGTGCAATTTACTTCAAAATAGTCAAATGAAACGACTCGTTACTCATATAGAATATCAAGAGTAGTCAATAGTATTTCGTAGCGTAATATGAACTTATTTATAAAAGCTCTTTCTTCATATTAGCATTTTATACTCTTTAATTCGGGTAGTACCTACCCGTTAAGTTCATACTTAGTAGCTAACATACCATTTCAACTACTACAATTCTATATGAAAAACTAATCACAAAAAAATATATATCATATTCAAACCTTTATACAATAACTTGCAAACTTACAATACCGGTATTTTACATATAGCATGAAATATAGCACATAAAACTTTGATACAAAGTAGTTGAGAAGATAATTCTAGTTAATAAATAAGGCGTTCAGCAAAGGCAACAAAGACACGTAATTCATACGTCCAGAAACAAGTCATGCATTCTGGTTTTACTAATACCACTTCCCATCCTTGGTCTTGTGGAATGTAACCATTGTGACCGATAGTATGACAACGTGTTGTAATGTCGTCAAAAGGGCGAAGGTTACGTAATGACCAACAGTCTCGTAATAACCTAAAAACCTCATTTCTTACCCCAATTACCGACTCCGTCACTTGTGGGAACGTTTTGTTTAATAGTTGTAGCCCGATGTTCTTTTCTCACTTTGGTGAGAAGCGAACATTACTAACCCGTAAGCATAACATGCTTCTTTATGTTGCATGTTAGCCGCTTTTTTTAAATCATGAAGTCCTATATTCGGATACATTGAGTCAAAATAATTTCTTAACCCGTTGCGTAAAATAGCATTTGGGTTCCCCGCAATATATGCGTCAAAGTAAACACATCGTAACTTATGGGTTTCCCAATGTGATATCCTCCATCTTTCAAACGAAAGCCTTTTATAAACCAAGGCATTCTTGGAACGTTCTTCGAATGTCTTACAAACTGATTTTGCCATAAATAGTTGTGCCGAGGAATTCTGATCGACTCTAGACAAGATTTCTTCAATCATGTCTCCGGGTAAGTCTTCTAAAATATTGGGTTGTCTATCCATTTTGTGTTTTTAAACTGTAAAATAGACAAGAGTTAGATTCATAAAAAAATACTTATTAATACAAGCAATTTTTACATATATCACAAAAGCATAAGCACACTATATTACATATATTACACCACACGAATATAACTATCTTATTCCGACTCGCTCGTTTCTTCTTCTTCTTCGGTTTTGGTTCGTTTTGCCAAGTTTCTAGGGATATATGATGTTCCCCTAATACGAGCCGTCGTTTTCCACATTGGTTTAGAAAAACTTGGTGGTTTAGAGGTTCCCGGGTTATTGTCACAACTTAAGAAATACGGGTGTTGACGATACATATAAAGTTCATCGGGGTTGGAATCAGATTTCTCTATTTTTATGCCCTTTCTCTTATTGTTCTCTTTTGCCTTTTTAAATTCAGTTGGGGTAATTTCTATAACATCATCGGAATCCTCGTCGGGATCCGATTCATCGGAGAATTGGTAATCCTCCCAATATTTTGCTTCCTTGGCGGAAACACCGTTGACCATAATTAACCTTGGTCGATTGGTTGAGGATTTTCTTTTACTTAACCGTTTTATTATTTCCCCCACCGGTTCTATTTCTTCTTCCGGTTCCTCCTCCTCCGGTTCCGATTCTTCTTCCGGTTCCGATTCTTCTTCCGGTTCCTCTTCGGGAACTTGTGAATCAGTCCACTAATCATTCCAAATTACATTTGACTCTTCATTATTATTAGGTGAGTCAATGGGACTTGTATTAGAGGTAGACATCTATCACATAATATCAAACACGTTAAGAGATTAATATATCACATAATATTCACATGTTAAAAATATATAGTTTCCAATAAAATTTGTTAAGCAATCATTTTTCAAGTAAACACGGTCGAAGTCCAGACTCACTAATGCATCCTAACAAACTCGATAAGACACACTAATGCAAAATTCTGGTTCTCTAAGACCAACGTTCGGATACCAACTGAAATGTCCCGTTCATATTGATTATAAACGTTCCATATTAATTGATTTCGTTGCGAGGTTTTGACCTCTATATGAGACATTTTTCAGAGACTGCATTCATTTTTAAAACAACCATAATCTTTATTTTATCAATAAAGGTTTCAAAAGCATTACGTAGATTATCAAATAATGATAATCTAAAATATACTGTTTACACACGACCATTACATAATGGTTTATAATAGAAATATATTACATCGACATACATTTCTTGAATGCATTTTTTAAATAATATCATACAAACATGGACTCCAAATCTTGTCCTTATTTTAGTATGCAACATCGGAAGCTCTTAATATTCACCTGAGAATAAACATGCTTTAAACATCAACAAAAATGTTGGTGAGTTATAGGTTTAACCTATATATATCAAATCGTAACAATAGACCACAAGATTTCATATTTCAATATACATCCCATACATAGAGATAAAAATCATTCATATGGTGAACACCTGGTAACCAACATTAACAAGATGCATATATAAGAATATCCCCATCATTCCAGGACACCCTTCGGATATGACATAAATTTTGAAGTACTAAAGCATCCGGTACTTTGGATGGGGTTTGTTAGGCCTAATAGATCTATCTTTAGGATTCACGTCAATTAGGGTGTCTGTTCCCTAATTCTTAGATTACCAGACTTAATAAAAAGGGGCATATTCGATTTCGATAAATCAACCATAGAATGTAGTTTCACGTACTTGTGTCTATTTTGTAAATCATTTATAAAACCTGCATGTATTCTCATCCCAAAAATATTAGATTTTAAAAGTGGGACTATAACTCACTTTCACAGATTTTTTACTTCGCCGGGAAGTAAGACTTGACCGCTGGTTGATTCACGAACCTATAACAATATATACATATATATCAAAGTATGTTCAAAATATATTTACAATACTTTTAATACATTTTGATGTTTTAAGTTTATTAAGTCAGCTGTCCTTGTTAGTAAACTACAACTAGTTGTCCACAGTTAGATGTAGAGAAATAAATCGATAAATATTATCTTGAATCAATCCACGACCCAGTGTATACGTATCTCAGTATTGATCACAACTCAAACTATATATATATTTTGGAATCAACCTCAACACTGTATAGCTAACTCCGACATTCACATATAGAGTGTCTATGGTTGTTCCGCAATATATATATAGATGGGTCGACATGATAGGTCGAAACATTGTATACGTGTCTATGGTATCTCAAGATTACATAATATACAATATAAGTTGATTAGGTTATGGTTGGAATAGATTTATTACTAACTTTCACGTAGGTAAAATGAGTAGTTTTTATCAATCTTGTTTTACTCGCCATTTCTTCGTTTCTAATCCGTTTTGAGTGATTCCAGTGGCCACAGTTTCGTATTGAACTTAAATTTATGAATCTAAATAGAAAAAGTATAAGTTTATAGTCGGAAATACAAGTTACAAGTCGTTTTTGAAAGAGGTAGTCATTTCCGTCGAAAGAACGACATCTTGATGACCATTTTGAAAAACATACTTTCACTTTGAGTTTAACCATGATTTTTGGATATAGTTTCATGTTCATAAGAAATATCATTTTTCCAGAAGTATAGCTTTTAAATCAAAGTTCTTCTTAGCTTTTAATTATGCCAACCAAAACAGCCCCCGGTTTTACTACGACGGCGTATATCCAGTTTTATGGTGTTTATCGTGTTTCCGGGTTTTAAATCATTAAGTTAGCATATCATATAGATATAGAACATGTGTTTAGTTAATTTTAAAAGTCTAGTTAGAAGGATTAACTTTATTTGCAAACAAGTTTAGAATTAACTAAACTATGTTCTAGTGATTACAAGTTTATAACGTTGAATAAGACAGCTTTTTATGTATGAATCGAATGATGTTATGAACATCATTACTACCTCAAGTTCCTTGGATAAACCTACTGGAAATGAGAAAAATGGATCTAGCTATAAAGGATCCTTGGATGGCTTGAAAGTTCTTGAAGCAGAATCATGACACGAAAACAATTTCAAGTAAGATTTCCACTCGAAATAAGATTATTATAGTTATAGAAATTGAATTAAAGTTTGAATATGATTATTACCTTGTATTAGAAAGATAACCTACTGTAAGTAACAAAGGTTTCTTGATCTTGGATGATTACTTGGAATGGATTTAGAAAACTTGGAAGTAAACTTGCAATCTTGGAAGTATTCTTGATTTTATGAAACTAGAACTTTTGGAATTTATGAAGAACACTTAGAACTTGAAGATATAACTTGAGAGAGATCAATTAGATGAAGAAAATTGAAGAATGAAAGTGTTTGTAGGTGTTTTTGGTCGTTGGTGTATGGATTAGATATAAAGGATATGTAATTTTGTTTTCATGTAAATAAGTCATGAATGATTGCTCATATTTTTGTAATTTTATGAGATATTTCATGCTAGTTGCCAAATGATGGTTCCCACATGTGTTAGGTGACTTACATGGGCTGCCAAGAGCTGATCATTGGAGTGTATATACCAATAGTACATACATCTAAAAGCTGTGTATTGTACGAGTACGAATACGGGTGCATACGAGTAGATTTGTTGATGAAACTGAACGAGGATGTAATTGTAAGCATTTTTGTTAAGTAGAAGTATTTTGATAAGTGTCTTGAAGTCTTTCAAAAGTGTATGAATACATATTAAAACACTACATGTATATACATTTTAACTGAGTCGTTAAGTCATCGTTAGTCGTTACATGTAAATGTTGTTTTGAAACCTTTAGGTTAACGATCTTGTTAAATGTTGTTAACCCATTGTTTATTATATCAAATGAGATGTTAAATTGTTACATTATCATGATATTATGATATATAATATATATCTTAGTATGATATATATACAGTTAAATGTCGTTACAACGATAATCGTTACATATATGTCTCGTTTCGAAATCATTAAGTTAGTAGTCTTATTTTTACATATGTAGTTCATTGTTAATACACTTAATGATATATTTACTTATCATTTAACATAATTAACCAAGTGTATCAATATCTTAATATGATTCATATGTACCTAGTAAGACGTTGTTATAACGATAATCGTTATATATATCGTTTTCGAGTTTCTTAATTTAATAGTCTCATTTTTATGTATATAACTCATTGTTAAAATACATAATGAGATACATACTTATAATAAAATCATGTTAACTATATATATATAACCATATATATATATCATCGTATAGTTTTTACAAGTTTTAACATTTGTGAATTACCGGTCAACTTGGGTGGTCATTTGTCTATATGAAACCTATTCCAATTAATCAAGTCTTAATAAGTTTGATTGCTTAACATGTTGGAAACACTTAATCATGTAAATATTAATTTCATTTAATATATATAAACATGGAAAAGTTCGGGTCACTACATATACCAATAGTACATACATCTAAAAGCTGTGTATTGTACGAGTACGAATACGGGTGCATACGAGTAGAATCGTTGATGAAACCGAACGAGGATGTAATTGTAAGCATTTTTGTTAAGTAGAAGTATTTTGATAAGTGTCTTGAATTCTTTCTAAAGTGTATGAATACATATTAAAACACTACATGTATATACATTTTAACTGAGTCGTTAAGTCATCGTTAGTCGTTACATGTAAGTGTTGTTTTGAAACCTTTAGGTTAACGATCTTGTTAAATGTTGTTAACCTAATGTTTATAATATCAAATGAGATTTTAAATTATTATATTATCATGATAATATGATGTATGAACATCTCTTAATATGACATATATACATTAAATGTCGTTACAACGATAATCGTTACATATATGTCTCGTTTCAAAATCATTAAGTTAGTAGTCTTGCTTTTACATATGTAGTTCATTGTTAATATACTTAATGATATGTTTACTTATCATAATATCATGTTAACTATATATATATCCATATATATGTCATCATATAGTTTTTACAAGTTTTAACGTTCGTGAATCACCGGTCAACTTGGGTGGTCAATTGTCTATATGAAACCTATTTCAATTAATCAAGTCTTAACAAGTTTGATTGTTTAACTTGTTGGAAACACTTAATCATGTAAATAACAATTTTATTTAATATATATATAAACATGGAAAAGTTCGGGTCACTACAGTACCTACCCGTTAAATAAATTTCATCCCGAAATTTTAAGCAGTTGGAGGTGTTGACGTATCTTCTGGAAATAAATGCGGGTATTTCTTCTTCATCTGATCTTCACGCTCCCATGTGAACTTGGGTCCTCTACAAGCATTCCATCAAACCTTAACAATCGGTATCTTGTTTTGTTTAAGTCTCTTAACCTCACGATCCATTATTTCGACGGGTTCTTCAATGAATTGAAGTTTTTCATTGATTTGGATTTCGTCCAACGGAATAGTGAGATCTTCTTTAGCTAAACATTTCTTCAAATTCGAGACGTGGAAAGTGTTATATACATTCGCAAGTTGTTGAGGTAACTCAAGTCGGTAAGCTACTGGTCCGACACGATCAATAATCTTGAATGGTCCAATATACCTTGGATTTAATTTCCCTCGTTTACCAAATCGAACAACACCTTTCCAAGGTGCAACCTTAAGCATGACCATCTCTCCAATTTCAAATTCTATGTCTTTTCTTTTAATGTCGGTGTAGCTCTTTTGTCGACTTTGGGTGGTTTTCAACCGTTGTTGAATTTGGATGATCTTCTCGGTAGTTTCTTGTATTATCTCCGGACCCGTAATCTGTCTATCCCCCACTTCACTCCAACAAATCGGAGACCTGCACTTTCTACCATAAAGTTCTTCAAACGGCGCCATCTCAATGCTTGAATGATAGCTGTTGTTGTAGGAAAATTCTGCTAACGGTAGATGTCGATCCCAACTGTTTCCGAAATCAATAACACATGCTCGTAGCATGTCTTCAAGCGTTTGTATTGTCCTTTCACTCTGCCCATCAGTTTGTGGATGATAGGCAGTACTCATATCTAGACGAGTTCCTAATGCTTTCTGTAATGTCTGCCAGAATCTTGAAATAAATCTGCCATCCCTATCAGAGATAATAGAGATTGGTATTCCATATCTGGAGACGACTTCCTTCAAATACAGTCGTGCTAACTTCTCCATCTTGTCATCTTCTCTTATTGGCAGGAAGTGTGCTGACTTGGTGAGACGATCAACTATTACCCAAATAGTATCATAACCACTTGCAGTCCTTGGTAATTTAGTAATGAAATCCATGGTAATGTTTTCCCATTTCCATTCCGGGATTTCAGGTTGTTGTAGTAGACCTGATGGTTTCTGATGTTCAGCTTTGACCTTAGAACATGTCAAACATTCTCCTACATATTTAGCAATATCGGCTTTCATACCTGGCCACCAAAAATGTTTCTTAAGATCCTTGTACATCTTCCCCGTTCCAGGATGTATTGAGTATCGGGTTTTATGAGCTTCTCTAAGTACCATTTCTCTCATATCTCCAAATTTTGGTACCCAAATTCTTTCAGCCCTATACCGGGTTCTGTCTTCCTGAATATTAAGACGCTTCTCTGATCCTTTGGGTATTTCATCCTTTAAATTTCCCTCTTTTAAAACTCCTTGTTGCGCCTCCTTTATTTGAGTAGTAAGGTTAGTGTGAATCATTATATTCATAGATTTTACTCGAATGGGTTCGCTGTCCTTTCTGCTCAAGGCGTCGGCTACCACATTTGCCTTCCCCGGGTGGTAACGAATCTCAAAGTCGTAATCATTCAACAATTCAATCCACCTACACTGCCTCATATTCAGTTGTTTCTGATTAAATATATGTTGAAGACTTTTGTGGTCAGTATATATAATACTTTTGACCCCATATAAGTAGTGCCTCCAAGTCTTTAATGCAAAAACAACCGATCCTAATTCCAAATCATGCGTCATATAATTTTGCTCGTGAATCTTCAATTGTCTAGATGCATAAGCAATCACCTTCGTTCGTTGCATTAATACACAACCGAGACCTTGCTTTGATGCGTCACAATTAATCACAAAATCATCATTCCCTTCAGACAATGACAATATAGGTGCCGTAGTTAGCTTTTTCTTCAATAATTGAAACCTTCTCTTGTTCATCCTTCCATTCAAATTTCTTCCCTTTATGCGTTAATGCAGTCAAGGGTTTTGCTATTTTGGAGAAATCTTGGATGAATCTTCTGTAGTAACCAGCCAATCCTAAAAATTGACGTATATGCTTCGGAGTTTTTGGGGTTTCCCACTTTTCAACGGTTTCGATCTTTGCCGGGTCTACCTGGATACCTTTTTTGTTCACTATGTGACCGAGGAATTGAACTTCTTCCAACCAAAATTCACACTTTGAAAACTTAGCGTACAGTTTTTCTTTCCTCAATACTTCTAGCACTTTTCTCAAATGTTCTTCGTGCTCTTGATCATTCTTTGAGTAAATAAGTATGTCATCGATAAAAACAATGACAAACTTGTCAAGATATGGCCCACACACTTGGTTCATAAGGTCCATGAACACAGCTGGTGCGTTAGTCAATCCAAACGGCATAACCATAAACTCGTAATGACCATAACGCGTCCTAAAAGCAGTTTTTGGAATATCATCCTCCTTTACTCGCATTTGATGATATCCAGAACATAAATTGATCTTCGAATAAACAGACGAG